>NC_138998.1:126777121-127292209 GCF_964374135.1 Grampus griseus | reverse complement strand
CCTGGGATTCTGAATCTCTATTGAATCAGTAATTCAGTCTTATGAACAGATTCCTAGTTTGCTGCAGAAAGCAGAAGATGACTGACCATTTCCATAGGAGGCTTGTATGAGCCAGAATAAGTTTCTTTCAACACCCTTACCCCCGCCTCCCCCTTGCTGGCCAGAATTCAGCCATATGGCCCAAATCTAACTGTAAGAGAGTCTGGGAAACCTAGTTGGCACACAGAAAGAGGGAACTGTTCAGTGAATACACAGAATTTTTCTAGCAGTCATGTATAAAACTATTTCTTCTCAAAATCTTTTAAAGGTTTTCACATAGCTTCTCAAATGTCATGTTGGAAGGGAGATGGCTGATACCGATAAGAATATTGTTTTTTGGACAAAATTTATATTTCCTCTCTAGATTGTCATAGGATTCTTTTTATAGTTATCTTTTATTTTACCAAAGAATGATTTCAGAAAGGATATATTTTTATAGATATTTGCACAGAAAGAAGTCAATTATTTAAATTGAATTGTATTGCCGTTGATATGATATACATGTTTATATATTAATATATAGTTTTTAATTCATAAATTTTATTCCTTCAATTATTTCAGATTATTTCCTCTTTTTCTTGCTTTTGTTTCTAAACCAGGATC
Source organism: Grampus griseus (assembly GCF_964374135.1). NCBI lineage: Eukaryota > Metazoa > Chordata > Mammalia > Artiodactyla > Delphinidae > Grampus > Grampus griseus. Next base: position 127,291,567 of record NC_138998.1, on the reverse strand, counting down.
ACTTACATTTCTCAAAAATCAATCTCTATGCTGTTCACCTGAAATTAACATGAATTGTAAATCAATTATACTTCAATTAAATACATATATAATAGAAGAATTTCCACTTGAGTGTAAATTTAACACTTACAATTCATTGTTATAAATTGAGAAAAATTTCATGTTCAATCTCGTTTTATTATTTCAACATTTGTGAGTATTTAGATTTCTTAAATCATGAAAGCAGAGCTCTTGTTATTTTTATTAATTATGATTTAAATACAATTGGCAAACTACAAAGTTTAGTTCAGCATGTCTAAATTTAGGTAACCTTCTCCCACTGATTTTAATGCATGTGCCAATTCTTTTTCTCTGAAGCATATGGATAAATATTGAAGCATGATTTCAAAAGAGTCATCCAACAATCACTTATTAGAAGAATTTTGGTTTTGACACATCCTGTTTTTTCATATGGTATATATTATAGAACTTGAAATCAGTGTTATAATGATTATTACCTCTTGCAATCAAGGGAGGTATTTACATAATAAAAAGCCAGGACTTTAAAAAAAAGTCCTAAAGCACTTAAATAAAACAAATTTTCAATAATTTTGCAATTTTACACTACATGGAATCATTTTTCAGGGTGACTGAAATAAAATCAAAGCAAATATTTTGATAATCGTATGAGTAATATCTATTCCTCTTTTATTTCTACAGATTGATCTATTTAGTCATTATGGTTTTTATTAACTAATGATTCATCATAGCAAATGGCAAGAATCAGGTTTAATAATTTTAGACCTTTTAATATCCATAATAATGATACAGTGAAATTGATAAAATTAATAGTTGCTTGAATATAATAGTTTATAGTCAATCAGTGTTTTACAATTTCCAAAGCACTTACATATCCATTATGTCATTTTATTTTTACAACTACTCTATGAGAGAGATAAGAAAGATGTTAGAACCTTAGAATCATGGCCAAAGAATTAAACAACCGAGAAAAGATCATAAACAAATTATAGATTTTGGAATAAAACTGCTTTTGTTTATTCCAATAAATAAATCCCATTAGTCTTTGGCAAAAGTATACTAAGATAATTATATACAAATACATAAAGTAATTTTCTAAGCAAATGCCACTACTATAACAGTTGCTGCCAAACAATATTCCCAATTTATCTTGTTATTCTGATTTCACTGTTACTGCCTCCTTGCAAGACAAAGTTATCTGTCAACTGAGCTCATCCCTACTTTTATGTCAAACTCCAAGAGGTTCAAATTAGCTCAAATTGGATTATATGTTTTGTATACCTTTATTTTTAACTTTATAAGAAACCACCCAACTGTTTTTCCTAAGCAGTTACACTGTTTTATCTTCTCATCAGCAATGTATGAAAAATCCAGTTTTTCATATCCCTACTAATACTTGGTGTTGTCAATCTTTCAAATTTTAGACATCTTAAGTGTTTTACTGTTAACTCATTTAGGTTTTGATTTGTATTTCTCAGATGAGTAATGATGCTGAGCATATTTTCATGTGCTTATTTGCTCCTTGTATATTACCTTTCTTGAATTGTCATTTAAAATCTCATCTATTTTTTAAAAACTGTGTTTGTTTCCTTATCATTGAATTTTAAGTACTCTTTTTATATTACAGATACAAACACTTTGTCAAATATATTTGATAAATATTAAAAATATTTCATCCCAGTCTTTGGATTATCTTTTCATTTTGTAACAGCATATTACAGAGGGCATAAATCTTTAGTTTTGATTATGTCTAATCAAAATTAGACAAAATTATGTCTAATAGTTTTGATTTGTCATTTTGTTGTGGTCTTCTTTTCTGGTTTGTATGTCCTCCCTAAGACATCTTTAAAAGATTTGACCAAAAAGGAAATGGTCCAAATATAGAATACTTAAATCAGCAAATATTTGAGCCTTGGTTTCTTGGTAGAGATTTCAAAAAAGAAGATATGCACAGTAGCAAATGTTTAATATGACAATAACTTAATCCTTTGTTTCTTTTCAAGTAAAATCATTTTCACAAACAATTTATACTGCTATAAATGTCTGTGTTTATTTGTATAGGAAGTGTTTGTTTTTCCAAGAAAGTGAACTTTCATCTTTTCTCATATGTGCCATGAAGAACTTGAAGGTTTCTTGAGTAATGGAAGCATTTTGGTGCTTTGTTGATTGGCTCAGATTCAAATATTATACTGTACATTGCACATGCAAGCCATCCCTCTTAAAAAATGAAGCAGTCAGCAGACAGCAAGATCCAAATCAGAATAATGCCATGCCTGCAATGTGCTTCACAACTGTACACACACAAACTGCTGTGATGGCTACCGAGTACAGTACATGGTAGCAAAAGTTTCCAGATTTAATTTGTTTACTAGAAAACATGATAATCATCCATTTTCAACAATAAAATTGTCTTCTTGTAGTATCTATCTTTTCCAAATCTTCAGAAACTTGGCTACATTTCAGATAAACATTTCAGATATGTATTTTTCGGGAGAGAAACCAACTCCAAATCCATCCTGTTTAGGAGTATTACAATGAAAACAAATCTCTAAAATAAATAAAAATGACATTTCTTCCATTATACTGACTCCTCCAATAACACTTTTTTGGTTGTTTGTTTTTCTATTTATTTGTTTTTGTAGAGTATAGTTGGACCACCAAGGGAATCCAATATGCGTAACATTTAAAATACTGAAAATAGGGCTCAACCTCATTCCATAGCCCAAAATGGAAACAAGTTTGCTAAGGGAACTTATTTTTAGTGATTTTGTTCTCTTCCATGTATTAGAGAGGCAACCTGTAGGAAATTAAGGTCCCTTCTCCCTCCAAACGGTGGGTAGATATTTTTCATGTGGACCCGTAAATGATTAGTATGAAATTTGTTAGGACCTAATATTTCCTAAGGGTATGGTGATTTGATAATAATGGAATTTTGGGGGTGATCATATATTATCACATCACACTGATATTAAATTTTCTATAAAATATTGAGTCAGCCATATATTCTTATTGGATGATGTGAAGCAGGAATTTTATTGAGGTATCTATGGATTATTCTGGCTTAGCCGCCAACTGACCTGGATTTAAAGAGGGCTAGGTTTCTGGAAGATTCTTTCTATAAGAATTTTAGGAAAAAACACTGGAAGTATAAAATGTGTACCCATAATAAAAGGTGCTTAGCAGTGGACCCATTCTGATCTCTATAATATTACTTTATTTTTCCCTTTCTTTTGCTATTGTTAAATGAAATCAATGTGAAATATTAGACATGGAGCCTGATATACCCCAAAACATTCACACTGATGCCATATGTTCTACTTTTCCTATGATGAATCAAGAACCCATAGTGAAAAAGCAGCCTTTAAAATTCTGCTAAAACTTTTCACCTTCAATAATTTTCTTATTCATCAAGGGCAGATGAATTATTGCTTTTATATTTATATTCTTCAGTTCTCTTGGTGATTCTTCTTGGTTTCTCAGGCTTCCTTTTACAGTCTCGGTGTTTCTTAGGCACAATACAAAGAAAACAATTAGCCCGGTTTATCTAGTAACTTCATATTCCTCTTTGCAAAGTATTTGAAATATCTGTTTAGCATTTTTATAAAATATTTTGATTAAAATATTAATGTTAATATATGTTCACTTCAAATTCAGAAACAATAAATTATACATACAGAAAACATTAACTATCTGTTTACCACATCCTGCTACAGAAATGTGAACATTCCCAAACACTAAAGTTTACTGTCCTATAGAACATTAAACAAATGTCTCATTTGAAAAAGAAAAAAGAAAAAAAAAAAACTATCTCAAGGTACCCTTACTAATGAACTACTTAAGTTCCTGTTCCTCAAAGGATTGTTGAACCAGCTTTACCATATTATGGGTTCTTTCATTAATGAGTTTGTTACATTATTTTTTCCTTCAGAACAAATATCAGTTTGGGTTTGCATACTCATATTTGATTAATAACCCAGTCTTCATTAAATGGTAAGTTTCTTGCGAGTAAGAATGGTTTGTTTCCTTCATATCATATTCCCAGCACTTACCACAGTGCCAGACACATAGTGGGCATGTAACAAATATCTTTTGAATGAATGAATAAATGAATGAATGAGCCCAGCACGTCACACTTGATTCTTTAACCCCTTCAATGTCTTCCTATTGCTGTTAGAATGAAAATCAAATGATTTTTCAAGCTCTATCAAGTCTGTTATGATCTTGGCTCCTGTCTTCCTTTTCAACTTCTTATGCTACTCCTTGTTCACTAGGCTCAGATGTACCATGTACTCTCTTACTGTAGGGATTTTGTTTATGCTCTTTTCTCTGCTTCTAATTTTCCTATGAGTGTAAACCATATGTCTAACTTACCAGCTTTGACCCTTGGATCCAGTGCCCCTCTCAAAGACACATTTCTTTACCACTCTCTCTTAAGAATTTCCATCTCCCCTAATCATTGTTTCTCTAAGACCTATTCATTTTTACAATTTTGAATTACTGATTAGTTTGTTTTCAGAAAATGAAGTTGTCTAGTAAGGAGCTGACTAGATGGGCTTGAATACCAGGTAGGAAATCTGAAATGTGAAATTAGGCTCAGGAAAGGAATAAAGAAGTCCAACATCTAAATGATACTTAGAGGAAAAGTCATCCATAAAGAAGACAAAGAAAGAGAAATCCAGGACAGGATAAATCAAGATATAATCTTGCAGCATCCAAAGAAAAAGTCACTCACAGGATTGAAGCTGAGTGTTACATCCTGGAACGTGATGATCACACCAAGGTACCACCAACCTGAATCATATTCCCTGGCTAAACTTCACTACATCATCTTTTAGAATTGCTCTTATGATTGTTTATCATGTTTGCCTTTTCATTTTCCCATCAAATATTCTTTGGAAATGAAGATTTCTCAGTGTGAACCAGTCTGTGTAGACACCAAATCCTTTTGGAAGTGTATCTTTCATTACTGCTGTAATGTCAAAACTACCATAAATATACAGGAAATTCTCTATTATCAATATTTTACCCTAGAGGTAAATTTAAAAAGGATAAAATATTCTTGTATAAAGACTTTACCTTTCATAAGAGCTTATATTAATGTCTGTTCATGAATTTAGTAATGATAATAGCAGTAACAATAATAAAAATAAAATAGTGGAATGTGAATTATCTGAATCTAGTGGTATCTTTTTAATATGTTTTCTATTTATAACCACCATGGAGTCAATGAGAATCAATTTCTTCTTTTATTTAACCAATTAGAATTTTGAAAATTTGATCTTGAGTAAAATATTTATCATGAAGAAGCCAAAGGAAAACAGAATTTTCTGCAACCCAAATTGAGCTGATTTGGTTGTTGCCATATCAATTGACCTTCTTCCCTTTCTTATTACATTAATATTACAGCAGCAGTTATAAAGAAGCTAATCTTAGTTTCCTAAATGCAAATTTTGCAAGTCACATATCTTTGCATGGGTACTTGGTAAATTAAAGCTTAAATCCTGTCATCAAAACTAATATTTCTATGGCTTCTCAGAAATAAAATTGTCAAATTATTTTTGGCTTCATGAAGGTTTCTGTGTGTGCTTATTGCTAAAAATAAGGTCAAATATTTAAAAGTTTGGGTTTCTTTTTAAATAAGACTTAAACATAAGAAACACAATATCTTTACTAAACAGCTACAGAAACACAACCAGCCATCACTGTTAAATTAGTTTGAAAACTAGGCTTGAATTTACATATTTGGGAAATCAAAACTCATAGAAATAGTAACTATGCCAGGGTAAGCTATGGCAGGTCCGTGTATCTTCTTTTCTTTCCACATAAATTTACAAAGTAAGTGCTAAGTTGAGGTAAAGGACAGACACATGATAAATTAATTAAAATTATATTAGAACATTCTTATGTGTTCATATCACAATAGAAAATGTGTTTGCTCCCTTAGAGCCTTAATCTCCAAAAATTTACCTCTTAAAATGAGCCTTTACCATTTTTTTTTATTGCTTAGAGCCAGAGTTTGTTTGGAACTTTTCACGTGCTTTATATCCCTACATTTCTTCTTAGCAGAAGTAATCAATGTATCTAGAACACTTGCCTTCTGAGAATATTAATTCTGAAATGGAAATAAGGTTAAACTTTTTAGTTCTGCTTAACTTTGAGACAAAGAAACTTGAAATTTTCCAACTGTGGTAATTGGTAGAACACTCTCCTTCAGACTTTGGAATGAGCTCCAGAAAGAAGAGCCAAGCGTTTTTCTTCTATTTTTCATATCGATATAATGAGCTTAGGTGATAAGGTCTCTGAAAATACTTGGAGAGTCCTTGAACCCATTAGATTTCCCATGCATCCTGGCTTTGTAATTTTCATGGTTATGGTACATTTTCAAGCCTGTGGATTTGTCGGGCTGGCCAGCTAAGTTGATGATTGTGTTTTCTCCCTCATTGTCTAAAAGACTGGAATGAAGTGCACACTTAATGAATGTATATTTTTTCTTTTCTCCTTAGACTGAGAGACGTTTGTAGAGTAATGCTAAGTCTTTCACCCTCCATGAAGATTTGTGTTTTCTAGAAAGGAAAATCATGGTTAACTAAGTCTCATTGTCCTGTAATTTATTTAAACTCACAAGCATGTTATTTAAGGATAATTCTCATGCTTCATAGAGCCAGTACCAATCCACTGGAAAAAAAGGTGGACTTTATTATTGATGCTTTCCAAAAACAAAGTAATGTTTATATATTCAGGCCTAGCTAACTTTGAGGGTGAATGGGAACTAAAATGTCAACTGTATTTTTTCAGGGAATGTATTCCCTGAGTAATAATGATAATGATAATAATAATAATGTATATATAAAACACACACACACACACACATATAGCATTAAAATTGTCTGAAATAGAAGAAAATCTGTTATACATGTTCTGCTACAGTTGGCAAATATGTAGAAACATATCTTAGCATTTTCAGGACATTTTAAAATGTGCCTGAAGTTGTCATCAGTTTTCCAACATATAATATACCTTTTCTTCAAAAAAAAATTAAGTTTTTTTTTTGTATTCTCACATACATATCTTTTAAAGCTATTATAACAATTTTGCATAATTGTATTTAAATGACTGCAAAGGACTCTATGGTATTGACTAAATGCAGAGAAGCTTTAACTTGTACCTGAAGCGATACTTAGGATAAAAGCGATAAAAATAATTTTGACTTTTCATTTCCTTCCACAGAATTCTTGGAAAGAAATGCGGTGTTATAATTATGTGAATTTTGACTTTTCGAGTCTTTAACATACATTGACTTTTCCACATTATTCTTTAAATGCCATATTCTTATAACGCTGATTTTAAAGTGGGATAAATCTCTCTAACCTCAGCAGCTACTAACATGTGCAATTGAAGAAAGTTATTTGTAGCTTCCAATTATACCACATGCATCATTAACAGATAATAATACACAAACATTTCATACTTTCCAATCATTTGAACCAGTTTATTTTTTCATTAGTAAAATGCCAGTGTGCCTCATATCTGCCAACTCCCCATCTCTGGAAAATATCTGTGTTCAGCCAACTTCACCTCACAAAAGTTTAACAAGAAATTGCAGAGCTTGACTGCTTTGAAAGACTTCAGTGTTCTCTGGTGTCTTTTGTGGATTTTCTGCTTTTAACATTTAACATTTTAACATTTTTCTTGAAGACAGAACATGTCAATAGAGAGTTAAATTTTTTAAATATACTATCAAAATTTTAGTATGGTACCTATAGCTTTCAGCAGGTAGTCATATCTTACTATTAATTTATGGATACAGGGACCACAAAAGACCTTGTAATTGTACCTTATTCCTTATAAGTAATGGATATTAGAGGAGGAAAACATAAGAATTTTCCCTGTATTTAGATGCCTGAAGTCAGAGCAACTGCTATGGCCCCCATCACTCTTATAAGATCAAGACAGGTTTTTAAAATAATGGCAATAATGTAATAAGTTGTAACACCCTGTCCAGCTGAGATACTTTTGGAAGACAGTTCACATGTTTAATAATGTTAACTAAAATAATCTGATCTTGAAAATTTCAATATCATTCCTCCTAATGATATTAGTTGGTCTTTCTAACTTTGTTTCCTTCCAGATGCCTATTTATACTAAGGAGCATTGCTTTTATTTAAACTAAGGAGACTTGCTTAGGAGAAGAATTTAACCAACTTGCCCTAGTCCCACTCTTCCTCATGCAGTTTAGTGCTTAGGAATAATATGATTGCTGTTTTATTTATTTATTTTTATTACTGCTATTTTTTTTGTTTTATTTTTGATTGCTCTGTTTTAATTCATGAAATATCTTGATAGAAGTATTCATGTCATAAGGGCCTACTGTATAGCACAGAGAACTATACTCAATATTTTGTAATAAGCTATAAGGGAAAATAATCTGAAAAAAGAATATATATATATATATATATATATATATGAATCACTTTGCCATACACCTGAAACTAACACAACATTGTAAATCAATTATGTTTCAATAAAAATAAAAAAAATATTTTAAAGTATTCATGCCTAACCCTCAAGCACTTCAAGGGATTTATTTTTTTCTCACTAAACCTAAAACTCGTGTGTGTGTGTGTGTGTGTGTGTGTGTGTGTGTGTGTGTGTGTATTATAGGAAAGAAGTCCTCCTGTTAAACTGCTGTTTTGCTAAAATATACTGACCTAGCAGCATAAAATTATACTTCCCCCAAGGAAAAAAAAAAGATTTTGAACAATCAGTGGTCTATGGCCCATACTTTTAGAAACAATGTATTATTAGCGATTCTATAGAAGAGTGTACTTGTGGTTTGGCAATCTTCATACTTCTCTGTTTCCTATTAGTACTAGAACCCCTAAGCCAGAACACATGTTCACCCATCTTAAGACTATATTTACCAGCCTCTGGTATGATTGGTATGATTATATGACTAAATTCTGGCTGATGGTTTATAAACAAAAATAACGTGTGAAACTGAAGTGTCATGTCTGTAAAAGATAGCTTCTAACTCTTTTTTTTTTCTTTCCTCTTTCTTGCTGTGGGAGACTATCATTGAAGAGGTAGACAAATACCACCCACTAAGAGGGTGACAGAACAACCAAAATGAAGGAACTATGATCCTTAGATGATGTGGAGACACCGAGTGGTGTCTATAAGAGCTAGATAAGGTTAGCCGATATTTTAACTTACACAATTTTTTTTAATGGTGAAAAATTCAAACACAAAGAAAAGTATAGAGAAAATACAATAAACATTCATGTATGTATCACCCAGAATTACCAAAATTTAACTTATTATTAAATTAAATAAAACACTATAAATATTTTTTTTCTTCCCTTCTTAGGTGTAATTGCTCTTTTGAATTTGGTGGGTATCTTACCCATTTCGGTTTTGGTAAGTGTACTACAGATATATGTATCCAACAAAAACATAGTATTTGTACTGCATTCAAAAGTTTTATACAAAAGATATCATATTAGATACTGGAATCTACAACTTTCTTTTTTTCACCCACTAGTGTGCTTAATTCATTTACTCTTATCATGCTTATGTATGTATTTTAATCTCTTTGCCATCCATTTGTGTGTGTTTGTGTGTGTTTGTCTGTGAGTGTGTCTTTACTTATCTTGCTTTTCTCTTCTTTTCATAAATACTTTCTTACCTCCTTAATGGAAATCTATTGATAGAATTGAGTTTTATTCTAGCATATTTTTTTTTATTGATTTGCAAGTTACATGTACACATTCTTTCAGAGGTTACTTTAAAAATACATGCATTACTAATAAACTCTAAGATAAATTTTAAAAATCTCTGTTCTACTTTTGAATAACATGATAGTTAAAGCAATTAAGTATATATTTTTTATCCATTGTATTCACCTTGTTTTATAATTAATAGTTATTTAGATTCATCAAAAGTATTCATTGATTTCTCTCATTACCATTAATTCCTTTTTTTTTTAAAAACATCTTTATTGGAGTATAATTGCTTTACAATGGTGTGTTAGTTTCTGCTTTATAACAAAGTGAATCAGCTATACATATACACATATCACCATGTTTACTCCCTCTTGTGTCTCCCTCCCACCCTCCATATCCCACCCCTCTAGGTGGTCACAAAGCACTGAGCTAATCTCCCTGTGCTATGTGGCTGCTTTCCACTAGCTATCTATTTTACATTTGGCAGTGTATATATGTCCATACTACTCTCTCACTTCGTCACAGCTTACCAATGCTCCTCCCTGTGTCCTCAAGTTCATTCTCTATGTCTGCATCTTTATTCCTGTCCTGCCCCTAGGTTCTTCAGAACCCCTTTTTTTTTTTTAGATTCCATATATATGGGTTAACTATGGTAATTATTTTTCTCTTTCTGACTTACTTCATTCTGTACGACAGACTCTATGTCTATCCATCTCACTGCAAATAACTCAATTTCACTTTTTTTATGGCTGAGTAATATACCATTGTATATGTGTGCCACATCTTCTTTATCCATTCATCTGTCAATGGATACTAAAGTTGCTACCATGTCCTGGCTATTCTAAATAGAGCTGCAACGAACATTGTGGTACACGACTTTCTTTTTTTTTTTTTAACATCTTTATTGGAGTATAATTGCTTTACTATGGTGTATTAGTTTCTGCTTTATAACAAAGTGAATCAGTTATACATACACATGTGTTCCCATATCTCTTCCCTCTTGCGTCTCCCTCCCTCCCACCCTCCCTATCCCACCCCTCTATGTGGTCACAAACCACCAAGCTGATCTCCTTGTGCTATGCGGCTGCTTCCCACTAGCTATCTGTTTTACGTTTGGTAGTGTATATATGTCCATGCCACTCTCTCACTTTGTCACAGCTTACCATTCCCCTTCCCCATATCCTCAAGTCCATTCTCCAGTAGGTCTGTGTTTTTATTCCCGTCTTACCCCTAGGTTCTTCATGACTTTTTTTTTTTCATAGATTTCATATATATGTGTTAGCATGCGGTATTTGTTTTTCTCTTTCTGACTTACTTCACTCTGTATGACAGACTATGAGGTGAGGTCCATCCACCTCACTACAAATAACTGAATTTCGTTTCTTTTTATGGCTGAGTAATATTCCATTGTATGTTTGTGCCACATCTTCTTAATCCATTCATCTGTTGACTTCTTTTGAATTATGGTTTTCTCAGGGTATATGCCCACTAGTGGGATTGCTGGGTCATATGGTAGTTCTAATTTTAATTTTTTAAGGAACCTCCGTACTGTTCTCCATAGTGGCTGTATCAATTTACATTCCCACCAAAAGTGCAAAAGGGTTCCCTGTTCTCCACACCCTCTCCAGCATTTATTGTTTCTAGATTTTTGGATGATGTTCATTCTGACTGGTGTGAGGTGATACCTCATCATAGTTTTGATTTGCATTTCTCTAATGATTAGTGATGTTGAGCATGATTTCATGTGTTTCTTGGAAATCTGTATATCTTCTTTGGAGAAATGTCTATTTAGGTCTTCTGCCCATTTTTGAAATGTGTTTTTTGATTTTTTTGATATTGAGCTGCCTGAGATGCTTGAAAATTTTGGAGATTAATCCTTTGTCAGTTGCTTCATCTGCAAATATTTTATCCCATTCTGAGGGTTGGCTTTTTGTGTTGTTTAAGGTTTCCTTTGCTGTGCAAAAGGTTTTAAGTTTCATTAGGTCCCATTTTTATATTTTTGTTTTTATTTCCATTTCTCTAGGAGGTGTGTCATAAAGGATCTTGATGTGATTTATCTCATAGAGTGTTTTGCCTATGTTTTCCCTAAGAGTTTTAGAGTGTCTGTCCTTACATTTAGGTCTTTGATCCATTTTGAGTTTATTGTGTGGTGTTAGGGAATATTTTAATTTCATTCTTTAACATGCAGTGGTCCAGTTTTTCCAGAACCACTTGTTGAAGAGGCTTTTCTCTCCATTTTATATTCTCACCTCCTTTATCAACAATAAATTGACCATATGTGCGTGGGTTTATCTCTGGGCTTTCAAACCTGTTCAATTGATCTATATTTCTGTTTTTGTGCCAGTATCATACTGTCTTGATTACTGTAGCTTTGTAGTATAGTCTGAAGTCTGGGAGACTGATTCCTGCAACTCCGTTTTTCTTTCTCAAGATTGCTTTGGCTATTCAGGGTCTTTTGTGTTTCCATACAAATTGTGAAATCTTTCATTTTATTTCTGTGTAAAAATGCCATTGGTAGTTTGATAGGGCCTGCTTTGAATCTGTAGATTGCTTCGGGTAGTATAGTCATTTTTACAATGTTGATTCTTCCAATCCAAGAACATAGTATATCTCTCCATCTGTTTCTATCATCTTTAATTTCTTTCATCAGTGTCTCATGGTTTTCTGCATACAGGAATTTTGTCTCCTTAGGTAAGCTTATTCCTAGGTGTTTTATTTATTTTTTGTTGTAATGGTAAATGAGAGTGTTTCCTTAATTTCTCTTTCAGATTTTTCATCATTAGCATATAAGAATGCAAGAGATTTCTGTGCATTAATTTTGTATCCTGCTACTTTACCAAATTCATTGATTAGCTCTAGTAGTTTTCTGGTAGCATCTTTAGGATTCTCTATGTATAGTATCTTGTCATCTGCAAAGAGTGACAGCTTTACTTCTTCTTTTCTGATTTGAATTCATTCACTTCTTTTTCTTCTCTGATTGCTGTGGCTAAAACTTCCAAAACTATGTTGAATAATAGTGACAAGTGTGGGCAACCTTGTCTTGTTCCTGATCTTAGAGGAAATGGTTTCAGTTTTTCACCATTGAAAACAATGTTGGCTGTGGGTTTGTCATATATGGCCTTTATTATTTTGAGGTAAGTCCACTCTATGCCTACTTTCTGGAGAGGTTTTACCATAAATTCGTGTTGAATTTTGTCAAAAGCTTTTTCTGCATCTATTGAAATGATCATATGGTTTTTCTCCTTCAATTTGTTAGTACAGTTTTTTACATTGATTAATTTGTGTATATTGAAGAATCCTTGCAATCCTGGGATAAACCCCACTTGATCATGGTGTATAATCCTTTTAATGTGCTGTTGGATTCTATTTGCTAGTATTTTGTTGAGGATTTTTTCATCTATGTTCGTCAGTAATATTGGCCTTTATTATTATTTTTTTTCTTTGTGACATCTTTGTCTGGTTTTGGTATCAGGGTGATGGTGGCTTCATAGAATGAGTTTTGAGAGTGTTCCTCCCTCTGCTATATTTTGGAAGAGTCTGAGAAGGGTAGGTGTTAGCTCTTCTCTAAATGTTTGATAGAATTAGCCTGTGAAGCCATGTGGTCCTGGGCTTTTGTTTGTTGGAAGATTTTTACTCAGAGTTTCAATTTCAGTGCTTGTGATTGGTCTGTTTATATTTTCTGTGTCCTCCTGGTTCACTCTCGGAAGGTTGTACATTTCGAAGAATTTGTCTATTTCTTCCAGGTTGTCTACTTTTTTTTTTTTTTTTGGCAGTACGTGGGCCTCTCACTGTTGTGGCCTCTCCCGTTGAGGAGCACAGCCTCCGGACACGCAGGCTCAATGGCCAAGGCTCATGGGCCTAGCTGCTCCACAGCATGTGGGATCTTCCTGGACTGGGGCATGAACCCATGTCTCCTGCATCGGCAGGTGGACTCTCAACCACTGTGCCACCAGGGAAGCCCCAGGTTGTCCATTTGATTGGCATATATTTGCTTGTAGTAATCTCTCATGATCCTTTGTATTTCTGCAGTGTTAGTTGTTACTTCTCCCTTTTCATTTCTAATTCTATTGATTTGAGTCTTCTCCCATTTTTTCCTGATGAGTCTGGCTAATGGTTTATCAATTTTGTTTATCTTCTCAAAGAACCAGCTTTTAGTTTTATTGATCTTTGCTATTGTTTCCTTCATTTCTTTTTCATTTATTCCTGATCTGATCTTTATGATTTATTTCCTTCTCCTAACTTTGGGGTTTTTCTGTTCTTCTTCCTCTAATTTCTTTAGGTGTAAGTTTTGGTTGTTTATGTGAGATGTTTCTTGTTTCCTGAGGCAGGATTTTATTGCTATAAACTTCCCTCTTAGAACTGCTTTTGCTGCATCCCATAGGTTTTTGGGTCATCATGTTTTCACTGTCATTTGTTTCTAGGTATTTTTTGATTTCCCCTTTGATTTCTTCACTGATCCCTTGGTTATTTAGTAGTGTATTGTTTAGCGTCCATGTGTTTGTAATTTTTACAGATTTTTTTTCCTGTAATTGATATCTATTCTCATAGTGTTGTGGTCAGAAAATATACTTGAGACAATTTGAATTTTCTTAAATTTACCAAGGCTTCATATGTGACCCAAGATATGGTCTATCCTGGACAATGTCCTATGTGTACTTGAGAAAAAAGTGTATTCTGGGTTTTTTTGGATGGAATGCCCTATAAATAACAATGAAGTCCATCTTGTTTTATGTATCACTTAAAGCTTATGTTTCCTTATTTATTTTCATTTTGGATTATCTGTCCATTGGTGAAACTGGGGTGTTAAAACCCCCTACTATAATTGTATTACTGTTAATTTCCCCTTATATGACTGTTGACATTTGCCTTATGTATTGAGGTGTTTCTTTGTTGGGTGCATACCTATTTATAATTGTTATATATTCTTCTTGGATTGATCCCTTGATCGTTATGTAGTGTCCTTCTTTGTGTCTTGTAATAGTCTTTTTTTTTAAGTCTATTTTGTCTGATATGAGAATTGCTACTCCAGATTTTTTTGATTTCCATTTGCATGGAATACCTTTTTCCACCCCTTCACTTTCACTCTGTATGTGTCCTTAGGTCAGAAGTGGGTCTCTTGTAGACCACATATATATGTGTCTTTTTTTTGTATCCATTCAGTCAGTCCATGTCTTTGGGTGGAGCATTTAATCCATTTACATTTAAGGTAGTTATTGCTATGTGTGTTCCTATTACCATTTTCTTAATTGTTTTTGGTTTATTAATGTAAGTCTTTTCCTTCTCTTGTGTTTCCTGTCTAGAGAAGTTCCTTTAGCATTTTTTGTAAAGCTGGTTTGGTGGTGACGAATTCTTTTAGCTTTTGGTTGTCTGTAAATGTTTTGATTTCTACTCGAATCTGAATGAGATCCTTGTTGGGTAGCGTAATATTGCTTGTACGTTTTTCCCTTTCATCACTTTAAATACGTCTTGCCACTGTCTTCTGGCTTGCAGAATTTCTTCTTAAAGTTCAGCTGTTCTTATGGGGATTCCCTTGTATGTTATTTGTTGCTTTTCCCCTGCTGCTTTTAATATTTTTGTTTGTATTTAATTTTTGATAATTTGATTAATATGTGTCTTGGTGTGTTTCTCCTTGGATTTATCTTGTATGGGATTCTTTCTGCTTTCTGGACTTGATTGACCATTTTCTTTCCCATGTTAGGGAAGTTTTCTACTATAATCTCTTCAAATATCTTTGAACTCCATTTCTTTTTCTCTTCTTCTTCTGGCACCCCTATAATTCAAATGTTGGTATGTTTATTGTTGTCCTAGTGGTCTCTGAAACTGTCCTCAATCCTTTTCATTCTTTATCTTTATTCTGCTCTTTTGTAGTTATTTCCACCATTTTATCTTCCAGATCACTTATCCGTTCTTCTCCTTCAGTTATTCTGCTATTGATTCCTTCTAGAGAATTTTTAATTTCATTTATTGTGTTGTTCATCATTGTTTGTTTGCTCTTTAATTCTTCTATGTCCTTGTTAAACGTTTCTTGTATTTTCTCCATTCTATTTCCAAGATTTTGGATCATCTTTACTATCACTACTCTGAATTCTTTTTCAGGTAGACTGCCTATTTCCTCTTCATTTTTTTTTAGTCTGGTGGGTTTTTACATTGCTCCTTCATCTGTTGCATATTTTTCTGTCCTCTCATTTTTTTTAACTTACTGTGTTTGGGGTCTTCTTTTCACAGGTTGCAGTTTCATAGTTCCCATTGTTTTTGGTGCCTTCCCCCAGTGGCTAAGGTTGGTTCAGTGAGTTGTGTAGGCTTCCTTTTGGAGAGGATTGGTGCTTTTTTTCTGGTGAATGAGCCTGGATCTTGTCTTTCTGGTGGGCAGGACCCCATTCAGTGCTGTGTTTAGGGGTGTTTGTTTCCTTATTATGATTTTAGTCAGCCTCTCTGCTAATGGGTTTTAGTGTGTTCCTTTCTTGCTAGTTGTTTGGCATAACGTGTCCAGCACTGTAGCTTTCTCATCGTGAGTGAACCTGGGTTTAGCATTGAGATGTAGATCTCTGGGAAAACTTTCACTGCTGAATATTACGTGGAGCTGGGAGGTCTCTGATGGACAAATGTCCTCACCTCAGCTCTCCCACCTCAGAGGCACTGGCCTGACATCCGACCGGAGCACCAGGACCCTGTCAGCCACACAGCTCAGAAGAAAACAGAGAAAAAAAGAAAGAAAGAAAGATAGAATAAAGAAAGAAGGAAAGAAAGAAAGAAAGAAAGAAAGAGAGAAAGAAAGAAGAAAATAAAATATAGTTATTAAAATAAAACAATAAAATTATTAAAAATTAAAAATAAAAGAAAGAAAGAAGAGAACAACCTAACCAAAAAACAAATCCACCAATGATAACAAGTGCTAAAAAATCTATATTAAAAAATGAATAAATAAATAAATAAGTAAACAGACAGAATCCTAGGACAAATGGTAAAAGCAAAGCTATATAGACAAAATCACACAAAGTCCACTCCCTCAATTTTGGGATGATTCTTTGTCTCTTCAGGTATTCCAGAGTTGCAGAGTACATCAAGTTGATTGTGGGGATTTAATCCACTGCTCCGTAGCTGCTGGAAGAAATTTCCCTTTCTTTTCTTTGTTGGCACAGTTCCTGTGGTTAAGCTTTGGATTTGGCCCTGCCTCTGCATGTAGGTTGCCGGAGAGTGTCTGTTCTTTGCTCAGATAGGGTGGGTTAAAGTTGCAGCTGATTAGGGGGCTCTGGCTCACTCAGGATAGGGGGAGGGTGGGGTATAGAATGCAGGGTGAGCCTGTGGCAGCAGAGGCCTATATGATGTTGCAACAGCCTAAGACATGCCATGTGTGCTCCTGGGGAAGTTGTCCCTGAATCATGGGCCCCTGGCTGTGGTGAGCTGCACAGGCTCTCATGAGGGGTGCTGTGGATAGTGACTTGTGCTTGCACACAGGCTTCTTGGTGGCTGTAGCAGCAGCCTTAGCCTTTTATGTTGGTCTCTGGTGTCCACTGGTCTCTGGTGGTCGCAGATAGCCACGGCTCATGCCCCTCACTGGAGCTTGTTTAGGTGGTGCTCTGAATCCCCTCTCCTCACACACCCCAAAACAATGGTCTCTTGCTTCTTAGGCAGTTCCAGACATTTTCCTGGACTCCCTCCCAGCTAGCTGTGGCACACTAGTCCCTTTCAGGCTGTCTTCACGCAGCCAGCCCCAGTCCTCTCCCTGGGATCTGACCTCCAAAGCCTGAGTCTTGGCTCCCAGCCCCCACCCGCCCTGGCAGTTGAGCAGACAAGTCTTTCAGGCTGGTGAGTGCTGGTCAGCACTGATCCTCCATGTGGGAATCTCTCTGCTTTGCCCTCTGGACCCCTGTTGCTGTGCTCTCCTCTGTGGCTCCGAAGCTTCCCCTCCACCAGCCCCAGTCTCTGCCAGTAAAGGGGCTTCCTAGTGTGTGGAAACATTTCTTCCTTCACAGCTCCCTCCCACTGGTGCAGGTCCCGTCCCTATTCTTGTGTCTCTGTGTTTTCCTTTTTCTTTTGCCCTACCCAGGTACATGGGGAGTTTCTTGCCTTTTGGGAAGTCTGAGGTCTTCTGCCAGTGTTCAGTTGGTGTTCTGTCTGCGTTGTTCCACGTGTAGATGTATTTCTTATGTATTTGTGGGGGGAAGGTGTTCTCCACGTCTTACTCCTCCACCATCTTGAAGGTCTCCACTGACCATTAATTCTTATAGTCTATATTCTTCTGAGTTAAATCCCTTCTTTACACGTTAGTACTTATTTCTGTGGCCCAATACTATTGAGTCCAGCCATGGGAGGCCATGTGAGATGCTCATTATGCAGTTTTCTTCTTTAAACACACACACACACACACACACACACACACACACACACACACACAAACCAATTAAAATTAAGTGAATATTTTTAAAATTAATATTTATTGAATAATCACAAGACTTATAGAGAAGGTTAATTTCAGAGACCTAAATTCATATGAAGCAAATTTACCCCAGGTTAGATAGAAAACAACTGCTGTTAGAGTGTGCTTATAAAATAGAAACATATCTTGGGCTTCCCTGGTGGCGCAGTGGTTGAGAGTCCGCCTGCCGATGCAGGGGACACGGGTTCGTGCCCCGGTCTGGGAAGATCCCACATGCCGCGGAGCAGCTGGGCCCGTGAGCCATGGCCGCTGAGCCTGCGCGTCCGGACCCTGTGCTCCACAACGGGAGAGGCCACAACAGTGAGAGGCCCGCATACCGCAAAAAAAAAAAAAAAAAAAAAAATAGAAACATATCTTTAATAAGAGGTCAAGATTGTAAGAAGGGAGAAAGAAAGCTATAACAAAGTAATTCAAAAAAATTTCTGTTTCTCATTTTCTTGAAACACAAGGCTAAAATAATATTTAACAGAAGTATCTAACCTAAATCCTCCATACAGCTGTTTAATTTAATTTTATTCTTTTGACTATATCATTTCATTTTAATATAAATTCTTATCATTTAAGTGACTCTCCCCTCCATGTCTGAAATGAAGAAATACGTATGCTTGTTGTGATGTCAAATTGATTGTGTAATTGTTTTTATTTACTTATTTATATCTTAAAAGATCTTCTTGTTAATCTACTGCTCTGCATTCAGTTGGATTGAGATCAATGCAGTTTCTAGTACAAATTATCCAAAAAATTATAGCTCTTTAGTGGAGATCAATGCTATTTTCAGCTTTAAGGTTGCAATGAAGAGAACGGAAGATTATATTAATACTTTGGATTAAGGATACTCAGTTATTTCTAACTACATACAAAAAGGAATAGTTTGTCCTTTAAGTATCAATATTCACGTTTTATAGCACACACAGGTAGATATATAGTCACATATGGTCTATTTATATTATTAAGGCTGATGAGTTCACTCATTTTTAAATTTATAAACATTCAGACCTTGTTCCAGTGACAACTTTTCATTTCATCTGTGTTTATATCAAATAACAATTATCTAAAGCAGAAATTTGGGAATCATCCTTGTTATTCTCCACCTCTTACTACCATTCTCTCTGAATGGTCAGTAGGTCAGGACCACTATAGAATGCATGTCAAAGAGTGTCTAAAAAAATAAATCTGGTGTGACCTGGACAATACACAGTATAATATGATTAAGTGCATCATAAAATATTAAAAATTTACATATGTGCCATGCCATGTAAAAGAGTTTTAAAGCACTGGATACTTCCCATATGGTGACTCCTAAAACCAGAAACACTGTATCTTTTACCATTAAGAGATGGGAGGGACTTCCCTGGTGGTGCAGTGGTTGAGAGACTGCCTGCTGATGCAGGGGACGTGGGTTCATGCCCTGGTCTGGGAAGATCCCACGTGCCACAGAACGGCTGGGTCCATGAGCCATGGCCGCTGAGACTGTGCATCCGGAGCCTGTGCTCTGCAATGGGAGAAGCCACAACAGTGAGAGGCCTGGATACCGCAAACAAAACAAAACAAAAGAAACAAACAAAAAAGAGATGGGAGGAGAAAGGAAGAGGAAACAACTTGGAAACTATAGGTGGAGCAAAAGAGGTGATAGTTAAATGAATTCTGCCAATGCATTTTTCTCCAACTCCAGATTTCCCAGGGCCAGGGGAAATTTTATAACATTTTTAAAGAGAAAAAGAATTATTTCTTAGAACTTTTTCGTTTTGTTTGTTTCAAAATGAAAGTTGATTAATGTAATAGGACAGTAGACAGCATTGGGAAATTTATGTGAAGCAGAGTTCCTTATTTTAACCTTCAAATAAAGACAGATGAAGAAACATAGCTTTTAATTAAACATTCTCAGTCACATGGCAAAGAGTACTATATATTCATCATTCTACTTCCTCTTCCTGGGCACAGGAAGACTACAATTCTCAGGATCCCTTGAGTATATATTGTTGTCATGTGACCAAGTTCTGACCAGTTTTGTGTGGGAGATGTTGAAGATGTTTTCAAGCACTGCCTTAAACAAATAATTCAGATGGTACTCTCATTTTCTTTCCCCCTCCCATAGTGACTTTGGAGGCTACATGCACAAAATGACATAATTAGACAATGGAAGCAGGCTGGTTCCTGAGTCACTGATTGAAGAAGAGGAGCTGAATAAAACTCAGAGATCCATACCACCATATTGGACTATGGCATGAACCAGAAATAAACTTTGATTACAAAAAGCCAGTGAGATGTTGAAACATATTTGTCCTTGCAATATAGTCTATTCTGCCCTGGCTAGTACAGAAAATATATTTAAAAAAATGAAAATATGTGGCAAGAGTGAAGAGGTAAGTGCAAGTGGTGAAGACTCAGGTATTAGAGGCTTGGAAGCTGGTGATTACTATTTTACAGTAAGAAAATATTAGTAATACCAAGATATGCAATTGCTTACATAATTACTTCTAATTGCTACAAAATTAGGAAACCGTAGATGGATAAAATGAATGCATTTTATGAAATTTGATAAATTATTACAAAAAATAAGTTCAGAATTAGTAAGTTTATGGGCATAAAGGTAAAGAAGTAGGGACAACACGAGATTTTACCCCTTACAGCATTAGATTTCTAACAAGGGATGGGCTTACAAGGACTTTGTTATGTTATCATGTTATGGTCATTGTTAGATAAACTCTCATGGAGAAAAGAACAGACTGAAGCTGTGGTGTGGAATACAACTCAACTGAATAAAGGAATTGAGGAAAAGAGAACTTAGGGGTATTGTCTTTTTACCCATTGTACCAGATAATCTTAAGTAAACACCATTCAGTTGAGAGATAAGCATTGTGATGACAATAAGAAATTAATTATTCTTGAGATTTAATCAAAGAAAGAACCATGGATGTGATTTCTAACATAGGGAACTGACTGGAAATAAATAGGGCAGAAGCCTACTAAGTTTTGGACAGAAATATATTACCCTAGAAACATGACTATTTATTATCTACAATAAGTTTCCATTATCAAAAGGCAGGCACCTCCTAAAGAATTCTCATTTCTGATGTGGACAAGTAAATTAATGGACAAGGAATAATTTCCCAGAACCTGGAGCCTAGGAGGACATGGATAAAAGAGTTTCCTCCTCAGAGAAAGGAAGAATCTCCCCCAATCCCAGAGTAAAGTACTTTCATAACAGCTACCCTTTGAAATTTCAGTATTTCTATCAACCAATGACTACTGTATATCTTCCACTTTTCTCCTTTCTGTTTACTGAGGACATTCTCTCCCTGTATCAGGTATGTGCCGGCAAACAACTTATTTTAAATGATAGGTCATCGGGTCAACATGGGCCGTAACCAGAACTGTGAGAGATTACTACACAATCCCAATGATCTTGGTCTTTAGAAACATGCATTGGCAAGATAGGACTGGAGAGAACTGACTCCTCTGGGAGCTGGCAAGTATGTTCAGTCCTTGGAGAGAATAAAAGAGCTTGGCGACAAAGAGAATGAACTATTGGGGAGGCAGTGTTTTAGGTTTTCACCACATCATATACCTGAATCTGGTCTACAGGATGTGGAGGGACCCTAACACTGCGTCTCCAATAGTTCATTATTCTGCTCATCAAACTGTAGGCCAATTCCAGACCTGGACCTTAAAAACATTTCATATGATTCTGCAGTCCTACGATGTGCTTGGAGACTTGTTTTCTAGGTGATAGAGCTACAAGATTGTTGGAACATTGGTAGACATGGTGTATATTTAGTCCATATATTGTACATATTAAGTATATATGCAGGTATACCTCATTTTATTGCATTCTGCTTTATTGTGCCTCACAGATATTGTGTTTTTTACAAATTGAAGGTTTGTGGAAATCCTGCTTTGAGCAAGTGTATTGGCACCTTTTTCTTCCAATGGCATTTGCTCACTTCCTATCTCTGTGCTCTGTGTCACATTTTGGTAATTTTCACCATACTTTAAGCCCTCCACCAGCGAAAAGACTACAACTCACTGAAGGCCCAGATAATGGTTAGCATTTTTCAGCAATAATGTATTTTAAAATTTAGGTATGCGCATGGTTTTCTTAGACATAATGCTATTGCACACTTAATAAACTACATAATAGGGTGAACATAATAACTTTTATATGTACTAGGAAATCAAACAATTCATGTGACTTTATTGTGATATTTGCTTTATTATAATGGTCTGGAACTAAACCTGCAATAGATAGATAGATAGATAGATATACTATCTCTATATATACTTATACATACTCCTTTGTGATATAAACATATCCCTATTAATTCTCCATTAAGAAATACTACTTGTAGCAAGCAGTTCCAAAATGTTTGTACAGTGTGAAATACTCCTGAAGACAATATTTTTATAATACTAACCGGTGGGAACTTGTGGAAAGGGTGATCCTGTTAATTTTTTCCTCTGTAAAATGTGCATAACAAGATGTAACTTTCCTGTTGTTTGGAAGACTAGCAAAGATGTGTGCAAAACACCAAGGAGAAACCGTGACATATAGAAATGATTGATAAGTATAAGCATTAGTAGTGATGCTATTTTATGTTCAGAATGGAGAGAAATCATGAAGAGTATATTATTTTTCAAATGGTGCAAACGCTTGCTTATCAAATGGAATATTAAGTTCAATTGTTGCTAATATGTGACACTCATAGAATATGTCATTTGACAATTGTCTTTCCCAGAATTTCACATCCAAATGGCAGAAAAGAAAGTAGCATGAAAGGAAGTGACAGCAAGAACAGAAATATAGATCAATAGAACAGGATAGAAAGCCCAGAGATAAACCCACAAACATATGGTCACCTTATCTTTGATAAAGGAGGCAAGAATATACAATGGAGAAAAGACAGCCTCTTCAATAAGTGATGCTGGGAAAACTGGACAGCTGCATGTAAAAGAATGAAATTAGAACACTCCTTAACACCATACACAAAAATAAACTCAAAATGGATTAAAGTCCTAAATATAAGGCCAGACACTGTAAAACTCTTAGAGGAAAACACAGGCAGAACACTCTATGACATAATTCATAGCAAGAACCTTTCTGACCCACCTTCTAGAGAAATGGAAATAAAAACAAAAATAAACAAATGGGACCTAATGAAACTTAAAAGCTTTTGCACAGCAAAGGAAACCATAAACAAGAAAAGACAACCCTCAGAATGGGAGAAAATATTTGCAAATGAAGCAACTGACAGAGGATTAATCTCCAAAATATTCAAGCAGTTCATGTAGCTCAATATCACAAAAACAAACAACCGAATCCAAAAATGGACAGAAGATCTAAATAGACATGTCTCCAAAGAAGATATACAGATTGCCAACAAACACATGAAAGTATGCTCAACATCACTAATCACTAGAGAAATGCAAATGAAAACAACAATAAGGTATCACCTCACACCAGTCAGAATGGCCATCATCCAAAAATCTGCAAACAATAAATGCTGGAGCGGGTGTGGAGAAAAGGGAACTCTCTTGCACTGTAGGTGGGAATGTAAATTGATACAGCCACTATGGAGAACAGTATGGAGATTCCGTAAAAAATTAAAATTAGAACTACCATATGACCCAGCAATCCCACTAGTGGGCATATACCCTGAGAAAACCATAATTCAAAAAGAATCATATACCACAGTGTTCATTGCAGCTCTATTTACAATAGCCAAGACATGGAAACAACCTAAGTGTCCATCAGTAGATGAATTGATAAAGAAGATGTGGCACATATATGCAATGGAATATTACTCAGCCATAAAAAGAAACAAAATTGAGTTATTTGTAGTGAGGTGGATGGACCTAGAGTCTGTCATACAGAGTGAAGTAAGTCAGAAAGAGAAAAACAAATATTGTATGCTAACGCATATATATGGAACCTATAAAAAAAATGTTCTGAAGAACCTAGGGACAGGACAGGAATAAAGACGCAGACATAGAGAATGGACTTGAGGACATGGGGAGGGGGAAGGGTAAGCTGGGACGAAGTGAGAGAGTGGCATGGACATATATATACTACCAAATGTAAAATAGCTAGTGGGAAGCAGGCACATAGCACAGGGAGATCAGCTCAGTGCTTTGTGACCACCTAGAGTGTTGGGATAGGGAGGGTGGGAGGGAGACGCAAGAGGGAGGGACTATGGGGATTTATGTATACGTATAGCTGATTCACTTTTTTATACAGTAGAAACTAACACAACATTATAAATAAATTATACTCCAATAAAGATGTAAAAAAGAAAAGGAAGTGACAGGATGCGTGTTCAATAGTTTTGAACAGAAAGTGAGATTTTTGTCTCACGCTGGGAGTATTTGGGGGCTCCAACTCACTTGGGTACAGTTATGGGGCTCAAATATGTAACAGGATGAAGTGGATGGGAGGAGGAGAACAAAGTGGAGGATCAGGGACCTGCAGTGGGTGGACTGAGCACCCTCTTTGAACTTTTAACACTCGCTCTCTGTCTTGCTCTATTGTACTATTAGGAGGGCTTCCTGTTCCATATCTTAAATTTGAAACTGATTTGAATCCAAAGTTTTACAGCATGTAGTTATTTAAGAAATTGACTTGAGGCTGAGCCATCTGGCTGTTATCTTCTTAGTGTCCATTTTTCTCATTATTTTTCGCTGTCTGACTTACATCGTGCAGTCTTCCTTTGATTATTTCTTTTCTACCATTATTACTAGCATTTTAATGGTTTAGAATTTTAAAAATAGTTCTTAAAATAATCTTTGATTAATCTGTTGACAATATACCACCTGAATCCACAAATAGAATTAAATAATCAAGAAACCAAATTATACTGAGATAGATTTCCTTTTAACAGTCTGTAGATAAGAGGAAATTACTTAAGCACTTTTGAAAATAATAGATATCAAACTCTTGCAAAACAACATTTTTGTCAGCTAATTGTAAATGAAATGAGAAACATATGGATTAAGTTTCCATCAGAAACACACACAGCATTATTTGTTGGGAAGAAGTCTTTTTTTTATTTTGCCAATTTCAAAATATTTGAAAATAATTTGAGTGTTTTCAAACATAAAAAGTCACAGGATATTTATTATTTTACAAGCAAACCATCAAACAAACAAAAAAATCAGAAGAAAACTATCAAGTGATTTCTACAGATATAATTATCAAGTGAATAAAGTTGTAATTTTGATAGCCCTATGGATTATTTCAAATGAAATTACCTGGAGGAAAAGAACATTATGTTCTGAAAACCAGAAGCATGTTGGAAAACTCAGGAAAATATTAAGAACCCAAGGTATGAAACTATGCTGCTTAGTCTCAAATATAAAAAGGGTAGAATCTCCCAAGTAATTTAAAAATACATCTCATATTACTAATAGCATTATTGAATTTAATATGAGAATAAAATATATGATATATCATTAGTTTCAAGTGGTAATTAACCAATTTTCTCTTATGTCTTATAAAATTAAACAAGATTCAATCAGAATTTGATTGGAGCTACTGATAAAAATACAAGGTGATCATATTGGTCACAACTTTGGGGTTTAGTAGTAGAAACTCCAGTTAACCTGTCTTAGACAAAAACATTATTATTTTTTTTTAAAGAGAAGAAATGTGTTGGATCACACAATTGAGAAGTCCAGATCTTGGGCTGATTTTTGTCATGGCAGGGACCAGAGACTCACTTCCTGATTCTTATTTCTCCTCTCCATGTTGGCCTTTTACTCAAGCAGTATTTTAAAAAAAGGCTGTGTAAAGCTCCTAGCCTCCAGTTTCCCAAGGTAATAACATCTAGGGAAAACAAACACCTCCTTTGGTACAGTTCTAGAGAAGAGCTTAAGTTAGGACAATGCTGCTGAGTACTGTGTTCATCTATGCAGCTGTGCCTCAGTCATGAATGAAAGCATGGTGACACAGGGAGGAGCAGCATCAGTGCCATCCCAACCAGATGGATGGAGGGTGGAGGCATTTGTTTCTTAATAGAAAGAGTGAACAGTTCCAAGTTATATGAGAAGGGATATTGAACAGACAATAACCTCAGAGCTTCACAGGGAGGGATATTTGATTTTCTTACAATACTATCTACAATTTCTATTTTTTAAATTAATTAATTAATTAAGTTTTTGGCTGCATTGGGTCTTCGTTACTGCGCGTGGGCTTTCTCTAGTTGCGGCGAGCGGGGGCTACTCTTTGTTGTGGTGCGCGGGCTTCTCATTGCAGTGGCTTCTCTTGTTGCAGAGCACAGGTTCTAGGTGTGTGGGCTTCAGTAGCTGCAGCACACAGGCTCAGTAGTTGTGGCTTGTGGGCTGTAGAGCGCAGGCTCAGTAGTTGTGGCACACGGGCTTAGTTGATCCGCAGCATGTGGGATATTCCTGGACCAGGGATGCATCCCGTGTCCCCTGCATTGGCAGGTGGATTCTTAACCACTGTGCCACCAGGGAAGTCCCCTATCTACAACTTCTATAGCACCACTGGCATTATTCACTCTTCTGATGCAGTGTACTGTATTAATCATTGTTCTAAAATACAACAAAAATGAACGATTTACTGTCCCCTGTTTGGTAAATTGCTTTTTCCTTCAAAACTCTAGTGTGTTTTAATTGAGCAGAACTAGAAAAAGTGGACTCTGGGAACTCTTTCTTAGATCCTTTTTGTTTTCCTTTAAGATTGCTTTACCATTTTCTTCCTTTTTCTCTCTCTGTCAGTCAGTAAGGCTGAGGTAAGAAGCCTGGTCCTGAGTAATGGTTCACATGGAAGGTCTCCTGCAACAAGAGGTTTGTGGCTGGCGCAGACAGGCAGAAGTTTCAAAGAAGGAAAATGTGGACAGAGTGACTGAGGCCAGCTCTGCTTAGGCTTAAAGAGAAATCTTTTTGGTTTCTTTTCTGAGCTAATCTCGTATCAGAGTGGTAAGATTCAAGAGCCAAGATCAGACAGATGGAGGCAGGCACAGGGGAAAGGAGCCCAGGAAATAATCCGATCAACAGCTAAAAAATGTGAAATGAGTTGCAGAAGTTCATGCTATGCAATGAGATAAAACACTGACTGTGCAGGCTTTTGGATACAGCCCTGGTTAGTGATAAAGTCATTCCTCTGTGTTTATATTCTCCTACCACTCTTGTAATAAGAACAGGGCTGGTTGAGGATTCTGAGATCTTATCATATTTGTACCTTCTTTGATGACAGAAAGATTAGCCATAGAATTTACCCTCTATGTGGTTTCACAAAGGGGGAAAAAAAAAAGATCTCCATGGAAAGAGCTAGAATATATGGCAAAGGTAATGAGATTTGGTTTCTGAGTCACTATATTCCATGAGTGGTATTAATAAAACAGATATTCCTAAATTTGTTCTCCACTTACAGCAGGGAGATACCTAATCATGGAAATTAAGTGCTTTTTAAGTCTTGAGTATTTTCATGCACTCTGCAGTAATTAAGTCACAGAGAATGGTAATGAAAAACTGAACTACAAGTCAAATCCCTAATAACCAGACAAGCCATCAAAATTATTGCCATTATAATCAGGGTAAGGGATGATGTGTTTTAAAAGCTTGGTATTATTTGAAAACAAAAGATCAAAATCATGTACTTGAAAAAAGAAACCACAGTATGCTATTTAAATTGAAAGGAAGGAAGGAAGGAAGGAAGGAAGGAAGAAAGGAAGGAAGGAAGGAGGAAAAAAGAACTCTTAATTATAAAGAGGTTTTTTTTTTAATCATAGAAAAATCAGGGTATATATTAATTATTCAATTTGTTTTGTGGCTTCTTGAACAATTTAAAAAGGAGCACTTTTCATAGTGAGAAAGAAATTATCGGTAATTAAAAATAAAAACTAAGGGATGTTTTCAGATATTTTTGTTAGATTTTAAAAGAATTCTATCTACATAATATTAAATAATTTAATCCTCTGCACTTATATTACATTCCATTTTAACAAACTGGGCAAACAATATCATTGTTACTGGTAATTAACATACATATCCCATTTATATTTTCATTTGTACTACTTTCATAGAGTTAAGCAGTATTTCTGTAATTCCTATTTTACTTATGAGTGATTCAGGAAATATTTACTTTGCCTAAATAGGAATAGCATCATTATAAAT
This sequence comes from Grampus griseus, assembly GCF_964374135.1. Lineage (NCBI taxonomy): Eukaryota > Metazoa > Chordata > Mammalia > Artiodactyla > Delphinidae > Grampus > Grampus griseus. The sequence continues at coordinate 127,263,259 of NC_138998.1, read as the reverse complement.
ATTTGTTAGTCATTGAATCACCATTTTCATCTTTATTTCATGAAAGTCTTGTTAATAGACATATATCAACACTTAAGCACTAATTACTCATTAGTGTTACAAATACTTTTCTAGTATAGTGTGTATAGCTGCATAATGAGGTAGATATGACAATAGTATTTCCTAACACTTTAACACTTTTTTGTGACAGTCATTATTCTAAATGTTTTACATGTCTGAGCCCATTTAATCCTCATGGCAACCTAAGGAAGTAGCTATTTTTATCCACTTTTGACCATGAAGATGCTGAGCACTAAAAGGTTAAGTACTGGCTGAAGGTCATGCAACTGAATAAAATCCCACTGTTTTCTTTGATATGCTGTATTTTCTAAAGCTGTTTTGAACATGTATTACAAGGATGCTTGAGTCTGTGACATGTAACTGCAATTCTTTACGACAATCTTTGTAACTAATGTATGTTAAGCAATTGTGACATAAAACATACTAGTATTGCTTTAGAAAGAATAACGTCCTAAAATTGAGAGAAATGGGGAATAAAAAAATATTTTCAAAATGTATACATAAATTATTTTGTCAAACTTAGAATTGAAGTAACACCATTTAGTTGAGAACTCACAATCATTCAACAGAAGTCTATTAGCCATCTCTCTTGCTGATTTTTGGATAAAGCCTACATATGAAGTTGCAGCGTATTATTTTCGATAGAGAAAATTCCCCTTAGAGATGGAAAAATTAAGTTTAATTCTTTTTCTTTTTTGTCTCTCACAGTCCCTTTTTATTTATGCAGTTTTTTTCCTGTTATGAATGCTTCTTTTGTGATATAACTCAAGTAATAAAAAAGTTCTTTGATTGTTTATTAAAATTCCCCATCCCGTTGGAATAGTAAAGATGGAACCTGTATATGGATAGGGCTTATCCCACCCTCCTTATTCAGCTCTGCTACAGACAAGGAAGCCAGCAGTCAGGGTCAGAAACCAAGTGGCTGATTTGTTTTCTTTCCTTACCTTATAATTCTACTGTTTTTCTCCATTCTTGGCATCAGAGGTGTCTGTCCCCATAAAGGTCAGGGAGTGAGAGGAGGGGCCAATGTCATACTCCTTTGGGCCTGAAAATAGTTGGAAGCTGACCCCTTTTCTCCCGTAGACCCTTTCTTGTCTTCCACTCCTCACCCTCCAAGTGAGAGATGATTCCTTCTCTGGCACCTCATTTGCTTTTTTCTCAGTCTCTGAGCATCTGGCAGCATTTCTGGTTTGTCTTTAACCAAGCCTGTTTGCCCCTTCAGGCAGCCCTCTTGAATGAGCACACACTAACACACACAAACACGCACACACATACACACACAAGCACACACTCCTTCAGTATTGATAACCTGGGAGTGGACTTCCCTAATCAGCCACTACTCCTTTGGTCCATCTGTCAACAGCTGTCCTGCCTGTCTCTCACCCTTTAGATTTTTTTAGGTGGAGGCTAACCTCAGTTGATCCTGTCCACCAATTATAAAGAAACACTTCTCAAGGTCCCTGAGTTGTTCTATTGAGATACTCTTTTTAAGTTCAAGATACGGGAGGGTACCCCCACTCCTTCCCTTTTCTTCTCTCCAAAGTAGTCATATTAAAAAATATATCTTTGAGGTTTCAGTGGTCTTGGGGCAAAAAAATGGCCATGCAGTTCCTCTTTCTGCATTGGGCAGAACTTTTCAAAGAAAACTTCTCTCAAAATCTAATTCTCTCAAATAGAAGTAGGGGGAAAATTATCATCAGGTTTTGGCCACCAGCTTTGTAAATTCTGCATAATGTCTAGGAAGTCTTTTGGAATGTGATATTGCCTCTTGGTATTTCAACAAAGTATTTCAGGATCATAATACATGCCACATATATGTGTATATATAATTTTGGTGGTCAAATATCCTGCAGCCCTGGTCTGGTCAGGATTTGAACTAAGCCTTGGATCAATCACATTAGTGTAGATATGGCTGAGCACAAGCCCCTGCTCCCCAATTCAACTTTACATACTGGTCTCAAGTGCCTCTAGGGCACACACCTTGGCAGGTAACAGCACCTCACATAATCAGCATCTGTCTTACTGAGAAATGCAGCAATGCAGCAAATATAGCAATAGTATTAGTTAGCTTTAAGGTAAGTTTATCTTACATGGTTAAGGAGGTAAAAACAGTGGATGAAAAAAACCCAACATTCAACTCTGATAATATCTTCTGAAATGTAACCATGATGACTAGGTATATAGATAGAAACAAGCAAAACCGAGTTTCTCTTCCTAAAATAGCATTGCTGTGTATATACGTATATGTGTACACATACGTGCATGCATTCCTAAAAACAAGGAAATAGAAGACTCTTAGTCAAACACATATGATGTTAACAAAAATTATCAGCTCCTTTTTCTTTAGAGGACTAGAATCCTAACTCAATCTAGCTCACTTGAAAGGAACAAAAATTATTTTTGAGCAGTCAAGGTGTAGCTCTTCACACCTGGTTAGAAGCAGCAGCTCAACTGCTATAATTGGGACTCTTCTGCTCTCCCTGACTATTGATCAGCCTTTCTTGTCTCTACATTTTCTTGTAATTTGGTCTCCTTATTTTCTCCATATGGACATCCTCTCTGCAACACCAAAACCTTACATGGGCTGGAGATATTCCAATAGTGTATAGTAGGGGAGGGGTTTGCTAAGGAAAGTGGAGGCAGTATGTATGAGTTGCTAGGGCTGCCATAACAGAGTACCACCAGCAGGGTGGCTTAAACAGCCAAAGTTTATCATTTCATCATTTCAGCAGCCAGAAGTCTGAAATCAAGATGTCAGCAGATTTGATACCTTCTGAGGGCTCTGATGGAAAGATCTGTTCCAGGCGTCATTCCTTGGCATATAGGACAGTCACTTCCTCCCTGTGTCTCTTCCCATTGTCTGTCTTCTATGTGCATCTGTCTCTGTGTTCAACTTTTCCCTTTTTATAAGGACACCAGTCATGTTGGATTAGGACTCACCCTAATGAACTTATTTTAACTTGATTATCTATGTAAAGATCCTAACTTCAAATAAGGTCACATTCTGAGGTACCAGGGGTTAGGACTACAACATATCTTAGTTTTAGGAGGACACAATTCAACCCATAACACACTGTCCCTTTAAAAATTGAGAGGGCATCAGAATTAACCCTGAGAAGACAAAAATTTTTTTGAGTGGCTTAAATAACAGATATTTATTTTCTGAAGTCTGCAAGTCCAAGATCAAGGTATGGCCAGGTATGTCTTTGAGAAGACAAATTTTAACTACCATATTCCACTAGACACACATACACACATTTACTACATGGCAAATATGCAAAGGAAAACAATTAGGGAAGGTGTCATCATCCTCCTTCTTTCTCTTTCTCTCCTCAAATATGTAGACACACTTAGATTTCCCTTATATTTGAACTTATAAAATACATATATCTAAACTCCTTATATTTTTGTATATCTAGATTGTTTTCACTCATAAGAAATCCTACTACTTGATGATGTTCTGTGCATGTGTCTCCTGATAATTTTGTTTCAGTTGACCTTAAATGCTCTCTCAGTCTTTTAGAAGAAGAAATATATCTAAAAGTAATGGTTCATTGTAATTATTTATATGATAAAATGATCTTATGGCAACCATTCTAATCAAAACAATAACTTATAAATAGAACAGCAATATGTATTTCTTTCCTATATCCATCTACACATTTATTCAAGAGTTTTTAACTTAGAGAGACATCAATACCTCAGTTGAAAAGTATAATTACTTCAATACAATCAAAGAGATTTTTTTCACAGAAATCTCACCACATATATTAGTCAGGTTGGTATGTGGTCTTCTTTCTTGCTACCTCCTTAACAGTAAAGTCCAGATCTTCTTTATCAATCATAATACATTGACTTTTGCTTTACCCTTAATAGAATTAATGAAATAAATGACAATTATTCATCAAGTAAAACAAAACAGCATCCTTATCTTTATTTTCCCTAAAAGAAAAAGACAGAAGGCCATTAAGAGATGATTTAGAAACACACACACACACACACACACACACACACACACACACACACATAGACACACACACACATACACACACAGTGTTTAGAATCTATTTTCCATTCAAATAAATTACGATTTATTCTGAGATTCTGTTGGATCTTGTTTTTAGCTCCATTGGAGTATAATTGGCAAAACTGTAGGATATTGTTGTACATTGTGGTGATTTTATATATATATATATATATATATATATATATAAAATCAAATATATATCAAATATACACATATTTATATAAAGAATTTCCACTATCGAGTTAACTAACACATCGTTTTTTTTCACTTATTTGTTTTGTTTTTTTTTACTTTTTTTTTTTTTGAGTAAGAAATGCTAACAATATGGGTTGGCTTAAAACTTAACCACTTTAGGATAAGTATATAATATAATTAAATATAATATGAAGTGATTTTTTAAAATTTAGTAGTTGTATGTTCACTGATTTGTTGTTGTTGTTGCAAACTGTCTTTCCGAATAATACTTTTCAGAACACAGCTCCTCCTGGAGCTGGTATAAATTATTTGGTGCCAAAAGATATGTCCCCACAGCATCCTGTGATGGCCACATTACTTCCGGATGTTCACATCATCCCTCCTCACACAAAACTGTCCCTGGAAAAGAGCCATGACAGAGATTTGAAAACCAAATGTGCAGGCTCTAGTACTTTCTACCGATGAACTAACACAAATTAGAATGAATGCTCTAAAATTATCTTTCTATGCCAAGATTCTATTATCCTCCTTCATTTATCTTCATAGTTTAAGACTACATTATGTCTTCAGTGCTTTTGTCTCACAATTAGCATTATCATCCTATTTGGAATTAGTTATTGGTAGCCTCAAAATGTTTGATGCTATGATTTAGCAGTTTAAATGGATCTAGACTTTCATTTTCTGGAATCAGTTTTATCATTTTGATCTGGAAGCATATTACATTGTATGAAATATAAAAGAGGCATAGCCCGTCTCTTTGGCGAGGACAGAATTAAAGATATGACATTAAGGGGCTTCCATGGTGACGCAGTGGTTGAGAGTCCGCCTGCCGATGCAGTGGACGTGGGTTCGTGCCCCGGTCCGGGAGGATCCCACATGCCGCGGAGCGGCTGGGCCCGTGAGCCGTGGCCGCTGGGCCTGCGCGCCCGGAGCCTGCTCTCCGCGGCAGGAGGGGCCACAGCAGTGAGAGGCCCGCGTACCACAAAAAAAAAAAAAAAAAAAATATATGACATTAAGTCTGTCCCTTAAACATTTTATTAAACCACTAAAGACATTAAAAACGTAGGAACCTAGAATTCTCAGAGATCTGAGACCCAAATTCCATCCATATTGTTTTCCTGGATGTCTCATTTTGGAATACAGCTAATGGTTTATAGGCAATATTTCCCCTCTGTAAGATGGGAATTATAATAACTGTTTACATTGTGATGGAAGGAATTATGTACAATGTCAGAAAGATACCTGTTTCATAATAGTTTCCTAAATATTCATTTTCTTTCTTTTCATTTGTAATAATAGACAAAAGGAAAAATCATCCTAAAAGAAAAATCATCTAATAATGGGAAAACTCATTAGAAGTGCTTACATAGACTTCTATTTACTCTGTCACTCGGTAAATAATGCTTTGATATTTAATCACAACCACAAAGTCTTACACCACTCACAGATATGAAAGAATGGGAAATGAATAAAATGTAGAAAAGAGGAACTAACACTCTCAATTAATTCCACTGTATGTTGAAAGAACTTGAATTTGGAAGAAATACATACAGTATATCATAAAATATAGTTTTGCTATTGTTCTATTCATATTAATTACTGATTAAGTATATGGCTTTGATATGAGTATCAATGACATTGCCAGTTTGTCATAGAAGTATCAACATAGATTATTGACCAATAATTTGATACGTTTCATGTATATGTACTTGATCTTTGGATTTACCATTTAGTATTCACAATCTGTGAAACTGTTTATGGAAAAATTATAAAACTTATCTATATATCTTCACAGACTTAAAGAAATTTTAGAAAGTTTGAAGAAAAAACTAACACATATTATTTTAAAGAAATGTTTTAATACTTTCTAAGGCATGGAATATAAATAACTCATTATATTACTATATAATATTCACTGAGCTTATAGTACTAAATATATAATCATATTAAACACATTGTTTTCATACAAACAGACGGTTCCCAGGTGCTTAATAATATGAACTTGTATAAAAGAATAAATATTTATTTTAAAATATTTTCCCCTAAACTAATTTTGGGGGAAACTCTTGTAGCACACAATATTAGGAAATGTCTATGCAAAATGTATTTTAAGATAATTAAAACATGCAAATGTATCTTGACAAATATAATATTCAAGGTATAAAATGACTTAAAACATTTATTTTTGTATTTATTATAGGAAGAAATGACCAGAACAAAAATCATCTTCTTTCCCCCTAATAATAAATCTATTTGATAACTGAAATTTTCAGGCAAGTAATTTTCCTCTCATTTAACATAAATGAGATTTTGTCAATCTCTCATTCTCCTAAAAGTGAGAAAGAAACCCAAAACTGATAAGAATTTCTAAAGAGTAGAAATTTGATTTCTGTGCTAGTAAAGATGGAGGTAATCAAAACTGTAAAAAATGTGATATCACTTTTTCAAACTTAAGCAATACCTTTGAAACGCAAGTACTGTAATTGATGAATAAAGAAGAATGATTAAAATATAGCATATATTAGATAGCTGAGTCCATACCAACTACTATAATTCACTACCTAAGCTTAAAAAGTAGAAAAATAGTATGATTAAATTGTTAAAAATCCATTTCTATGTATAGACATGTTTTTAATAATAGATTCTCTAAGTATCTTACTCCTCTGGTTTTAGCTCAAACAATGATTAATTATTTGTATGAGTTGCTGTTTGCAGCTCAACCTTATGAAGATTTCATGATAAATTGCCATATTGGTCCAAATTAATGGCTTGTATAACCAAGTATTTTGTTTCTGAATGACACCAAGGTACAGTTAATTAAGATGGGGAACAAAATTGGCCGTAGTAGCTATCCCTGGAGAATCCTGTTTATGTTTCTTTCATACAGAGATAAATTCCCTCCTTAGTTTATTTTTCTTAAGCCAGTTTCATAATCATGTCAAAATATTTTTCATAACCTTGTGATTTTTCTGTAAAAAACACTTCTGTGTGAACACCTTGCACATATGCACATACACACACACTGGCCCTCCTTTGTTCACACTTTTTGCTCTCTTAAAAATATATATATATAAATACACATAGACAGACTAGCATGAGTTTTCCATGACTATCTGCCAATGATTAATATTTGCTTAAGTATTTTTTTCAATTCATTACTGGAGTTTCAATGGGGCTTCTTGGTAGGAGCTCAAGAGCTATCTCATAGCAGTTTCTACTAATTAAAAAAAATATATATGGATTCTGTCTTAGTCGGTTCAGGCTGCTATAACAAAATATCGCAGACTTGGTAGTTTACAAACAACCAAAATTTAGTTCTGGAGGCTGGAAATCTGGGAACAGTGTGCCAACATGGTCAGATGAGGGTTAGGGAACTCTGGTGGAACCCTGTTATATGAGCACTAATTCCATTTATGAGGACTCCACCCTCATGAACTAATCAACTCCCAAAAGTCTCACCTCTTAACACCATAACTGTGGGCATTAGGATACCAGCATGTGAATTTTGAGGGAACACAAACATTCAGACAACAGAAGATACATAGATAGAGAAAGACTGCTAGTTTTTTACATAAATGACAAGGATGGGAAGAAGGGCATCAGGAAAACTTTCCATGGGAACTGACTCTTGAATGACATGTTTAAGGAAGTGTAGGGTTTCACCAGGTAAATAAGGGCAGTGGGTCCATGTGGAAAGAACAATAAGAATAATGTTATGGAACCAAAGCCATGTTCAGGAGAGTGCATTTACTTTAATTGACTAGAATATAACGTGCACTTGTGATATGTAACTGGAAATGTAGGCTAGATAATAAACTTATTCAAATGCCATCTTCACTTGGGTTTTTCAAACTTTTAAAACTGAGAATTGCCCTTTACCTTGTAACGCAGAACATGTATACATACAGCTATCGTTTTAGAGACAAGCAGCCCTTGCTTTGCATGGTTCTTGTTTGAGTTTTTGTTTTTGTTTTTTTTTTTTTAACATCCTTAATGGCATATAATTACTTTACAATGAGTTACTTTCTGTTGTACAACAAAGTGAATCAGCTATATGTAAACATATAGCCCCTTATCCCCTCCCTTTTGTGCCTCCCTCCCATACTACCTACCCCACACCTCTAGGTGGTCACAAAACACTGAGCTGATCTCCCTATGCTATGTGGCTGCTTCCCACTAGCTATCTATTTTACATTTGGTAGTGTATATATGTCAGTGCTACTCTCTCACTTTGTCCAAGCTTACCTTCCACCTCCCCGTGTACTCAAGTGGATTCTCTATGTCTGAGTCTTTATACATGACCTGCCCTTAGGTTCATCAGAAGCACTTTTTTTTATAGATTCCATATATATGTGTTAGCATATGGTATTTGTTTTACTCTTTCTGACTTACTTCACTCTGTATGACAGATTCTAGGCCCATCCACCTCACTACAAATAACTCAATTTCATTTCTTTCTCTGGCTGAGTGATATGCCATTGTGTGTATGTGGCACATCTTCTTCCTCCATTCATCTGTGGATGGACACTTAGGTTGCTTCCATGTCCTGATTATTGTAAATAGTGCTGCAGTGAATATTGTGGTACATGTTTCTTTTTGAATTATGGCTTTCTCAGGATATAAGCCCAGGAGTGGGATTGCTGGGTCATATGGTAGTTCTATTTTTAGATTTTTAAGGAACCTACATACTGTTCTCCATAGTGGTTGTATCAATTTACATTCTCATCAAAAGTGCAAGAGGGTTCCCTTTTCTCCACACCCTCTCCAGCATCTATTGTTTGTAGATTTTTTCATGATGGTCATTCTTTCTGGTGTGAGGTGATAGCTCACTGTAGTTTTGATTTGCATTTCTCTAATGATTAGTGATGTTGAGCAACTTCCCATGTGTTTGTTGGCAACCTGTATAACTTTTTGGAGAAATGTCTATTTAGGCCTTCCACCCATTTTGAATTGGGTTCTTTGATTTTTGATATTGAGCTGCATGAGCTGCTTGTATGTTTTGGAGATTAATCCTCTGTCAGTTGCTTCATCTGCAAATATTTTCTCCCATTCTGAGGGCTGTCTTTTCGTCTTGTTTAAGGTTTCCTTTGCTGTGCAAAAGCTTTTAAGTTTCCTTAGGTCCTATTTGTTAATTTTAGTTTTTATTTCCATTTCTCTAGGAGGTGGGTCATAAAGGATCTTGCTGTAACTTATGTCACAGAGGGTTCTGCCTTGTTTTCCTCTAAGAGTTTTATAGTGTCTGGCCTTGCATAGGTCTCTAATGCATTTTGAGTTTATTTTTGGGTATGGTATTAAGAAGTGCTCTAATTTCATTCTTTTACATGTAGCTGTCCAGTTTTCCCAACACCACTTACTGAGGAGGGCGTCTATTTTCCATCATATATCCTTGCCTCCTTTATCAAAGGTAAGGTGACCATATGTGTGTGGGTTTAACCCTGAGCTTTCTATCCTGTTCCGTTGATCTTTATTTCTGTTTTTGTGCCAGTACCGTACTGTGATGATTACTGTAGCTTTGTAGTATAGTATGAAGTCAGAGATCCTGATTCCTCCATCTCCATTTTTCTTCATTAAGATTGCTTTGTCTATTCAGGGTGGTTTGTGTTTCCATAAAAATTGTGAAATTTTTCATTCTACTTCTGTGAAAAATGCCATTGGTAGTTTGATAGGAACTGCATTGATTCTGCAGAGTGCTTTGGGTAGTACAGTCATTTTCACAATGTTGATTCTTCCAATCCAAGAACATAGTATATCTCTCCATCTGTCTGTATCATCTTTAATTTCTTTAATCAGACTTTTAAAGTTTTCTGCATACAGGTCTTTTTTCTCTTTACATAGGTTTATTCCTAGGTATTATTTTCTTTTTGTTGCAATGGTAAGTGGGAGTGTTTCCTTAATTTCTCTTTCAGATTTTTCATCATTAGTGTATAGGGATGCAAGAGATTTCTGTGCATTAATTTTGTATCCTGCAACTTTACCAAATTCATTGATTAGCTCTAGTAGTTTTCTGGTAGCAACTTTAGGATTCTCTCTATATAGTATCATGTCATCTGCAAACAGTGACAGTTTTAATTCTTCTTTTCCAATTTGGATTCCTTTTACTTCTTTTTCTTCTCTGATTGCCGTAGCTAAAACTTCCAAAACTATATTGAATAATAGTGGTGAGAGTGGGCAACCTTGTCTTGTTCTTAGCTTAGTAGAAAAGGTTTCAAGTTTTCAGCATTAAGAACAATGTTGGCTGTGAGTTTGTCATATATGGCCTTTATTTTCTTGAGGTAGGTTCCATCTATGCCTACTTTCCTGAGAGTGTTTATCATAAATAGGTGTTGAAATTTGTCAAAAGCTTTTTCAGCTATTGAAATTATCATATGACTTTTATCCTTCAATTTGTTAATATGGTGTATTATATTGATTGTTTGCATATGCTGAAGAATCCTTGCATTCCTGGAATAAACCCCAATTGATCATGGTGTACAATCCTTTTAATGTTCTGTTAGATTCTGTTTGCTAGTATTCAGTTGAGGATTTTTTCATCTATGTTCATCAGTGATATTAGTTGGTAGTTTTCTTTCTTTTTGACATCTTTGTCTGGTTTTGGTGTCAAGGTGGTGGTGGCCTTGTAGAATGAGTTGAGGAGTGTTCCTCCCTCTGCTATATTTTGGAAGAGTTTGAGAAGGATAGGTGTTAGTTCTTCTCTAAATGTTTGATAGAATTCTCCTGTGAAGTCTTGTGGTCCTGACCTTCTGTTTGTTGGAAGATTTTTAATCACAGTCTCAATTTCAGTGCCTGTGATTGGTCTCTTCATATTTTCTGTTTCTTCCTGGTTCAGCCTTGGAAGTTTGTGTTTTTCTAAGAATTTGTGCATTTTTTCCAGGTGGTCCACTTTATTGGCATATACTTTCTTATAGTAATCTCTCATGATCCTTTGTATATCTGCAGTGTCAGTTGTTACTTCTCCTGTTCATTTTTAATTCTGTTGATTTGAATCTTCTCCATTTTTTTCCTTCATGAGTCTGGCTAATGGTTTATCAATTTTGTTTATCTTCTCAGAGAACCAGCTTTTAGTTTTATTGATCCTTGCTATTGTTTCCTTCATTTCTTTTTCATTTTTATCTGATCTGAACTTTATGATTTCTTTCTTTCTGCTAACTTTGGAGTTTTTGTTCTTCTTTCTCTAATTGCTTTAGTTTTAAGATTAGGTTGCTTATTTGAGATTTTTCTTGAGGTAGGATTGTATTGCTATAAACTTCCCTCTTAGAACTGCTTTTGCTGCATCCTAGAGGTTTTGTGTCATTGTGTTTTCATTGTCATTTGGCTCTAGGTATTTTTGATATCCTCTTTGATTTCTTCAGTGATCTCTTGGTTGTTTAGTAGCATGTTGTTTAGCCTCTATGATTTATATTTTTTACAGTTTTTTTCCTGTAATTGATATCTAGTCTCACAGTGTTGTGATAGGAAAAGATACTTGGTTCAATTTCAATTTTCTTAAATTTACCAAGGCTTTATTTGTGACCAAAGATACGATCTCTCCTGGACAATGTTCCATGAGCACTTGAGAAGAATGTGTATTTTGTTGTTTTTGGATGGAATATCCCATAAATATCAATTAAGTCCATCTTGTTTAATGTGTCATTTAAAGCTTGTATATCTTTCTTATTTTCATTTTGAATAAATTGTCTGTTGGTGAAAGTAAGGTGTTAAAATCCCATACTATGATTGTCTTACTGTCAATTTCCCCTTTTATGGCTGTTAGCCTTTGCCTTATGTATTGAGATGTTCCTATGTTGGATGCATAAATATTTACAATGGTTATATTTTCTTCTTGTATTGATCCCTTGATTATTATGTAGTGTCAATCTTTGTGTCTTGTAATAGTCTTTATTTTAAAGTCTATGTTTTCTGATATGAGAATTGCTACTCCATCTTTCTTTTGATTTCCATTTGCATGGAATATCTTTTTACATCCCCTCACTTTCAGTCTGTATGTGTCCCTAAGTCTGAAGTGGGTCTTATTTTTGCATGCATTCAGTCAATCTGTATCTTTTGGTTGGAGCATTTAATCCATTTACATTTAAGATAATAATTGATACGTATGTTTCTATTACCATTTTCTTAATTGTTTTGGGTTTGTTTTTGTAGGTCTTTTCCTTCTCTTGTGTTTCCTTCCTAGAGAAGTTCCTTTAGCATTTGTTGTAAAGCTGGTTTGGTGGTGCTGAATTCTCTTAGCTTTTGCTTATCTGTAAAGATTTTAACTTCTCCATCGAATCTGTGTGAGATCCTTGCTGGTAGAGTAATCTTGGTTGTAGGTTTTTCCCTTTCATCACTTTAATTATGTCCTGCCACTCCTTTCTGGCTTGCAGAGTTTCTGCTTTAAGATCAGCTGTTAACTTTATGGGATTCCCTTGTGTTTTATTTGTTGTTTTTCTCTTGCTGCTTTTAATATTTTTTCTTTGTGTTTAATTTTTCATAGTTTGATTAATGTGTCTTGGCATGTTTCTCCTTTGATTTTCTTGGATGGGATTCTCTGCTCTTTCTGGACTTGATTGACTATTTCCTTTCCCATATTAGGGAAGTTTTCAACTATAATCTCTTCAAATATTTTCTCCAGTCCTTTCTTTTTCTCTTTCTTCTTCTGCAACCTCTGTAATTTGAATATTGGTGTGTTTAATAGGTCTCTATGAGGACAGCCTATTGAGGCTGTCCTCAATTCTTTTCATTCTTTTTTCTTTATTCTGCTCTGTGGTAGTTATTTCCACTATTTTGTCTTCCAGGTCACTTATCCATTCTTCTGGCTCAGTTATTCTGCTATTGATTCCTTCTAGAGAATTTTTAACTTCATTTATTGTGTTGTCCATCATTGTTTGTTTGCTCTTTAGTTCTTCTAGGTCCTTCTTAAAGGTTTTTTTATATTTTCTCCCTTCTATTTTCAAGATTTTGGATCATCTTTACTGTCATTACTCTGAATTCTTTTTCAGGTTGACTGCGTATTTCCTCTTCATTTGTTTGGTCTGGTGAGTTGTTACCTTGCTCCTTAATCTGTTGCATATTTTTCTGTCTTCTCATTTTTTTTTTAACTTACTGTGTTTGGGGTCTTCTTTCCACAGGCTGCAGGTTTGTAGTTCCCATTGTTTTTGATGTCTGCCCCCATATGTTGAGGTTGGTTCTGTTGCTTGTGTAGGCTTCCTGTGGACGGGACTGGCGCCTGTGTCCTGGTTGGTGGGACTGGATCTTTTCTTTCTGGTGGGCAGGGCTGCATCTGGTGGTGTTTTTTGGTGTGTCTGTGAACTTAGTATGATTTTAGGCAGCCTCTCTGCTAATGAGTGGGGTTGTGTTCCTGTCTTGCTAGTTGTGTGGTATGGGTGACCAGCCGTGGAGCTTTTTGTCCACTGGGTGGAGCTGGGTCTTTAGTGTTAAGACAGAGATCTCTGGGATAGGTCTCACCAATTGATATTACTTTGGGCCAGGAGGTCTCCAGTGGTCCAGTGTCCTGGACTCAGCTTTCCTACCTCAGAGGCTCAGGCCTGACACCCGGGCAGAGCACCAAGACCACTCATCAGCTACACAGCTCAGGCAATATCTCTCCAACTCAGGCAGTGCACCAGGAGGTGAGAAAGGCTGCACACATCTGCATGGTTCTTATTGTTCTATAGGTAAGAAATCTGACACAGGTCTCATGAGGCTAATATCTGACCAAGTTGCTGGGTGTTGGCAGTAATGTCTTTCTTTTTGGAAGCTATAGGAAGGCAATCTCTTTTCTTGCTTTTTCTAGTTTCTGGAAATCACCTATACTCCTTAGCTTAGGCACCTACTTCCATCTTCAAAGCCATCAATGGTGGACCAAGTCCTCACTCTACCATTTTTTCTGGTTGTGCTACAACAGGAAAACTGAGAAAAGTTTATGCTGTTGAGACTTGCATGGTTATATTGAGCCCATCTGGATTATATTTTCCCTATCTCAAGTTTCTTAACTTTAAATACATCTGTAAAATTCTTTTTGTCTTGCAAGATAATCTATTTATAAATTGTGGGAATGAGGATATGGACATCATGGCAACATGGATCCATCCAGTACAGTTGCCTTTTGTTCCCCTAAAATTTACCTGTCCACATGCAAAATTTATTCACTGAACCCTTAATTCCTCAAAGTCTAACTCATGGAGTATCAACCAAGTGTCTAAAATCTCATCCAAATCCCAAATCTCATCAGTTCAAAGTCCCAAATGTCATCATCTAAATGACCTAATTTAGGTATGCGTAAGGCTCTGAATATGAACTATCCTTGGGCACACACAATTCCTTTCTATTTGTGAATCTGTGAAATTAAAAACACATTAACTGCTTCTGAAATAAAATGTTGGACAGGCATAGGAAAACATTTATAGACATTCCAGTTAAGAAAAAAGGAGAAAACTAAAGGAAAAAAGGAGATACTGGTCCTAATAATTTCTAAATCTAGCTGAGGAAACTCCATTAGATTTCAAGGCCTGTGAATAATTTTCTATGCTTTTCAGTCCCTCTTTTCAAGCTCATGGCTTTCTACTCTGAATCATCCTTTTCATGAAATATGACAGGTGTTTGCAGCTAAGTAGTTTTACTAGCTTGTTTCCTGCCAGTAGAATTTTAAGGATCCAATAGCCTTCTTTCATTTCATACTTTATACCTTTTAGTCCAAACTGACAGTGTTTCTTGTAGTATAAACTTCACAAGAACTTTGTGGATCTACTATGTATGTCATAGAGATTCATTCCATTACACAAGAGACTCTTGCACAGATACTTCTTAGATAGTTCTCTATTTTTGGCTTCCCTTAGATAATTGAGGAACAGCACCCTTAAACTTCCAAGATGTTCTCTGGTGTGATTGAGGGGATCTGAGAGGCACACTCAACCTATTCAAAGAGTCTTATGTGTGACTGAGTATTGTGACCTTTTAATCTTCTGGGAATACTAGCAAAAGTTTGTTAGAGACACACCCTCAGATTTTTCTTTAGATCATATATTCCTGACAATGAATCCCTTAATTTTAAGCTTTTTTTTTTTTTTTTTTTTTGGCAATTTAGATAGGCTGAAGATTTTCCAAATCATCACCTCCTGGTTCCTTTTTGTTTAACTATTCTTCTCCCAATTTATCTCCTTCCTCTTGCATTTTATTATAAGCAGCCAACAGAAACCAGGCTGCTTCTTTATCCCTTTGCTTGAAAATCTCTTCAGCTAAATATTACTTATAAGTTTTATTTATTTATCACTTATAAGTTTTGCTTTCCACATAACTGCAGGAAGATAATTCTGCTAAGACTTCTGCCACTATACAAGAAGGAGAACCTTTCCTCCATTGGTCAGTAATGTGTTACTTATTTCCTTTTGAACCCTCACCAACAGAACTTGTTATGTTCATATTTCTACTAATAGTCTGTTTGTGATGATTTAGGTATTCTTTAAGACAATCTATATTTTCTCTACCATGCTTTTCACTTCTTCTGAGTCTTCCCTGGCAGAGTCACTAATACTTATACTTCTACTAACAACATGTTTAAGGCAATCTAAGCTTTTTTGAACATGCTCCTGAAAATTCATCAGCCTCACTCTGCTCAATTCCAAGACATTTTGACATATTTTTACATATTTGTTACAACAGTGTCTCACTCTCAGGTATTGAAATCTGTCTTAATTTTCTACTTTTGCTATAACAAATTCCCACATATGGAATGGTTTTAAAAACACAAACATATTATCTTATAGTGAGTAGCACTCTTCCTTGCAATGCTCTCTAAATAGAGTGAAGGTTCTCTTTGTTCCTTTAAGTTTCAGCTAATGATCACCTCCTCTAAGGAAGAGAATCAGTAGTGATTTTTCTTTTCAGAATTCAGTTTTGCTCATAGACTGCAGTATTCAGCACTATGTATTCTGTATTGTGCTGTGCCATTATTTATCTTCGTAATACATGTCAAGTTATCTTAAGAATACAATTAGATATATGAGGACAAGAACTTGTGGCATTCCTAGCATTTATTATAGTGTTTTTATATGATAGCCCTATGATTCCATTTTTGAATGATAATGCAAAGCATGACAGATAATAGGAGAATTAAAGAAGGGAAGTTTGTTTTATGTAGTGAAACATTTAGAAAGCCAAAATACTTCAATAACATTGAGACATATTATTCTAAAACCTGTGCATTTTCCACTATACTATAATTTTCCTTTTATGCAGATTTTAGAATAAATTGATAAATGATGCACATACTATTTGTACCATTACATTAAATTTCTTAGGTGATAAGTATGTTTCAATAAGGAATAATTAATTGTAGAAACATCATTCATGGTGAAATCAGTGGAAATACAGTAATATTGTGTTTGTCAAAGAGAACAATTATTCTAATTGGAAAAGTAGTCACATCAAAAACAGCTGAATTAAATCACTACAGTGAAAGAGCACTCATCATTTAAATTCCTTTCTCTAAACATTCAATACATTCTGATGAGTATTTTTTTGCCTTAGATTGAGTATTTTTTGAAGTTTTTATAAAAGCACATAATCAACCATAGGCTGTACCTAATGAATAGCAAAGGTATTCCCAAAATTTAGAAAGAAATTATAGTATTCAAAAGTAAATTTTTGAAAATCAGTAATTAAGTGGATGATTAAGGAATCTTGGTTCACATGCTTCGTTATTACATGAGAAGCAACAAAGGAAAAATTGGGCCATTAAAGTGTACCAATCAGAATGCATCATAATGAAATATTGAAAACTAGGAGTCAGAGAAGAAAATTGATAGTGCCCATACAAATACTTAGAGAGGTTTAGAGAAACCCCAAATCTCTTCTGTTTTTTTTCTTTTGTCTCTATAGCAGAAGAGCCCTGTCAATGAGAATAAATATCAGGGTCCCATTGTTTGATCTTGTGATCCGCTGTAACCAGGTGAGTTATAAAACTCTCTCATGGGTTCTATGTCCCCCAAATCTTCTGACTAGAATGTAGATTACAATATATTCTTCCCTTGTAAGAGAATGTGCTGGGTGAGCATAAGTCACCAAAACCAACCCCTTGCAGTTTTATTTCTTGTAAATTAATGCATTTACATTGACTTCTATAAAATAGTCTCTCATAAAATTTTTTCTGCATCAACTTATTGCCTACAAGCAAAAGAAATCATCTCTGGTTAACTTTTGCAGCAAAATTATTTCTTAGAATATTGGGGAGACATGCACAGAAGTGATATGAAGGCTGGGGAACCAGATCATAAAATGATAAGTGATCAAAGGAATTTAGATAGGACACTTCTTTTAGATGCTCACTGGCATCGTAAAATTCTCAATGATGCCAGCACTGCTGTTAGGAATCATTTCTTAACTGCTTATGGACCCTGTTTTCCCCATTCCAAAGGCAAATTCTAGGCAATACCATCTGATCAGCCAAGGCTGTCAAGAGGTAAGGAGAGTAAATATCTCAAAAGTTGGAAGTCTCTGAATGCTGAACAAACAAAAATTACAACTGTCCATGAAAACAAGGCAGATCTGCTATAAAACTGTGGCAACCCTCAACTGTTTGGATTTGTATAAAAGGCGAGAGACCAAACAATTTTCATTTTAAAAAAAATGTTTATAAAATGAGCAGTTCCCAGTGACCTGAGGGCTCTTAAATATCATGTAATACGATACTTCTTTAACCTTCAGCTGAATACAGAAAGGGTAATAAGGACAAAGATTTTCCCTGAAATAGTGCATTTTATTTGTTTGGTGGGGTGATGTGAAACCCTTTGTGAGAAAAATATTTCTTGTATTGACTACTTATCTTTTAGTACTACATCTACATATTTGATCTACAGAGGAAATAGACCCAAATAATCTAAACATAACCATTTCTTTTAAATAAAATATATTATTGACTTTCGTATTATTTTCTGATGTAATTAGTTGAAGTTTGTTTAACCATTCTTCATATAACATGCTGTTGACTCCGTATTCCTGATCTTTCCATTCCCCTTTCTCTCTCTCTCTCTCTTTCTCTCTCTCTCTCTCTCTCTCTCTCACACACACACACACACACACACACACACACACACACACTTATGATTCTGAAAAATGAAAATAAATATTGGATAAGATCTGACAAGTGCATAGTGTGGAGGGGCTAACATTCTATATTTCTATAAATGTCCTAAGATTACTTAGACGTTTTTGAAAGTTATGTAACACTATTCACTCATAGTGAGCTTTTCCTCACCTTTTTTTTTTTCTTAAGTGGATTCTTATTGAGTCATGACTCTTTTTATATGTACTGTTGTCTTTTTCTGAGTCTGTGATGATAAATGAACCTGTGAAGTATATCTCTAGTGTGGGGAGCACTCAAGATGTGGATACTGAACCTGAAAATAAGTTTGGAGACATTCTTTCCCCCAATACTGTCATCTGTAAATAAATTAAGCAAATCATCATTGTCTTCATCAACTCTTGATTTAAAAAAAATATGAACAGACAAGGTCAACCATAAAGTTCTGGGACACATCCTTTAAAGTTTCTATCAGATGATAGTATGAAAGACTCTGATGGATGCATTTTGGAAGTGCAGATTCATAAAGTTTTGGGTAGGTATTCTCAGCTAGTGAAGAGGTGTCAATATCTCAGACAGGGATTTAAAATATACACATTTCTTTCACATCCTAGGGGACAGAAAGTCCCTCAGAATCTGTATGACTTACTCGGAATGAGAAACGGCTTGGTCCTAGATCTTTTTTTCTATGCAAATATATTCATTTATCTAAGTGGTCAAAGTCTTATGATATGTCAAATCTAATCTTAAAGTCAATAGTATGTGGTGAGAACAAAATCGTCTTTTCATCAAATTAATATTTTTTATGAATCCTCAAAGAGTAGTGAGGATTTTCCCTTAATTTAGGGCTAGGTATAAACTTTAAATTAAACAGAATTAAATGTGTATGATTATTCTTCACCTCTAATGGAAAATTATCTCATTGATTTTTAACCTGAGGACCTCTCATTCTGTTTTATCCTTCTTTTGAGAAAGATGTACATCTTTATGAAGAAATAATTCTTTACACTGGAAAACTACAAGCATGATGATAAATGACAACTGACAGTCATGTTCAGAGTTGGAGAATATTAGGGAATGGTGGGGACTGTGGTAAACAGAAGAGCATATTCTTTTCTTGTTGAAGAGCCATTACATAGATCCAGCCAATTGTTGTCATACAGGAATGTGAGCCCCATGTTGCCAGATCTTTCCATTTTTGCAGCAGAAGCCAGAAATCTGGATTTTTATGTGAAATTTCTTGTTTTAAATGTTGGTATCATTTTTTAAAACAGTATAAGAGCCAAATAAAACAAATCCATAGGCCATGTTCAGCTTTCAGGTTGCCGGTTTGAAATTTCTATTCTAGAGACATTGAGCTGGAGCCCAACTACAATAGCAAACTGCCCAGTAATTTTCCTCCCTGAGGACCTGTGGCTCTTAACAGAAACAGAACCTTGATAAACTTTCCCTGGCAGCCCACCCTCATCCATCCAGATTCCGAAGGTGGCAAGCCTAATACACTCCCTTAGGGAGTCTCACTACATAGAATCTCACCATTAACTTTCCCACAGGCCATGAATTCCTCAAGAGGGAGGAAGCTTTTGTTCATGAAAAAATCATACAGTAATTGAGGCAGCTTAATTGCTATGAATGAGCCTTACTTTACCAACAATTCTACAATAGTGTTTCCAACATTTCTTTCCTCAAATTTTAAGAGATGACTCCTTTGAAACACTGACTTTTTTTTAATGTTAAGAGTGAGAGATAATACTTGATCTCTTGGCTAAAGAGTCCTGACTAACTCAGAGGAAGAATTCATTCTTTACTGTTAAAGGCATACTATAGTGGAGAACAGAAACCCACTGATAAACTGTTTCAAGATCAGGAAATAGTTACCGAGGTTCCACTAAGTGCTGCAAAGCTATAGATGCAGAAGCACCCACATGTGATGTGGGGAGCGAGTGTCTGTCAAAATCCGACATGCATAAAAGAACTAGTCAATATTGGCACATAAAATTCTGAGGTCCTGATCCTCTTGGGTGGAAGTGACATGTAGGCCTATTACCTAGCAAGACACTGTGGGGCTCCTGGACACAAAAGCTTTTTTGTGGTCCCTATTTCTTGATTACAGGAAATAGGCTTCATTCAGCCTCCATGACCTTTCCTTAGTTCCAATGGGCAGATTCCAACATTTGCTAATTAGGGAAGGAAGAGAAAACAGAGACAAGGGAGGAGCAGTCAAAAGAAACAATAGTGCAGCCTTGGGGCTGGGTCCTGGTTCCCTCTCAAGGGATACACATAACAATATCTTTGAGCTGTTATGAAAAGACTGAAATCCCCACTAGGTGGGAGAAATTAAGGGTATGGTGCTCACAAGCATGGAGACTCCAGACCTGGTTGGAATTAGAACGTTGATGATGCTGACTCCCACTTTTCTCACCACCAACCAATCAGAAGAATGTCCATGAGCTGATCATGCCCTCTTTGAACCATTACTATAAAACTCCTCACTACCCCCTCCAGGTTGGGACATATAGTTTTGAGGACATTAACCACTATGGTCCCCTTTGTCTGGCAAAGGAATAAAGCCATATTTTTCTACTTCACCCAAAACTCTGCCTCTGAGATTTATTTCGGTGTTGGGGTACAGAGGTTAGATTCAGCTTCAGACCCTATCTGAAGTCATTTTACACCTGAGACCCGAGGCCACTGTAATGTGTCACAGATCCTCTGGACCTCTGGCCCTCCTCTGAGGATGCTCCAGAGACAGGTCTGAATGAGTACCTCTGTCATTGCCACATTCTCAAATCTCCCCACTCATGCCACTTCCATAAATCCCAGTGAAGAACTTGGACCACACACACATCTAAAAATAAAATTAAAAGGAGAAACCTAATAAATGTCAAAGAGTTACATATGCAAGATAACCTTTGAGGTGATCAAATCTGGAATTATAATTTTGGGCTGGTGTCGTTTTAGGAAAACAATTCTGAAGTTAATGTAATAGTAATAACTATTGTTTACAGAGTGGGTAACTATATATGTTAGGTATTATTCAGATGTTATTTTGTTGAATCCTCACAAAAAATGATCAAGGAGAATTATATGTGTTGGATGTGTCACATGTGTTACCTATTTATTAGTCACCAAAAAGTTAAATAATAAGAATGGTATTATTATTAGACTTAACACTTGAGGACAAAGAGGCTTAAATATTTTGCTTAAATTTACCTTGCTGGTTAAGAGACCAAGCCTGGATTTGAACCCTACCTCTGTGAAAAGTGGTGGGTATTCTCTTTGTTGGAGTCTAAAACAGTTAGTTTCACCCAGTGGTTTTGTTGCCAGAGCTGCTCCAAGTCTTTGCTCAAAACCCATCAAACCCCACCTTTATGTTAACCCCAAGGAGTTAACATAAATCTTTACATTAAGGGATCCAGAAATAAGAAAGAAAGCTACAAACAAACAAAAAAACCCCATGAAGCCAGCTGGGACCAAGATGACAATGTTAATAAATCTGACCTCCAACCGACCCTGAGTCTCATTATACACTAATTTTACTACGTTAGCATATTAAATGACACACCTACTGGTGGCCATGACTGGACATTAAGGACCATAAAAGGATAAAAAAGGGGGTGGCACTGCACTCCCTCGGAAAAAGCCCTGCCTCTTCCCCATAGACTAATGCATATGCCTCCCAATCATTAGCCTCACTCCTCCTCCCTTTGTCTTTACTCTTTAAAATTAAATCCCTCTACCTAGATGGGCTAGAAGGTGCTCTGTAAACTTAGTTCCCCCTTCTCCATTTTTTTGGCCACTGAATAAAGCTGGTGTTGTCTTGATCTCAACCTTGATTTCATCTACTGAAACCACAATGGAAAAAAAAAACCCTCCTCCGTGGATGCAGAGACTGGGCTGGGCTAGGGTCTGAACAGGGTCCAAATGACTCAATTTGGTAACAGTTTCTATTTAAGAAGCATTTAACCAGTGTTCTAATTGTCTCATATATTCATGTATAAATTAGGCATAATTTTGGGCACAAGTAACAGAAAGTTTAACAGTGGATTAAACAACACTGTAATATGTTTTTTGTTAGAAGTCAAGTTGAGACAGAGACTAGCATCAGAAGTTTTCAGAGGGAGTGTTCTCAGAAACATCACCTTAGGAGTTCTGAAGAAAGCAAGACTTTGAGTAGAGGAAGAGTTGGGCTGTGGTTAATTTATAACAAGATGTCAGCTGAGCTTGTGGGGAACTCCAAAGATGGATGGTTTTTCAGAGATGGTTATCCTGTGTTGAAGGGAGACACCCAGATATTTATACTCCCACATCAAACAGGCAGTGGATAGGGGCTTCTCCAGCAAGAGGGCAGACAATTCCTCCCTCAGCAAAGAGGTGTTCTTCAGCTGATACAATTCTGGAACAGGGCTTGACAGCTGAGGGATGTCAGCTCATAATCTTTTTAGCAGGTGGAAGAATAAATCCTTCAATCTTGAAGGGGAAATCTAGGCATCCCATAACCTCATTCACTGTAAACAAACCTCTTTATTTTCTCTCATATGACAAGAAGACTAGATATTAATAGTTGCTATGGTTTAGGTTCACCCATTCAGTGATGTCAGGACTTCTGTATATCTGTTTCTCTTGGTCTTTCTTTATTCTTGCAAGATGGCAACTCCAACTCCAGCAACAAGATAAAAAAGAAAATGTGATCATGATTCTCATTATCTGATCATGATTCTCATATCTAGAAAGTTAAAGTCCTCCAGCAGATGTACCTTTAACTCTTATAATTCAGATTGGTCACAGAGCAAGGGAGATTGGCAAATTTAATAGTTCTCTGAAGGACACAGGATTATGCTGATTGACTTAGATTAATTTTATGAGGCTGGGAATATTGTTGCCTGATGTCATTTATTAATAAGGGAAAAGAAAGAATTGATATATTTTAAGCAAAAAAAATATAGTATTTCCTACAGGTGATTTTATTCTTAATTTGTAACCACATTGATCCCTAAGCAGAACATGCCTTACAATGATATACAGGGCATCTGAGCATTTGGGTCAGGAGAGGAAGAAGTTGAGGCTTGGAAAAGAGCTTATTAATACTCCCCTTAAACTGGTGCTTTTCTCAACTCAATCCCTCTGAATCTTCAGAATATGATAGAAGATGAATAAAGTGAGGATGGAAAAGAGAATGGGGATAATACACCGAAGTTAGGTAAGAATTCCAACTTTATATATAGTACATAACAAAAAGAACGACAGAAGAAATCCAGTTACATCTAATGAAAACTAAACTGTGCTTTCATTTATATTAATATCTGTTTGCAGCATCCAAAACATTAACTTCTTATTAATTGTTTCTCAGTGCTGATGTTTATTGGTATTGATATTGGACCAAAGCACAACTGCAGAATATTAGCTTCATAAGGTTTATAAATGGGGTCATAGAGTCCTGGTAAGTTAGGGCTGAGAGATACCTTGGAAATCATCTAATGCAAACTAATCATTTCACACACAGGAAACTGAGATCAAGAAGGGGATAGTTGCTCAAAATAAATATAGGTATGAACTTTCAAAAAAATCCCGTTTTTTTTTTTCTATTCTGTTAAGCAACAATGATGTGTTTTGCTGGTCTTGGACTTCTCTCTGGGCAAGTTTTGAGCAGAGTGTGATTGTCATACACACACACACAAAAGAAATGATTCATTTGTATTCAGGAAAAAGTAGATAGTTTAAGTAATTTTAAAAGATTGAAGTCTACTTCGCAAGCCAACAAAATCAAACATTAGAAGTACTACCTTTTGACAAACTAATTATTTTAAAATAATGCTTGATGATTGTTATTAAATTCACAGAACAATTAACATGTTTCTGAATCAGCAAAATAAAACAGATATTTCAGCAAGCATCTATTTAACTTGTTGATGTCCCAACTGCCCAAATCTAAACAGATTTCAATGGCAAAAGTTGTTTAATGGGCAAACTTACCCAAAGAGAAACATTTGTTTCATCTGTAGTGAGGAAATATCCATCTACTATTAGGTTAGTACAAAAAGCCAAAAGTTTTGCAAAAATTTCCACTGGCTGGTTGTTGCTTGTGATTCAAGTGAAGGAATTATTTGAAAAAAAAAATTCAATGGGGGTGGGTCAATCACTTAGCAATGCTACTTTGGCAAAAATTTGCATGGGTATTGGGTAGTTCAAAAAGTGAGTAACATTTTTCTGTTGCTGGAAGTGTTACATTTGGGAGTATAAATAGAGCAGCATGAGGGAACTGGCATAGGTGAATAGTGTTATCAAAATAGCAAAATCATTTGCGATCATGACTATTGTCAGATAGACTCTTAAGATGTGTGATTTTTTTCAACTCACTTTCATCTTACATTAATTAGCAAACCATCCAAATTACTACTTTACTTCTGCATTCATTGTTTCAAAAATATTGTATTAAATCTGATCAAAATTTATATCATAAAAATTTATGTTTAAGAGGGGATTTTAGAGAGATTGTTGGTAAGACCTCCTCATTTTACAAACAGAGGAACAAAAACCAGATGGGATAAATGATGTTGTCAAGACCACAGAGCTAATTAATGACAAGTTTCTATATTATTTTATTACACTGCATTAGTCTATAAAGAGAGACGGACACTCCCTCTGTCTCTATTGCCTTAACATAGTCTACAAAATTGGACTAGTCGTTGAAACAACATGGCTTTTCTTTTTAGAACAGGACAGTGAATGAGGGACAAACTAAGGGACAGCTATTAAGAATTCACATATATCTTAAATATCTATCATAGACTCACTCCCCAGCTAAGCTCAAATTATACAACATAAGTGTAAACAGTGTCTGGGTATGCAAAGAAAGCTCAAAGCCAAGTGCCCTCACTGCCTTCCAACAAAATCTCACCTATGGACGTCCCTTCCCCCATGCAGAAGAATTACTGTTTTCTACACCATCTGAATTCACTTCTCTCATCTTTGTTGCCTAAACTAGGAGTCAAAATACACGTGGGGAGACCTTCAAGATGGCAGGAGAGTAAGACGTGGAGATCACTTTCCTCCCCATAAATACATCAGAAATACATCTACATGTGGAACAAATCCTACAGAACACCTACTGAATGCTGGCAGAAGACCTCAGACTTCCCAAAAGGCAAGAAAATCTTCACATACCTGGGTAAGGCAAAAGAAAAAAGAAAAAACAGAGACAAAAGAATAGGGATGGGACCAGCACCTCTGGGAGGAAGCTGTGAAGTAGGAAAACTTTCCACACACTAGGGAGTCACTTCACTGGTGGAGATGGTGGTGGGCAGGGAGGAAGCTTCAGAGCCATGAAGGAGAGTGCAGCAACAGGGGTGCAGAGGCCAAAGCAGAGAGATTCCTTCACAGAGAAGTGGTACCAACCAGCACTCATCAGCCTGAGACACGTGTCTTCTCACTCACTGGGGAGGGTGTGGGCTAGGAGCTGAGGCTCAGGCTTTGGAGGTCAGGCCCCAGGGAGAGGACTGGTGTTGGCTGCATAAAGACAGCCTGAAGGGGGCTAGTGCATCACAGCTAGCAAGGAGAGAGTCCAGGAAAATGTATGGACCTGCTGGAGAGGCAAGAGACCTTTGTTTTGGGGTACACAAGGAGAGGGGATTCCTTCCCAGTGTGCCCACAGAAGGCAGAGCACTGCCTAAATGAGTTCCAGAGATGGGCACAAGCCACGGCTATCAGCTTGAACCCCAGAGATGGGTATAAACTGCTAATACTGTGGCCACCGCCACAAAGAATCCTGTGTGCAAGCACAGGTCACTACCCACATCCCGCCCTGGTAGCCTGTGCAGCACACCACTGCCAGGATCCCAAGATGCAGGGACAAGTCCCCCAGGAGAATGCACTGCACTCTTCAGGCTGTTGCAATGTTGTGCCAGCCTCTGCCACTGCAGGATCACCCGCATTCCAATTATGACTACTCTACTCCTCCCTCTCCCCTTCCTGAGAGATCAAGAGAGCCCTAATCAGCAGCTGTCTTAGCCCCCTCCTGTCTGGGAGGGTAACAGACTACTGAGGGTGGCCTACAGGAAGAGACAGGGTCAAAACCAAAGCTGAACACCAGGAGATGTGTAAACGAAGAAAAGAAAGGGAAATTTCTCTGTGCAGCTTCAGGATCAGCAGATTAAATCCCTACAATCAACTTGATAAACCCTGCATCTGAAGAATACGTGAATAGACAATGAATGTTCCCAAAATTGAGGCAATGGACTTTGGGAGCAACTGTGGACTTGGGGTTTGCTTTCAGTGTCTAAATTGTTTCTGGTTTTATGTTTATAATAGTTTAGTATTTAATGTTTATTATCAATTATGGATTTGTTTACTGGTTTGGTTGCTCTCTTCCTTTTATATATATATAAAATTCCATATATATATATATGTATATATATATAATTTTTCCTTTTCTCTTTTTGTGAATGTGTATGTGTATGCTTCTTTCTGTGATTTTGGCTGCATAGTTTAGCTTTTACCATTTGTCCCAGGGTTCTGTCTATTTGGTTATTGTTTTTATTTATTTATTTTTGTTTTAGTTTTTGTCTCTTCCTTTTCTTCTGAGCTGTGTGGCTGGCAGGGTCTTGGTGCACCGGCTGTGTGTTGGGCCTGAGCCTCTGAATTGGGAGGTCTAAGTCAAGTACACTGGACCTCTGGACGGACTGGCCCCACATAATATCAATTGGCAAGAACTCTCCTAGAGATCATCTCACACTAAGAACCAGTTCCACCCAATGGCCAGCAATCTCCAGTGCTGGATGCCCCTGCCAAAAAACTAACAAGAGAGTAACACAACACCACCCATTAGCAGAAAGGCTGTCTAAAATTATACAAAGTTCACAGCACTCTAAAACACCCCACTGGACGTGACCACACCCACCAGAGGGAAAAGATCTAGTCCCACCCACCAGAACACAGACACCAGTCCCCTCTACCAGAAAGCATACACAAGCCACTGAACCAAACTCACCCACTGAGGGCAGGCACCAAAAACAATGGGAATTATGAACCTGCAACCTGAGTAAATGGAACCCCAAACACAGTAAGTTAAAAAAAATGAGAAGACAGAAAAATATGCAACAGATGAAGGAGCAAGGTAAAAACCACCAGACCAAAAAAATGAAGAGGAAATAGGCAGTCTACCTGACAAAGAATTCAGAGTAATGAGAGTAAAGATGATCCAAAAATCTCAGAAATAGAATGGAGAAAATACAAGAAATGTTTAACAAGGACCTAGAAGAACTAAAGAGCAAACAAACAATGATGAACAACACAATAAGTGAAATTAAAAATACTCTAGGAGGAATCAATAATAGAATAACTGAGGCAGAACAACAGATAAGTGAACTGGAAGATAAAATATTGGAAAACACTGCCACAGAGCAGAATAAAGAAAAAAAGAATGAAAATATTTAGAACAGACTCAGAGACCTCTGGGACAACATTAAATGTACCAACATTGGAATTATAGGGGTCCCAGAAGAAGTATAGAAATAGAAAAGGTCTGAGAAAATATTTCAAGAGATTATAGTTGAAAACTTCCCAAACATGGGAAAGGAAATAGTTAACCAAGTCCAGAAAGCACAGATAATCACATACAGGATAAATCCAAAGAGAAACATGCCAAGACACATATTAATCAAACTATCAAAAATTAAATACAAAGAAAAAAATTTAAAAGCAGTGAGGGAAAAGCAACATATAAGATACAAGGGAATCCAGATAAGGTTAACAGTTGATCTTCCAAAAGAAACTCTACAAGCCAGAAGGGTGTGGCAGGACATATTTAAAGTGATGAAAGGGAAAAATCTACAACCAAGATAACTCTACGCAGAAAAGATCTCATTCAGATTCGACAGAGAAGTTAAAACCTTTAGAGAAAAGCAAAAGCTAAGAGAATTCAGCACCATCAAACCAGCTTTACAACAAATGTTAAAGGAACTTCTCTAGGCAGGAAACACAAGAGAAGGAAAAGACTTACAGTAACAAACCCAAAACAATTAAGAAAATGGTAATAGGAATATACATATCAATAATTACCTTAAATGTAAATGGATTAAATGCTCCAACCAAAAGACACAGACTGGTTGAATGGATACAAAAACAAGACCCATATATATGCTACCTACAAGAGACCGACTTCAGAACTACGGACACATACAGACTGAAAGTGAGGGGATGAAAAAAGATATTAAATGCAAATGGAAATCAAAAGAAAGATGGAGTAGCAATACTCATATCAGACAAAATAGATTTAAAATAAAGACTATTGGGTTTCCTTAGTGGTGCAGTGGTTGAGAGTCTGCCTGCCAATGCAAGGGACATGGGTTCGAGCCCTAGTCTGGAAGGATCTCACATGCCGTGGAGCAACTAGGCCCATGAGCCACAACTACTGAGCCTGAGCTCCACAGCAACAGAGGCCACGATAGTGACAAGCTGGTGCACCATGATGAAGAGTGGCTCCCGCTTGCTGCAACTAGAGAAAGCCCTCACACAGAAACGAAGACCCAACACAGACAAAAATAAGTAAATTAATTAATTAATTTTAAAATAAATAAATAAAATAAAGACTATTACAGGACAAAGAGGACACTACATAATGATGAAGGGATCAATCCAAAAAGATGACATAACAATTGTAAATATTTATGCACCCAACAGAGGAGCATCTCAATATATAAGGCAAATGCTAACAGACATAAAAAGGGAAATTGACAGTGTCACAGTACTAGTGAGGGACTTTAACACCCCCACTTTCACCAATGGACAGATCATCCAAAATGAAAATAAATAAGGAACACAAGATTTAAAAGGCAAAATAGACCAGAGAGACTTAATTGATATTTTTAGGACATTACATCCCAAAACAACAGAATACACTTCTCAGTTACACATGGAGCATCTCCAGGATACATCATATCTTGGGTCACAAATCAAGCCTCAGTAAATTTAAGAAAATTAAAATCATATCAAGTATCTTTTTCGAACACAATGCTATGAGACTAGATATCAATTACAGGAAACAAACTGTAAGAAATAAAACATATGGAGATTAAACTTTACACTACTAAATAACCAAGAGATCACTGAGGCAATCAAAAAAAATACCTAGAAACAAATCACAATGAAAACACGATGACCCAAAACCAATAGGATGCAGCAAAAGCACTTCTAAGAGGGAAGTTTATAGCAATGCAATCCTACCTCAAGAAACAAGAATATCTCAGATAAATAATGTAACTTTACATATAAAGCAATTAGAGAAGGAAAAACAAACAAACAAACAAAAAATTAGCAGAAGGAAACAATCAAAATGATCAGATCAGAAATAAAGGGAAAATAAATGAAGGAAACAGTAGCAAAGATTGATAAAACTAAAGGCTGGTTCTTTGAAAAGATAAACAAAATTGATTAACCATTAACCAGAAAAAAAAGGAGGAGACTCAAATCAACAGAATTAGAAATGAAAAAGGAGAAGTTAACAACTGATACTGCAGAAATACAAAGGATCATGAGAGACAACAACAAGCAACTATATGCTTATAAAATAGACATCCTGGAAGAAATGGAAGAATTCTTAGAAAAGCACAACCTTCTAAGACTGAACAGGGAAGAAATAGAGAATATGAAAAGACCAATCACAAACACTGAAATTGAAAGTGTGATTAAAAATCTTCCAACAAAAACCCAGGACCAGATGGCCTCAAAGGTGAATTCTATCAAACAATTAGAGAAGAGCTAATGCCTATCCTTCTCAAACTCTTCCAAAATATAGCAGAGTGAAGAACACTCCCAAACTCATTCTACAAGACCACAATCACTCTGACACCAAAACCAAACAAAGAAGTCCCCAAAAAAGAAAACTACAGACCAATAACACTGATGAACATAGATGCAAAAATCCTCAACAAAATACTAGCAAACAGAATCCAACAGCACATTAAAAGGATCATACACCATGATCAAGTGGGGTTAATCCCTGGAATGCAAGGAATCTTCAGTATAGGCAAATCAATCAATATGATACATCATATTAACTAATTGAAGGAGAAGAACCATATGATCATCTCAATAGATGTATAAAAAGCTTTTGACAAAGTTTAACACACATTTATGAAAACATACTGTCCAGAAAGTAGGCATAGAGGGAACCTACCTCAACATAATAAAGGTCATATGTCACAAACCAATAATCAACATCATTCTCAATGATGAAAAACTGAAACAATTTCCTCTAAGACCAGGAATAAGACAAGGTTGCCCACTCTCACCACAATTATTCGCATAGTTTTGGAAGTTTTAGTGAAAGCAATCAGAGAAGAAAAATAAATAAAGGTAATCCAAATCAGAAAAGAAGTAAAGCTGTCACTGTTTGCATATTCGCTGATACTATACATAGAGATCCTAAAGTTGATGCCAGAAAACTATGAGAGCTAATCAATGAATTTGGTAAAGCAGTAGAATACAAAGTTAATACACAGAATTCTCTTGCATTCCTATACACTAATGATGAAAAATTTGAAAGAGAAATTAAGGAAACACTCCCATTTACCATTTCAACAAAAATAATAAAACACCTAGTGATAAAACTACCTAAGGAGAAAAAAGACCTGTATGCAGAAAACTCTAAGACACTGATGAAATAAATTAAAATGATACAAACAGATGGAGAGATATACCATGCTCTCGGATTGGAACAACCAACATTGTGAAAATGAATATACTACCCAAAGCAATCAACAGATTCAATGCAAACCCTATCAAACTACCAATGGCATTTTTCACAGAACTAGAACAAAAAAAAAATCACAATTTGTATGGAAACACAAAAGACCCCGAATAGACAAAGCAATCTTGTGAAAGAAAAACGGAGCTGGAGGAATCAGGCTCCCTGACTTCAGACTATACTACAAAGCTACACTAATCAAGACAGAATGATACTGGCATAAAAACAGAAATATAGATCAACGGAACATGATAGAAAGCCCAGACGTAAACCCACACACCTATGGTCACCTCATCTTTGAGAAAGGAGGCAAGAATAAACAATGGAGAAAAGACAGCCCTTCAAAAAGTGTTTCTGTGAAAACTGGACAGCTGCAGGTAAAAGAATGAAATTAGAACACTCCCTAACACCATACACAAAAATAAACTCAAAATGGATTAAAGACCTACATGTAAGGCCAGACACTATAAAACTCTTGAAGGAAAACATGGACAGAACACTCTATTACATAAATCACAGCAGGATCCTTTCTGACCCACCTTCTAGAGAAATGGAAATAAAGATAAAAATAAACAAATGGGACCTAATGAAACTTAAAAACTTTTACCCAGCAAAGGAAACCATAAGCAAGACAGAAAGATGGCCTTCAAAATGGGAGAAATATTTGCAAATGATGCAACTGACAAAGGATTAATCTTCAAAGTATACAAGCAGCTCATGCAACTCAATATAAAAAAAATAAAAAACACAATCCAAAAATGGGAGGAAGACTTAAATAGTCTTTTCTCCAAAGAAGATATACAGATTGCCAACAAACACATGAAAGGATGCTCAGCATCACTAATCAGTAGAGAAATGTAAATCAAAGCTACCTGAGGCATCACCTCACACCAGTCAGAATGTCTATCATCAAAAAATCTACAAACAATAAATTCTGGAAAAGGTGTGGAGAAAAGGGAACCCTCTTGCCCTGTTGGTGGGAATGTAAATTGATACAGCCACTATGGAGAACAGTATGGAGGTTCCTTAAAATCTAAAAACAAATTACCATATGACCCAGCAATCCCACTAATGGGCATATACCCTGAGAAAACCATAATTCAAAATGAGACATGTACCACAATGTTCATTGCAGCACTATTTACAATAACCAGGACATGGAAGCAACTTAAGTGTCTATCGACAGATGAATGGATAAAGAAGATGTGGCACATATATATAATGGAATATTACTCAGCCATAAAGATAAATGAAATTGAGTTTTTTGTAGTGAGGTTGATGGACTTGGAGTCTGTCATATAGAGTGAAGTAAGTCAGAAAGAGAAAAACAAATACCGTATGCTAACACATATATATATAATTCAAAAAAAAAAAGTTCTAATGTACCTAGGAGCAGGGCAGGATTAAAGACACAGAGTTAGAGAATGGACCTGAGGACATGTGGAGGGGAAGGTTAAGCTGGAATGAAATGAGAGAATAGCATTTACATATATGCACTTCAAAATGTAAAATAGCTAGTGGGAAGCAGCTGCATAGCACAAGGAGATCAGCTTGGTGCTTTGTGACCACCTAAATGGGTGTGAAAGGGAGAGTGGGAGGGAGTCTCAAGAGGGAAGGACTATGGGAATATATGTATACACATAACTGATTCACTTTGTTACACAGCAGAAACTAGCACAACATTGTTAAGAAATTTTACTCCAATAAAATTGTTAAAACAAAACAAAACAAAGCAAAACTATTTAACTAATAATCAAGGAAAACAAAAATATGAAAAAAATAAAATATTGGTGGCCCAGAGGCCATGTGAGCCACACAGGTGTGTGTTGTTTGGCTCATAAAAGACTTCAAAATTTAAATTAGAATGACTTATCTTTAATACACATTATTTCCTGTTATTAAAAAAAAAAATTGAAGGATCTTTTCTACCTGGTTACATGTGGAGAGAACCTAATAGGTCTTCTGTCCTTGTACCACACAGGCCCATTCTTTTTGACCACCAATTCCCATGGCCCATGTTCCAACAATCTATGCAAATTAAATCAATACTAGCTTCCATTCTTTGCCCTAGTGACTAAGGATTCAGATATTCTGTCTACAGAAAAAAATGCTTCATTGTACCAGCATCATTTGGGATTAAGAGTGATATGTGTGACATCATTTAATTCTATATAACTCAGATATATTTCTATTAGACATGAAATTAAAATAAAGGACTTGACCTAAGGGTAAGACAACAATAAAGACACAGACCTACTAGAGAATGGACTTGAGGATATGGGGAAGGGGAAGGGTAAGCTGTGACAAAGTGAGAGAGTGGCATGGACATATATATACTACCAAACATAAAATAGATAGCTAGTGGGAAGCAGCCGCATAGCACAGGGAGATCAGCTCGGTGCTTTGTGACCACCCAGAGGGGTGGGATAGGGAGGGTGGGAGGGAGGGAGACACAAGAGGGAAGAGCTATGAGAACATATGTGTATATATAACTGATTCACTGTGTTATAAAGCAGAAACTATCACACCATTGTAAAGCAATTATACTCCAATAAAGATGTAAAATAAATAAATAAATAAATAAATAAATAAATAAATAAATAAATAAATAAATAAATAAATAGAAGTAATATTCACATGCTAGGAAAAAAAATAAAGGACTTAAAGAAAAGGAAAAAAAAAGAATTTATATATAGGAGAGAAAACAGAAATGCTATAAATATAGAGGTTTACTGTACTTACCAGAGAGGAAAATAACATAATTTAATAGACATTTAAAATGGAACTACATGAAACCCACTTCAATAGTTGAAATTCATATTGTCAATTTTGAATTATCAAAGTATTTCATTATATGTATATTACATATTGTACATACCTAAAATCTTCAGGGACAAAAAGACTACAGGGAGAATTTTAAATCTAAGTAGGACAAATTTTGCATACAACTTCTAGAACTCCGAAACAAAATTTAATTTGGTAATGTGCAAATATTTCTTGGAACTTCTGATAGAAAATGATGTATTGATATAATTAAAATCAATGCATTGTATAGCATATAGTTGAATTATATTTTATTAAAGTGATTCTAATATTTAATTCAAATTTCACTTCTTTTAACTCCAGTTAGATGTAGATGAATCATGATAGTAATTAACTCTTATTCAAATAAACTTGTTTTTTCCTTTAAAATTTATAACTAAAATTTATTTTCAATCATAAAGTCATCATAGAAATATATTTCTTTGACTTAGGTACCTACAATACAGGATGTTTGTGATATTTGTTGCTCATCCATCATTATTTTATTGTGAAATATAATGTAGGTTCTAGCCAAACTTGACAAGTAGAAAACATTACCATCTCAGTTATTTTAAATGCAATATTTCATGATCTTTGTTAAGTATTGAGTTTATTAATCTAATGGGTAGAGCCCTATAAAGGCACTGATTACAAAAAAATCTCCTCCAATCAAGATAGAACTAGAAATTTTCATTTATTCTCATTTTCCTGTCCCTTTCCCTTCTCCCCAAATTAGACAAAACTTGACATGATTCATTCTGCATTTTCCTTCAATTTAAATTTTTCTTTCTTGCTTTTTAAAATTATAAAACAATTAAATCAGAACACTCTAGTGCCATTCTCTCCTATTTTCTGTTAAATTATTTCGCAGATTATGTCTTTCATAGTGACAAGAAGAATCATAGTGGAGAGTGGGGAGCTGTTTCTTGTCTCTCACATTCTTTATGATTGGTCTCTACTGTCTGTTGGATAAGACACAGGCATCTCAAACAACACCCATCCCTGGCATTAAAAGAAATCATTTTACATTAAAATAGTTACAAGTTAATTCTCCAATATTATAGATAAAACTTTGATATTATTTTAATCAAGACTTAGTCATGGAAACTGTTGCTGCAGAAGACTTGAAGGGTAACCTGATAGTCCAAGAACAATGTGACCATGTGACAAGCCCAGTGCCAACATCAAAGACCAAGATATTGGTGCTGCCACTTGTAAAATAGTGTTCAAGTTCTCTATATCACCCAGAGAAAAGTAGAACAATAAAAAATATAAAGGCAAAGACAAAAAAGCTGAATGAGTGTATGCCTTAATAAAAGTTACATGCCTGAAACTATTTATTTAAAAAATATACTTAATGTAAATGTATTTCCATTGAAAATCTTGATACATTTAAAAATTACTGAGTATATTATAAAAACAACTTACACATATTATGGATTTATGCATTATTTTTTGTAATATTCAGGTAAGTTACCCATATTTGATCATTCAGTAACTGGTCCAGTAAATATAATCATTATATTTATATTTGTCTGTAGAGATAAATGAATTGGAAATGACACTATATTGTGAAGGTATAGCCATGGAACAAAAGCTATAGGAATGACTTATTCCTTGTAAATAGGTGATAGAGTAATTTTCTATAAAACGACTTAGACTCAAACATGGACATGTGGAGTAATTTTTTAAGCACGCTGGCATATCTATGTTCTATGTTTTCTACCATTATAGTCCTGGTAAAATTTAGATGCTATTGGATGATACTATTGAATTAAAATGGCTAAATCAATGTAAAACAACTATATCACAACACTAAAATTATACTAGAGAAATATGTTTTTAGTAATATAAACTTACGGTATATTTAGTTTAATGTTTTTTTCTTGATTTTCCCTCATACCTCTACTTAATCTTTCTTTAAAAAGTTCACCATTTAACTTCAGACAATTCTACAAAGCTACAGTAATCAAAACAGTATTGTAGGGTGGACCTTTAAGATGGCAGAGGAGTAAGACATAGAGATCACCTTCCTCCCCACAAATATATAAAAATACATCTACATGTGGAATAATTCCTACAGAACACATACTGAATGCTGGCAGAAGACCTCAGACTTCCCAAAAGGCAAGAAACTCCCCATGTACCTCAGTAGGGTAACAGAAAAAAGAATAAACAGAGACAAAAGAATAGGGACGGGACCTGCACCAGTGGGAGGGAGCTGTGAAGGAGGAAAGGTTTCCACACACTAGGAAGCCACTTCACTGGCAGAGACAGAGGGTGGGCAGGGGGGAAGGTTTGGAACCATGGAGGCGAGCACAACAACAGGGGTGCAGAGGGCAAAGCAGAGAGGATCGCTTTGCTGCACAGAGGATAGGTGCTGACCAGCACTCAGTAGCCTGAAAGGCTTGTCTGCTTACCAACCAGTGCAGGTGGGGGCTGGAAGCTGAGGCTTGGGCTTCAGAGGTCAGATCCCAGGGAGAAGACTGGGATTGGCTACGTGAACACAGCCTGAAGTGGGCTAGTGCACTATAGCTATCCAGGAGGGAGTCACAGAAAAAGTCTGGAACTGCCTAAGAGGCAAGAGACCATTGTTTCAGGGTGCACGAGGAGAGGGGATTCAGAGCACCACCTAAATGAGCTCCAGAGATGGACGCAAGCCACAGGTATCAGTGCAGACACAAGAGACGGACATGAAATAGTAAGGCTGCTGCTACAGCCACCAAGAAGTCTGTGTGCAAGCACAGGTCACTATCCCCACCTCCCCTCCCGGGATCCTGTGCAGTCTGCCAATGTCAGGGTCCCATGATCCAGGGACAACTTCCCTGGGAGAACAAACGGTGTGCCTTAGGCTGGTGCAATGTTACATTAGCCTCTGCCACCGCAGGCTCGCCCCACATCCGTACCCCTCCCACCTCCGGCCTGAGTGAGCCAGAGCCCCTGAATCAGATGCGCCTTTAACCCTGTCTCGTCTGAGTGAAGAACAGGTGACCTACACGCAGAGGCAGGGCCAAATCCAAAGCTGAACCCCGGGAGCTGTGTGAACAAAGAAGAGAAAGGGAAATCTCTCCCAGCAGCTTCAGGAGCAGCAGATTAAATCCCCACAATCAACTTAATGTACACTGCATCTCTAGAATACACAAATAGACACCAAATCAGCCCAAAATTGCAGTGGTGGACTTTAGGAGCAACTGTAGACTTGGGTTTGCTTTCGGTATCTAATTTGTTTCTAGCTTTATGTTGATCTTAGTTCAGTATTTAGAGCTTATTATAATTGGTAGATGTGTTTATTGATTTGGTTGCTCTCTTCCTTTATATATATATATATATTTGTTTTGTTTTACTTTTTCTCTTATTATGAGCATGTATGTGGATGCTTCTTTGTGTGATTTTGTTTGTATAGGTTTGATTTTACCATTTGTCCTAAGGTTCTTTCTGTCTGTTCTTTTTTATTTTTTTTTAGTATAGTTTTTGAACTTGTTATCATTGTTGAATTTATTTATTAGTTTGGTTTCTCTCTTCTTATTTTTATTAATTTTTTTAATTTAATAACTTTAAATATGTTATTTTACTTTATTTATTTTTTCTCTTTTTTTTCTCCCATTTCTTCTGAGCTGTGTGGCTGACAGGGTGCTGGTGCTCCAGCTGAGTGTCAGGCCTGAGACTCTGGGGTGGAAGAACTGAGATTAAGACATTGATCCACCAGAGACCTCCCAGCCCCATGTAGTGTCAGTTGGTGAGAGCTCTCCCAGAGGTCTCCATCTCAACGTTAAGACACAGCTCCACTAAAAGACCAGCAGGCTACAGTGCTGGACACTGCATGCAAAACAACTAGCAAGACAGGGACACCAACCCACCCATCAGCAGAGAGCCTGCCTAAAATCATAATAAGTTCACACACACACCAATACACACCAATGAAAGCAGTCTTGCCCACCAGAAAGACAAGATTCAGCCTCATCCACCAGAAAACAGGTACCACTCCACTCCACCAGGAAACCTACACAATCTACTGAACCAACTTTACCCAGTGGGGGCAAAAACCAAAAACTACAGGAACGACAAACCTGCAGCCAGTGAAGAGAAGACCCCAAATTCAGTAAGTTAGACAAAATGAGAAGACAGAGAAATACACAGCAGACAATGGAGCAAGGTAAAACCCCACCAGACCAAACAAATGAAGAGGAAATAGGCAGTCTACCTAAAATAATTCAGAGTAATGATAGTAAAGATGATCCAAAATCTCAGAAACAGAATGGAGAAAATATAAGAAACATTAAACAAGGACCTAGAAGAATTGAAGAGCAAACAAACAATGATGAACAACACAATAAATGAAATGAAAAATTCTCTAGAAGGAATCAATAGAAGAATAAGTAAGGCAGAAGAATGGATAAGTGAATTGGAAGATAAAATAGTGGAAATAACTACCACAGAGCAGAATTAAGAAAAAAGAATGAAAAGAATTGAGGACAGCCCTAGAGACCCCTGGGACAACATTAAAGGTGCAAGCATTTGAATTATAGGGGTGCCAAAAGAAGAAGAGAGAAAGAAAGGGAATGAGAAAATATTTGAAGAGATTATAGTTGGAAACTTCCCTAATATGGGAAAGGAAATAGTCAATCAAGTCCGGGAAGCACAGAGAGTCCCATATAGGATAAATCCAAGGAGAAATACACCAAGACACATATTAATCATACAATCAAAAATTTTTAAAAAAGAAAAAATATTAAAAGCAGCAAAGGAAAACAACAAATAACACATGAGGGAATCCCCATAAGGTTAACAGCGGATATTTCAGCAGAAACTCTGAAAGCCAGAAGGGACTGGCAGGACATATTTAAAGTGATGAAAGAGAAAAACCTACAACAAAGATTATGCTACCCAGCAAGGATATCATTCAGATTTAATGGAGAAATTAAAACTTCTACAGACAAGCAAAAGCTAAGAGAATTCAGCAGCACCAAACCAGCTTTACAACAAACTCTAAGGGAACTTCTCTAGGGAGGAAACACAACTGAAGGAAAAGACCTACAAAAACAAAACCAAAACAATTAAGAAAATGGTAATAGAAGCATACATATCGATAATTACCTTAAATGTAAATGGATTAAATGCTCCAACCAAAAGACATAGACTGAATGGATACATAAACAAGACCTGTATATATGCTGTCTACAAGAGACCCACTTCAGACCTAGGGACACATACAGACTGAAAATGAGGGGATGGAAAAAGATATTCCATGCAAAAAGAAATCAAAAGAAAGCTGGAGTAGCAATTCTCATTCTAGACAAAATAGACTTTAAAATAAAGACTATTAACAAGGGACAAAGAAGGACACTACATAATTATCAAGGGATCAATCCAAGAAGAAGATATAACATTTGTAAATTGTTATGCACCCAATATAGGAGCACCTCAATACATAAGGCAAATGCTCACAGCCATGAATGAGGAAATTGACAGTAACACAATAATAGTAGGGGATTTTAACACCACATTTTCACCAATGGACAGATCATCCAAACTGAAAATAAATAAGGAAACACAAACTTTAAATGACACATTAAACAAGAAGGACTTAACTGATATTTATAGGACATTCTATACAAAAACAAGAGAATACAATTTCTTCTCAAGTGCTCATAGAACATTGACCAGGATAGATCACATCTTGGGTTACAAATGAAGCCCTGGTAAATTTAAGAAAATTAATATTGCATCAAGTATCTTTTCCAACGAAAATGCTGTGAGACACAGTTTTAATTACAGGTAAAAATCTGGAAAAAATACAAACACATGGAGGCTAAACAATACACTGCTAAATAGCCAAGAGATCACTAAAGAAATAAAAAAGCAAATCAAAAAATACGTAGAGAGCTTTTCTGGTGGCGCAGTGGTTGAGAGTCCACCTGCCAATGCAGGGGACACAGGTTCATGCCCCGGTCCGGGAAGATCCCACGTGCCACGGAGTGGCTGGGCCCGTGAGCCATGGCTGCTGAGCCTGTGTGTCCGGAGCCTGTGCTCTGCAACCAACAGGAGAGACCACAACAGTGAGAGATCCGTGTACTGCAAAAAAAATAAATAAATAAAAAACCTAGGAACAAATGACCATGAAAACATGATGATCCAAAACCAACAGGATGCAGCAAAAGAAGTTCTAAGAGGGAAATTTATAACAATACAATCCTACCTCAAGAAACAAGAAACATCTCAAATAAACAACTTAAACTTACACCTAAGCAATTATAGAAAGAAGAAGAAAAAAAAAAACCTCAAAGTTAGAATAAGGAAAGAAATCATAAAGATCAGATCAGAAATAAATGCAAAATAAATGAAGGAAATGATAGGAAAGATACATAAAACTAAAAGCTGGTACTTTGAGAAGATAAACAAAATTGATAAACCATTAGCCAGACTAATCAAGAAAAAAAGGGAGAAAACTCAAATCAATAAAATTAGAAATGAAAAAGTACAAGTAACAACTGATACTGCAGAAATACAAAGGATCATGAGAGGTTACTACAACCAACTCTATGCCAATAAAATGGATAACCTGTAAGAAATGAACAAATTCTTGGAAAAGCACAATGTTCTGAGACTGAACCAGGAAGAAACAGAAAATATAAACAGACAAATCACAAGCACTGAAATTGAAAGTTTGATTAAAAATCTTCCAAAAAACAAAAGCCGAGGACCAGATGCCATCACAGGCAAATTGTATCCAACATTTAGAGAAGAGCTAACACCTATCCTTCTCAAACTCTTCCAAAATATAGCAGAGGGAGGAACACTCCCAAACTGCTTCCATGAGGCCACCATCACCTTGATACTAAAACCAGACAAAGGTTTCACAAAAGAAAACTACAGACCAATAACACTGATGAACATAGATGCAAACATCCTCAACAAAATACTAGCAAACAGAATCCAACAGCACATTAAAAGGATCTTACACGATGATCAAGAGAGGTTTATCCCAGGAATGCAAGGATTCGTCAATATATGCAAATCAATCAGTATGATGAGCCATATGAACAAATTGAAGGATAAAAAACATATGATCGTCTCAATAGATGTAGAAAAATCTTTCAATAAGATTCAACGCTGATTTATGATAAAAACCCTACAGCCCCACAGCCAACATCGATTTCAATGGTGAAAACCTGAAACCATTTCCAATAAGATCAGGAACAAGACAAGGTTACCTACTCTTGCCACTATTATTCAACATAGTTCTGGAAGTTTTAGTCACAGCAATCAGAGAAAAAAAGAAACGAAATCCAAATCGGAAAAGAAGTAAAACTGTAACTGTTTGTAGATAGCATGATACTACACATAGAGAATCCTAAAGATGCTACCTGACATGTACTAGAGCTAATAAATGAATTTGGTAAAGTTGCAGGGTACAAAATTAATGCACAGAAATCTCTTGCATTCCTATAACTAATGATGAAAAATCAATAAAAAAATAAAATATGTGAGGAAGAGTCATGCAAATAAGGCAACAGTTAAGTAACACCTCCCTCCCTGCTGTTCCTGCAGAATTCACTGGAGAAAACTCACTGGTTACTCATTTATTGTAGAGCTTCAGAACATCTAGCAGGGCAGAATATTAGTCCCTGGGAAAAGAGTCCTGACCTCATGACTGTGGTGCTTCTCAGCTGCAAGATTTCAGAAAAGCCTGCCCTCTCCCACAGCCATTTGATAGGACAGAAACTTTGCTCCTGTTGTAGCTTGCCAGTCCATCTCCTGGCACAATCAGGATTAGGGGCCATGCCTTTCAGATGACCCGAATTGACTGCCTTAATCACATGGTTGAAGTGAGATCACACTGAGCTCTGTGTGATGCCAAATATTTTTCTTTTTTAAAAATTATTATTTATTTTATTTTTGGCTGCATTGGGTCTTCATTACTGCACACGGGCTTTTCTCTAGTTGTGGCGAGTGGGGGCCACTCTTCATTGTGGTGCATTGGCTTCCCATTGCGGTGGCTTCTTTTGTTGTGGAGCAGGGCTCTAGGTGCAAGGGCTTCAGTAGTTGTGTCTCACGGGCTCCAGAGCACAGGCTCAGCAGTTGTGGTGCAGAGGCTCAGTCGCTCCATGGCATGTGGGATCCTCCTGGACCAGGGCCCGAACCCGTGTCCCCTGCATTGGCAGGGGGACTCCCAACCACTGTGCCACCAGGGAAGCCCCCAAATATTTTTCTGACTGTCTAAGGGGACGGACTCAGTCTTGGATGGGTTAAGCCTTACCTATCAAACACTAATAACCACTATTCCACATGAATGTGGAGGTTATCAATTACACATTGATTTGTCAGGTAAATGATCTCCCTATATAGTTTCAGTCTTTTTTTTTTTATTGCTTCACTGAATTATTAATGTGGCTATTTATTTCTCTCTGGTTTATATTTCTGAAGGATACTATTACTCAAACATGAGAAGTTTATTTTCTTAAACCAGATTATAAAATCAGGAAAAGGTAATTTTAATCAATTTATCTAAAGATCCTCCTTGTTTAAGAAAATGTTTGAATTGTAGCAATTTTTGCTTAAAATTTAATTTCTATTAAAGAGTCTTATTTGTTTATCTGTACCTGAGTCAGATACCAGCTATTTATCATTCTTGCTTTTTCTTCCTTTCAGATGCTTGGTATGACTCCACCATTCTGCCTCCTATGAAGTGAGGTGTGGTCACATGATTGAGTTGGTTCAATAGAATGTGGACCTCCATCCTTGGTTCACAAGAATCTCCCCCCGTACCCTAATTCTACATCTCTACCCAAGCCTGCTAATCAAATGTAAATAAATGCTCAGGGTGTTCTCAGTATTTATAAAGTATATGTTGAAGATGGTAGAATTTCCTTCAACCTATGGTCCCATATAACTCTGTGGCAGAGACTTTCACAGCCAACTGCTAATGTAAACTTACACTAGCAATACATAAACTGCATAAAAGTGAAACCATTGCAATTTGGGGTATATCTGTTGGGGTATGGCAGCAGAGTCCCTTGAACTACTATGCGTACTCGTTATAACTTCAGACGTAGAAGTCCCTGAGAAAGTATAGACTTAAAGTCATAATTTTTTAAAAAATAGA
Organism: Grampus griseus; assembly: GCF_964374135.1. Lineage (NCBI taxonomy): Eukaryota > Metazoa > Chordata > Mammalia > Artiodactyla > Delphinidae > Grampus > Grampus griseus. Next base: position 127,220,280 of record NC_138998.1, on the reverse strand, counting down.
TATTAAAATATTTTAAAATTACATACTTAAGGGGACAACTTTCTGATAATGAATTAAGCATTGCATTTAAAACAGCAGTGTTATTCTATATTTTTTTAATGCCACATGGTTTTAACATTTTTAAAGGGTTGTTTAAAAACCAAACAAAAAAATCAAAGGAAAATATGTGACAGAGACTATTATGTGTCCCACAAAATCTATCTGGTCCTTTACTGAAAAAGTTTGATGACACCTGCTCTAAACTGTCTGCTATGCATATAGTTATTGCTTCATTAAAACTCATTGGATTAGTAGGAGGACTTTACTGATATTGAGCCTAGGGGATGTATAAATCAAAGGGTATGTGGAGGTGTAGGTTGGAAGGTGATTTTGTTATTATAAACATAAAATTTATAAACCCCAAATTTCAAGCAGCTTGTGGTTGCTTCTGTTTTGGTTATAATGGTAGACAATGGATAGTTTATTATTTATTATATTCAATTTTAGTTAGAAGAAGCAGCCATTTCCCAACATATTCCATTTTTGGAGGAAACAGTAGTCCAGGTAAGAATTCAAAGTTTGGGTGAAATATGCAAGTATTAAAATTGATAAATATGAATTTTGACATTTCTAGAAGTGATAAGCTTTCTAAAAAAGAGCATTGTAAAGATAACAATAAAATCAAATATTTATATCATGAATCAGCAGAAAAATATTTGAGTAATCACAGGTGAAGTTTATCATAGAAAATTACAAAATTCTTAATTACCATTTTTGCATTAATAAAATAATAATTTTATTCATTATTGTGATCAGAAAGCAATAATCTTAGCTTTTCTCTTCTAGTTCTGAAAGATTAAAATCAAGTTTATGATAAAAACTTGATTTGCAGCATGAGGAATAAGTTACTTTAGTTCTGTGTAATAGATGTTAACTAAGTATGTGAGAAATGTAATGTAGCTTGTATTTACTTGTCATTTTTCCCCTTACACATGCCTTTGAGTTAATGTCCTTTTTAAAATTATTACTGAGATGTAAGTGGCGTATAGTACTGTGTTAGTTTTAGCTGTACAACATAATGTTTTAATGCCCCATAGAACATACCAAACCATCCTAATGCTCAGTGACTCAAAACAATAAGCATTCACTGGGTTCACTGTGGGTCAACTGTTTAGGTTGGTCTGTGCTGGGAGAATCGTCACATGTAAGGGTGTTGGCTGGCTGCTGGATTATCCACCAGCAGCTTATCTAGGATGGCTGGGAAAAGATAGCTCTGTTACACATCTCCCATCCATCCAGTATCTGATCTAAAGAAGTTTTTTTTTCTTGTTTAGGGCAGAGATTTAAGAATGAGCAAGCCCGGTCCAGAAAGAGTGCCACGGCAGAAATAAACACCAGTATACACCACATTGACTATTTTACAATGGGCCAAAGGAATGACTGATCCAGAATCAAAGTGGAAAGATATACTAATCCAAAGAACATACATAAGGGAAGGGGTGTCATTAATTAGGACTGCTATGCAACCAATATGTCAGAAACAGCCAGTGTACTTCATATTCTTACTATTTCTACATACACGTTTTTCTCTAAGTCACCGACCACAGAGTCTACCCAATGCCCCCTCTGTTGAAATGTTTTTTAAAAATTATCTCTGATTGAGTTTATTGGAGTAAATTTTACATACAGTAAAATACATCCATTATGAGTGTACAGTGCCTGAACTTGGAAAAATATATACACTCATTTACATATGTAACTACTACCCCATCAAGTTATAGAAAGAACATTTCCATCATTCAAAAAAGTTTATTCACAACTGTTTGCAATAAAAAAACAATGCCCTCGATCAGGTAACCTTGATATAACTTTTTTTTTTTCGTTTGAAGAGACTTTGTTCTTTAGAGCAGTTTTAGGTTCACAGCAAAATTGAGCAGAAGGTACAGAGAGTTGCCATATATTCCCTGCCCTCACACAGGTATAGCCTCCCCCATTATCAACATCCCCATCATTATGACATGCTTGTTACAGTTGATGAACATTTCTTGAAACATTATTATCACCCATAGTTTACATTAAGGTTTACTCTTAGTGTTGTACATTCTATAGGCTATGACAAATGTATATGAGATGTATCCATCTGTATGGTATCATGAAGAGTAGTTTCACTGCCTTAAACATCCTCTGTGCTCTATTTATCCCTCTTCCCCTGCCCCTCCCCACACCTTATCCCAAACCCCTGGAGATAACTGATCATCTTACTGTCTCCATTCTTTTGCCTTTTCCTGAATATCATATATTTAGAATCATACAGTACATAGCATTTTCATATTGGCCTCTATCACTTAGTAATATTCATTTAAGTATCCTCCATGTTTTTCATGGCTTGAGAAAATACTAAACATTAGTTTTTCTGTTTGAGTAATATATATATATATATATATATTCCATATATATATGGAAACATTCATTTTATGTGCTTGTGTGTCTGGTTTCTTTTGTTCAGCATAGTGTTTTGATATCTATTCATGAATCAATTGCATATATCAGTAGTTTCTTTTTTTATAGTTATTCCATTTTATGAATATATGACGCATATACAAGTTGTTTATCTCGTCAGCTGTTGATGAATTTTGGATTATTTCCAATTTGGGGATATTATGAATAAAAAAGCTATAAACATTTTTATACAGGTCTTTTGTTGGATACATTTTTATTTCTCTTAAGTAAATGCCTCAGAATGGTTTTACTGAGTCATACAGTACAGGTATTTTTAACTTTATTAAAAACTGTCAAACTGTTTTCCAAAATGAATGTACCATTTTTCACTTCCAACAGAAACATATAAAATTTCCAGTTGCTAAACACGTTCTCCAACAGAAAGAAGTTATGATCTATTGACTTATGGTTGATATTTTTTAAAATTTAGCCATTCTACTCATTGTGTGTGGTGTGTTTTTGAGGAATATTTTAAAAACTCAACTTTACTGAGGCATAATTTATGTACAATTGAATGCATAAAGAGTGCAGTTTGATGAGTTTTGCTAAATGTACATATCAATGTAATAACCACAATCAAGAAATAGAGTGTTTCTGTCTCCCCCAAATGTTCCTTTGTGCTTTCTTGCAGTCAAACTTCTCCACTCCTCAACCCAGGCAACCACTGATCTGATTTCTGACACTGGAGATTGGTTTTGCCTGTTGTAGATGTCATATAAATGGAATCACATAATATATGCTTTTTTGTGTCTGGCTCCTTTTGCTCAGCACAATGCTTCTGAGGTTTTTCTATGTCATTTTGAGTATCAGAAATACATTCATTTTTATTTCCAACTAGGGTTAATGGCATGATTATACACAATTTCTTTTCCATCATAGTTGTTCCATTTTATATTTTCCCATTGCTCCAGAATCTCTCTAACACTTGAGATTGTTAGGTTTTTTTTTTTATAGCTATTTTAGTGTTTGTGTAGTCATAGCTCACTGTAGTTGTAATTTCCATTTTCCTAATGACCAGTGGTATTGTGCATCTTAATTTTTATTTATTTGTCACTGCATATTTTCTTTCTCTTTTTTTAAAAAAATTATTGAGGTATAGTTGATTTACAATGTTGTGTTTAATTTCTGCTCTAGAGCAAAGTGATTCAGTTATACATATATATATTCTTTTTCATATTGTTTTCCATTATGGTTTATCCCAGGATATTGAATATAATTCTCTGTGTTATACTGTAGGACCTTTTTGTTTATCCACTCTATATATAATATTTTGCATCTGCTAATCCCAAATTCCCAATCCATCCATCCCCCACTTCCTTACCCTTGGCAACCACAAGTCTGCCTATTTTCTTTTGTGAAATATCTTAAATTTTTTGCCCAATTTTTGAAATGCATTGTTTGCTTTCTTATTATTAATCTATAAGAGCTCTTTATAAATATTTTTTCAATGTTTATTCAGTTATTTCATAATGAGGAATATTTCACAATTAAATTGCTAAGTAAAATTCAGGTTGTACGATTTACAGTAAAAACTAAACTATGTGATACATGCAAGAAAATATTGATAATATAGTGAAATTAACATGCCTTTTTTTTCTTTTCTAAATTTTTCATTGTTACATAATGACCATGGAGAATTAAAAAAAACACACATTGTTCAAAAGGAAATGCAATTGAAGACATTTAGGGTTTTTTTTTTTAGCTTTATTGAGGTATAATTAATATACAAAAAACTGCACACATTTAATATCTATGTCTTGATGAGTTTGGGCATATGCATACACCTGTGATATCATCACTATAAGCAAGTTCCTGAGTAACATGTTTATCACTTCCAAAAATTTTCTTGTGTTCTTTTGTGTTTTTTCTTCTACCTTGTTTTTCCTTTGGTGAGAACTGTTAAATGAAATCTATCTTATAAAAAGTGCACAATACCGTATTGTTTATTATAGCGACTACATTTAACAGCTGATCTCTAGAACTTATTTATCTTGCATCACAGAAAGTTTATACCCATTGAAAAACAATTCCCCATTTCCCCTCGCCCCAGCCCCTCGAAACCACCATTCTACTCTCTGCTTCCATGAGTGTGACTATTCTAGATCCCTAATGTAAGTGGTATCAGGCAGTATTTATCCTTCTGTGTCTGGCTTATTTTGCTTAGCATAATGTCCTCAAGGTACATCCATATTGTGGCAAATGGCAGAATTTGTATGTTAACGACGTGACTCTGCAATCTTGCTAAATTTATTTATGAGTTACAGGAAATATTATGTAGATTATTTAGAATTTTCTACATACACATTTATTACTTGCAAACAAACCTTTATTGTTGCTATTTATTTATTTTACCTTATTCCACTGGCCAGGTCTTTCAGCTCAGCACAGAGTGAAAATGGTAAGAATGGACATCATTGCCTTGTTCGTGATCTTAAGCAGGGTGAGTGCAGTCTTTCATTACTAAGTATGATGTTAGCTGTAGAATATATATATATTTTTTCTGTTAATAAACTTTATCAGGTTGAGAAAATTTCCTTCTCTCATCGACTATGAACACAGTATCTACGAACAGCTTGTATTCATTATATTTTTGTTTCTCTTTTAACTTGTTTCTTTATTGATAAAGTCTCCAATTCTTCTCCATGTGGTTCTTCTTTTGGTTTCACTTGGGGTCTCTCGTATAGTTGCGGTAACATGGTATCTGGGGTGGACGTAATGGATGACTCATTTAGAACGCTTAGACAACTGTTACTCTTTCTCTCAATACATGGTCTTAGGACATTTCCATATTGTCTCTCCAGTGGGGTAACTGGCACCTTGCATGGTGGCTCAGGGATCTCAAGAGCTGAAAATTGGAAACCAAAAGATTTCTTAATGTATAGGTCAGGAATTGGTGCATCGTTCTTTCTGGGCATGGACTACACAACAGTTCAAACTATGGGAGGCTGTTCATTGGGAGCCATCTTTGGAGAAAAGTTACCATAACATGCTACTGTACATTTGGTTAGTAATAGCTTAAGTATTTTCCTTAGCTATTTCTGTAATATGAATTTCAGATAACATCTCTTAAATATGATCTAACACTCAAGGTTGTAGATTTCAGTTGGCATTTCTACTTATGTACATCACTGTGATTTTTCTGAAGTACTTAAAAGTAAATTACAGAAGGTCTATAATCACAGATCCTTACTTTTACTAATTTAAATTTTGTGTAAATTAACATAAAATAGTAAAACTATAATGCTAAACTACTAGAAAAAGATATTTGAAACAAATATCAAATTAATTAATTTATACAAAAATCTACATGAATATAAAAGATAAACACTAAGCCTCTAATAAAAAAAGGAAAAACTGGGAGAATCAAAAAATGTTAAATTGTTAACATGAATAAGAAAGCAAAAATGCTGAATTTTAAAATAATGTTATGTTTACAAAAATAAGAACAAACAAACTGACAAAAAAGACAAGCAAATATTTCTAAAGCAAAACTCTGGACCTAGCCTTGCACTGCAGAGGGTTTCTGCAGGTGTTTGTCTTCAGGGAATCTGTGCAAAATAGACACAGTGTGTCATAAAAGGAATTCTTCCCATGAGTATAACTGATTTTTATTGAAATAAATACAAAAAAATGTATTGGTAAACAAGCTAACATAATTGATAAACATTGTATTTGTAGAAGTAAAATTTGCTATAAAATGTTGTAACTAAAGTCATTTCTTGATTACTTAAAGATTATTGTTCAATTGTGAATTAGTCAGTCTGGGACCTTGTTCTCCAGCCCACTTTTAGTTCTTGCTCATGCTGTTCAAACTCTCTATATGTCATTTATTATGCTTTCTCTTCCCTTCTCTGGACATCTAAATTGAATAGTTAAAGTTACCCGTCATAACTTTCCAGCCAAGTCTTCCTTGAGTCTATTGGTTGGTAGTCAACACTGCTTTCTTCCCACTCAAGTAACTAGCAGTTGAACCACTCACTTTGGATTATTAGTCATCTCTTACTTGTATTTCATTGTTATTTTTCTACTGAGATTTTCTCATTGAGGTTCTTAATACCCATGTAACTAAATATGAAGCCTTGTATCCAATGTATCTCCCACATATTTCAAACAGTGAAAGCATATTGTAAGACTAAATATTTCAGGACTTCCGTGGTGGTGTAGTGGTTAAAATTCCGCCTGCCAATGCAGGGGACATGGGTTCAATCCCTGGACTGGGAATATCCCACATGCCACAGAGCAACTAAGCCAGTGCACTGCAACTACTGAGCCTGCATTCTAGAGCCTGCGTGCGAGCCACAACTACTGAAGTCCATGCACATAAAGCCTCTGCTCCACAGCAAGAGAAGCCACTGCAATGAGAAGCCCACACACCACAATGAGAAACCTGCACACCGCAATGAAGAGTAGCCCCTGCTCGCTGCAGAGAAAGCCAGCACACATCAATGAAGACCCAACACAGCCAAAAATAAATAAATAAATTTATTTATTAAAAAAAAAGAGAAAATGAACTTAAAAAACTATAAATATTTGTTAAATTATACAGAATGCAATCTAAGGTTTTAAGTTTTTCTGTTAAGTTTATTGACATATTTTCACTAACTTCTCAATTAGAAGTCAGTAATTCAAAAAATGATTTTTAAAATAATTTGAACATGTCATAGTCTGATCTTCAAATAGTCAGATACAAGAGAGTGTCCACATGCATGTACACACACAAGCCATCGTGCACTCTTCACGTTGAAAAACAATAAAATATTTTATGTGTCACTTAACCAAACCATATATTGTATTCATTTAAAACTGTGTTCTACAAAAGGCAGTGTTTTCATACTCACTAAAATAATAACATCTGCTAATAATTCTTAAGACCTCAATTCCATTTGGCATGACTATGTCATTCAGCTCCACAAACTCCATAAATTTAGAGGTTGAGCTGAAGAGAGCACTTAAGTCATCAAGGCTTAACAGGTAGCTTTGGGAGAGCAGGGAGTGTGTCTGAGAATTACTGTATCCTTAGAAGTTAGCAGCAACAGTATTGCATGAGTACTCTAGCAAATTTTATGAGCCAACGATTCATTGCATTAAAGGGTCTGCTTGGATATTTGTAAACATTATTGAATCATTTTCTCCACAGTTTTTATATAATTCAACAACTGTCATTATAACTCAGCAAAGTTGTTAATATAATGGATAAAATCTATCTGAAAAAAAGTCTTCATTCTGATCACTTATGCAAAAGTTTCCATAGAAAGAACTTCAAATAACTTTTTATCTCTAAGTGGAAAAAGAACCTTCTCAAATCCAAACTTTCTTTATAACAATATTTTTTTTTGTTGATTTTTCTTTTAATATAAAAGCTGAGGCCACAAAATGGGAGACACCAAGTGAAGCAGAAAACATTTCTAAAGCAAATATAGAGCAACATTTTAACTTATGTTCATTTTAAACAAGCAGTTACATTTTGTGGGAGACCAATGTCAAACCTATACAATCGTTAATGAGGTGCCATGATAGTTTCATGATTCTAGTAGCAACAAATAAGGTCAAAAAAGGAAATTTCTGGCAAAGAGTCAAGGTGTGAACTTCAGTCTTGAGATAGTTGCTGGACCTTACTCTCAGGACACATAAAGAGAAACACCCAATAAAAACAAAACTTGGTTCACACAAAGCCAGAAAATTAATATTATTAAATTACTATAGAAAATTATTATTTGTTGTTGTACCATTGGGTCTTTACCATTTATTATTCACCAGTAACATGTACTTGGGTTCAATTTTTGTCCTAGAAGTGAAAATCTGCATTATGTATCAGCAAGTTTCTTTGATTACTGACAGTGTTCAAAAGTCCTTGATGGCATGTGTGTATATGGGTGGATAGGTAATATTTTAACTGAATTTCAAAATACTGCATTTGGGGTGGAAATTCATATTTGGGAGGAATGAAGTATTTTTGAATATATGTTTAATTATGACTTAGATAAATTTAGAGAACAAGGAATCTTCAAACCTCTTTGATTCTTCTCTCCCTTCTCTTCCTCCACTGTTCTGAAACTCAAGGCATTTCAACCTTTCAACTGGATCTTATTTTCTTTTGAATGGAGAGCATGGTACAGGTAAGCCATCAATTGCATTATTGCACACTAAATACTTTTTAAAAGCATTGTAGGAACTAGCTATTTCAAGAACTATTATTTATCCTAATTGATCCCAGCTGAGCTTGGAAGGGAGTCTGGCACAAGAGCCTTCAACTACTTGCCAAAAAGTTGTCAGATTTGATAACTCACACCACTCTGAACTTGGCTCAGAGAGGTCAGTTACAGAGTGAACTCTAAGCTCCCCCCGATATCCAATCCTGCTGAAAAATGCAGATACGCTGCCAGCTGACTTGCAAGCCACTAGATTTTCAACTTTGTTTTAAGAGGCTCATGTGTTCTTGGAACTGGGGATGGGCTGCTAGCAATAAGATGTTCCCACGTGGAGCCACAAAGCAGATGTGACTGTCCTGTGTGCTGGGAAGCATCTGTTTTTGTTAAGACATGGTTTAGAAATTAGCCTAAATATTTAGGATGAACTGGGGGTATAACAAAACCTTCAATTATGCTTCTTTGAATAACCGAATGCACCCATGAATTTGTATTTTTACACTGCATTAATCTTCTTCACACAAAATTCCTCATGTATAGATTACACAAAGGCTGTTGTTATGCTACATTATCAAAGCTCCAGCTGAATCACCTTTCCAGTTCATTTATAACATTAAGTTGTAAGCACCGTGAAGGAAAGAAAGCAATATTTGTCTCTCCCTTGTTACAGCTTCTTTGCCTGGCACAATCCTCAGGTTCATGTTGAGCCCTCAAGAAATATTTGGATGAATAAATAAATGAAGAAACAATTGTATGAATGAAGAAACTAGTTAATCTATTTGAAAACTTTTCTTTTTCTCTTAGCTCAATAAACTTCCTCAACTGATGGGTGTGTTAACTGACCTTATTGTGTAATCATTTTGTGATACATACCATCACGTTATACATCTTAAATTTACACAATGCTATATGTCAGTTATCTCAATAAAGCCGGGGGAAATACAACTTTTTAAAAAAAATAATAGAATTCCTCATTATTGTCACTTTTGAAGATATTTTGGTACATATATATCATTTAAACCATATATATCCAGCAGTCTGTTCAAATTCTACAGATTTCTGAAATTTCATATTATTCATGGAGAATTTTTTAATGTTGTCCAGAAATTGGGGAAAAAATTATATTGAAAGATTTTATTTCTTTTCCATTTTCTAATTTATGGATATGTGCAGCAGCTTCAAATTTTTACCTTCATATCTGAAATCTGGCTTTATATCATGATGGATTAAAGATGGCCACAAATTCTGTGTCCTTACTAATTGAGAGGAGGGATCTATTTTCTTTCTTCTTGAATCTGGATGGGTTCTGTGACTGATCTTGACAGTAGAAGGCATCAGAAATGACATGGTATAACTTCAAGCTTGAACTGTAAGAGACTCATACTTTCTTATGTCACTGCTGTTGGTATGCCCCCTTTGGAAGTCAGCTGCCGTGTAAGAAGTGTAGGTGACGAGCATCTTGTGAGGAACCCTAGACTTCCCAAATGGAGAGGAAGAGAATACATGAAGGAGCTCCTGGGTGCTAAATATGTGAGTGAACTTCTTGGACCTCCAGCATAGCCAAGGGAGAGAGCGAATGATGCCAGTACCACGTGGCACAGATTGTCCAGCCCACTACTTTTGAAATTCCTGATCCATGTACCATTAGCAACTAAAGTGATTGTCATCTTAAGCCACTAAATTTTGAGGTATTTTGTATACACTGCAGTATATAACAAACATGCACTTTCATCATTAAGAATATTATGCTTCTAAATATAATAGTTGAAAACATACCAAGTATGCTCATAATATATACTTTGAGAAAAATGAGAAACATCTCCATATTATAACTTTTTTCAGTATAAGCCCTCTGGAGATAAGCCATACTTTCTAGTATGTATCTAACTCATGTTAACTTTTTACACTCATGGTTAAAAATAAAACTGATTGAATCATTACCATGACATTATAACACTTCATACTCAAAAGTTCAACTTTAGAAAAATGGCTTTTAAATTTAGATGTTTACTAGAGTTTTACTAACATATTTTAACTTGAATATAGATATATTTGATTTCAATTAGTTACATTCTCTTTCCCATAAACAAATACCCCAGGTCTCTGAGTTATATGTAAAAATTTTATTCAATAATGTAGTCCCCCCCACCTAAAAATTGCAAAACACTTTCCACTATTTGTCTCTATGACTTGTTATGAAATTATTCAACCAACTATTGACTTAGCGATTACTATAATACAGATAGGTTAGGCTGAAGCTATAGTAAATGTTATATCACACCATGCTCTTTTTTTCTGTATTAGTAAGTGTTTGAGTTCAAGTGTAAGCAAGAACCCAAACAAGAATGAATTAAACATGATAGAAGTTTATCTTTTTCTTATAAAATTCCAAGCAGCTATGGCAGCTCCACTCAGCAAAAGTTAAAAGGAGCCTGAGTTCCCTCTATCAGGTGGAATTCTATTACTTCCTGGGATGCTGTACTTACCTTCAGGGTTTACTGTGGACCAGTGAGAAGGGAAAAGACTGAAGGGAATGGTGCACTCTTTCCGGTATGGATACTACCTGAAAGGTGAACTCATAACTTCGACCCAAATCCCAACATGACTAAGTTAGTCACATGACCACACCTAGATGCAAGAGGGCTTGAAATATATATATTTTTTATTCTGGGTATCTATTTGTAGAGCCAACATTTTTATTACTATGGGAAAAGAGAAGTGTGGATATTTAGATACAGCTAGTGTTTGTCACATTTTAAATCACTTATTCATTCCTTTATGATCATCCAGTGAAGAACAGATTTTTTGACTTCATCAGCAATCCTAGTCAAAATGATTAAGCTGAACACTAACATAACACTTGTCTTTGGTAAACATATTTTTAATTATTCTGACTTTTGCTTTCTCAAATTTCTCTACTAATCCACGCACTACACCAATATGGCACAATAACTGTGTCTGAATAATATTCCAAGTACCACCCTCTTTCCTCCATCCTCAGACAAATTAAAATAAAGATATATCTTTGTTTAAAAAAAACTTATTCTTTTTTAAACTTTATTGCAGCATAATTGCTTTACAATGGTGTGTTAGTTTCTGCTGTATAACAAAGTTAATCAGCTTTACGTATACATATATTCCCATATATACTCTCTCTTTCATCTCCCTCCCACAGTCCCTGTCCCACCCTTCTAGGTGGACACAAAGCACCGAGCTGATCTCCCTGTGCTATGCAGCTGCTTCCTACTGGCTATCTATTATACATTTGGTAGTGTGTATATGTCCATGTCACTCTCTCACTTTGTCCCTTCTTCCCCTTCCCCATGTCCCAAAGTCCATTCTCTAAGTTTGCATCTTTATTCCTGTCCTTCCCCAAGGTTCTTTACAACCATTTTTTTTTTTTTTTAGATTCCATATATGTGTGTTAGCATATGGTATTTTTTTTTTCTCTTTCTGACTTACTTCACTCTGTGTGACAGTCTCTAGGTGCATCCACCTCACTACAAAAAACTCAATTTCATTTTGTTTTAAGGCTGAGTAATATTCCATTGTATATATGGGCCACATCTTCTTTTTTCCATTAATCCATCAATGGATACTAAGCAACACTTAGGTTGCTTCCATGTCCTGGTTATTGTAAATAGAGCTGCAATGAACATCGTGGTACATGATCCTTTTTGAATTATGGATTTCTTAGGGTATATGCCCAGTAGTGGGATTGAAGGGTCATATGGTAGTTCTATTTTTAGTTTTATAAGGAACTTCCATACTGTTCTCCATAGTGGATGTATCAATTTACATTCTCATGAACAGTGCAAGAGGGTTCCATTTTCTCCACACCCTCTCCAGCATTTACTGTTTGCAGATTTTTTGATGATGGCCATTCTGACTGGTATGAGGTGATACCGTATTGTAGTTTTGATTTGCATTTCTCAAATAATTACTGATGTTCAGCATCCTTTCATGTCTTTGTTGGCAATCTGTATATCTTTGGAGAAATGTCTATTTGCATCTTCTGCCAATTTTTGGATTGGGTTGTTTGTTTCTTTTATATTGAGCTACATGTGCTGCTTGTAAATTTTGGAGATTAATCCTTTGTCGGTTGCTTCATTTACAAATATTTTCTCCCATTCTGAGGGTTGTCTTTTCATCTTGTTTAGAGTTTCCTTTCCCGTACAAAAGGTTTTAAGTTTCATTAGGTCCCATTTGTTTACTTTTGTTTTTATTTCCATTTCTCTAGGAGGTTGGTCAAAATGGATGTTGCTATGATTTATGTCATAGAGTATTCTGCTTATGTTTTATTCTAAGAGTTTTATAGTGTCTGGCCTTACTTTTAGGTCTTTATTCCATTTGGAGTTTATTTTTGTGTATGGTGTTAGGAAATGTTCTAATTTGATTCTTTTACATGTAGCTGTCCAGTTTTCCCAGTGCCATTTATTGAAGAGGCTGTCTTTTCTCCATTGTATGTTCTTGCCTCCTTTATCAAAGATAAGGTGATCATATGTGTGTAGGTTTATCTCTGGCTTTCTATCCTGTTCGATTGATCTATATTTCTGTTTTTGTTCCAGTACCATACTGTCTTGATTACTGTAGCTGTGTAGTATAGTTTGAATTCAGGAGCCTGATTCCTACAACTCCATTTTTCTTTCTCAAGATTGCTTTGGCTATTCGGGGTCATTAATGTTTCCAAACAAATTGTGAAATTTTTGTTCTAGTTCCATGAAAAATGCCACTGGTAGTCTGATGGGGATTGCATTGAATCTGTACATTGCTTTGAGTAGTATAGTCATTTTCACAATGTTGATTCTTCCAATGCAAGAACATGGTATATCACTCTATCTGTTTCTACTGTCTTTAATTTCTTTTATCCGTGTCTTATAGTTTTCTGCATACAGGTCTTTTGTCTCCTTAGGTAGGTTTATTCCTAGGTATTTTATTATTTTTGTTGTGATGGTAAATGAGAGTGCTTCCTTAATTTCTCTTTCAGATTTTTCATTATTAATTAGCATACAGGAATGCAAGAGATTTCTGTGCATTAATTTTGTATCCTGCTAATTCATTGATTAGTTCTAGTATTTTTCTGGTAGCATCTTTAGGATTCTTTCTGTATAGTATTCTGTCATCTGCAAACAGTGACAGTTTTACTTTTTCTTTGCTCATTTGGATTCCTTTTATTTATTTTTCTTCTCTGATTGCTTTGGCTAAAACTTCCAAAACTATGTTGAATAATATTGGCAGGAGTGGGCAACCTTGTCTTGTTCCTGATCTTAGGGGAAATGGTTTCAGTTTTTCACCATTGAGAATGATGTTGGCTGTGGGTTTGCCTTATATGGCCTTTATGATGTTGAGGTTGGTTCTCTCTATGCCTACTTTCTGGAGGGTTGTTGTCATAAGTCAGTGTTGAATTTTGTCAAAAGCTTTTTCTGCATCTATTGAGATGATCATATTATTTTTCTCTTTCAGTTTGTTAATATGGCATATCACATTGATTGATTTGCATATATTGAAGAATCCTTGCATTCCTGGTATAAACCCCACTTGATCATGGTTTATGATACTTTTAATGTGCCATTGGATTCTGTTTGTTAGTATTTTGTTGAGAATTTTTGCATCTATATTCATCAGTGATATTGGCCTGTAGTATTCTGTTTTGGTGACATCTTTGTCTAGTTGTGGTATCAGGGTGATGGTGGCCTCGTAGAATGAGTTTGGGAGTGTTCCTCCCTCTTTTATATTTTTGAAGAGTTTGAGAAGGATAGGTGTTAGCTCTTCTCTAAATGTTTGTTTGAATTCACCTGTGAAGCCATGTGGTCCTGGGCTTTTCTTTGTTGGAAGATTTTTAATCACAGTTTCAATTTCAGTGCTTGTGAATGGTCTGTTTATGTTTTCTATTTCTTCCTAGTTCAGTCTTGGAAGGTTGTGCTTTTCCACGAATTTGCCCATTTCTTCCAGGTTGTCCATTTTATTGGCATATAGTTGCTTGTAGTAAACTCTCATGATCCTTTGTATTTCTGCAGTGTCAGTTGTTACTTCTCCCTTTTCAATTTTAATTTTATTGATTTGAGTTTTCTCACTTTTTTTCTTGATGAGTCTGGCTAATGGTTTATCAATTCTGTTTATCTTCTCAAAGAAGCAGCTTTTAGTTTTATTGATCTTTGTATCATTTCCTTCATTTCTTCTTCATTTATTTCTTATCTTATCTTTATGATTTCTCTCCTTCTGCTAACTTTGGGGTTTTTTTGTTCTTCTTTCTACAATTGCTTTAGGTGTAATGTTAAGTTGTTTATTTGAGATGTTTCTTGTTTCTTGAGGTAGGATTACATTGCTATAAACTTCCCTCTTAGAACTGCTTTTGCTGCACCCCATAGTTTTGGGGTTGTCATGTTTTCACTGTCAGTTATCTCTAGGTATTTTTTTAATTTCCTTTTTGATTTCTTCAGTGATCTCTTGGTTATTTAGTATTGTTTAACCTACATGTGTGTCTATTTTTTACAGATTTTTTTTTCTTTAATTGATATCTAGTCTCACAACATTATGGTCACAAAAGATATTTGATGCATTTTCAGTTTTATTAAATTTACCAAAGCTTGATTTGTGATACAAGATATGATCTATCCTGGACAATGTTCCATGAACACTTGAGAAGAAAGTGTATTCTGTTGCTTTTGGATGGAATGTCCTATAAATAACAGTTAAGTCCATCTTGTTTAATGTATCATTTAAAGCTTGTGTTTCCTTATTTATTTTCATTTTGGATGATTTGTCCATTGGTGAATGTGGGGTGTTAAAGTTCCCTACTATTATTGTGTTACTGTCGATCTTCCATTTTATGGCTGTTAGCATTTGCCTTATGTATTGAGGTGCTCCTATGTTGGGTGCATAAATATTCACAATTATTATAGCTTCTTCTTGGATTTATCCCTTGATCATGTAGTGTCCTTCTCTGTGTCTTGTAATAGTCTTTATATTAAAGTCTATTTTGTCTGGAATGAAAATTGTTACTCCATCTTTCTTTTGATTTCCATTTGTATGGAATATCATTTTCCATCCCCTCACTGTCTGCCTGTATGTGTCCCTAGGTAGAAGTGGATCCCTTGTAGAGAGCATATATACGGGTCTTGTTTTTGTGTCTATTCAGCTAGTCTGAGTCTTTTGGTTGGAGCATTTAATCGATTTACATTTAAGGTTGTTATTGATATGTATGTTTCTATTACCTTTTTCTTAATTGCTTTGGGTTTGTTAATCTAAGTTTTTTCCTTCTCTTTTATTTCCTGCCTAGAGAAGTTCTTTTAGCATTTGTTTTAAAGCTGGTTTGGTGGTGCTGAGTTCTCTTAGCTTTTTCTTGTCTGTAAAGGTTTTAATTTCTCCATCAAATCTGAATGAAATCCTTGCTGGTAGAGTAATCTTTGTTGTAGTTTTTCCCTTTCATCACTTTAAATATGTCTTGCCACTTCCTTCTGGCATGCAGAGTTTCTGCTGAAAGATCATTGTTAACCTTATGGGGAGTCCCTTGTATGTTATTTGTTGCTTTTTCCTTGCTGTTTTAATATTTTTTCCTTGTATTTAATTTTTGCTAGTTTAATTAATATGTCTTTGCAATTTTCTCCTTGGATTTATCCTGTATGCGACTCTCGGCACTTCCTGGACTTTATTGACTCTTTCCTTTCCCATTTTAGGGAAATTTTTAAGTATAATCTCCTCAAATATTTTCCAAGTCCCTTTTCTTTTTCTCTTCTTCTTCTCGTACCTCTATAATTCAAATGTTGTGTGTTTAATGTTGTCCCAGAGGTCTCTGAGACTGTCCTCAATTCTTTTCATTCTTTTTTTCTTTATTCTGCTCTGAGGTAGTTATTTTCACTATTTTATCTTCCAGGCCACTTATCTGTTCTTCTGCCTCAGTTATTCTGCTATTGATTCCTTCTTTAGAATTTTTAATTTCATTTATTGTGTTGTTCATCATTGTTTTTTTGCTCTTTACTTCCTCTCGGTCCTTGTTAAATGTTTCTTTTATTTTCTCCCTTCTATTTCCAAGATTAATCTTTACTATCATTACTCTGAATTCTTTTTTACATAGACTGCTTATTTCCTCTTCATTTGTTTGCTCTGGTGTGTTTTTACCTTGCTCCTACATCTGCTGTGTATTTCTTTGTCTTCTCACGTTTTTTAACTTACTGCATTTGGTGTCTCCTTTTCACAGGCTGCATATTCATAGTTCCCATTGTTTTTGGTGCCTTCCCCACTGTGTAAGTTTGATTCAGAGGGTTGTGTAGGCTTCCAGCTTGAGTGGACTGGTGTCTGTGTGCTGGTGGATGAGGCTGGATCTTGTCTTTCTTGTGGGCAGGACAGCATCTGGTCTTGTGTTTTGGTGTGTCTTGAACTTATTATGATTTTAGGCTGCCTCTCTGCTAATGGGTGACATTGTGTTCCTGTCTTGCTAGTTATTTGGCATGGGCCATCCATGCTGATAGTTGAATGTAGCTGGGTCTTAGTGTTGAGATGGAGATCTCTGGGATATTTTTCACCATTTGATATTACATGGGTCCAGGTGGTCTCTGGTGGACCAATATCCTGAACTAGGCTCTCCCACATAAGAGGCTCAGGCCTGACTCCCAGCTGGAGCACCAAGACTCTGTCAGCCACACGGCTCAGAAGAAATGGGAGAAAAAAAAAAGAAAGGAAGACAAATAAAATGAGATAAAATAAAAATTATTAAAATAAAAAAATACTAAAAATAACAAAGCAATAAAAAAAAGGAAGAAGGAAAGAAAAAAGAGAGCAATGAAACCAATGAACAAATCCACCAATGGTAACAAGCACTGAAATTATACTAAAAAAAAAACCCAAAACAGACAAACAGAACCCTAGGATAAATGGTGAAATCAAAGCTTTTGGGAAGTCTGAGGTTTTCTTCCAGCATTCAGTAGGTGTTTTGTAGGAGTTGTTCCACTTGTAGATGTATTTTTGATGTAGTTTTGGGGAGGAAGGTGATCTCCACACTTACTCCTCTGCATCTTGAAGGTCTTCCCTTAACTTATTCTTTAATTACCAAAATATGTTGTACTCTGTTGGTTTGGTGATATTTAGTGAAAATAGGTTCATCTCTTTGTAAAAAAAAATATTAATTTAGAACCCCTTAAATGGTCAACCGATTTATTGACACTATATTATACAAGTGGCAGATAGTTTTTTATTAGAAATAATCTTTGACTTTCTTTCATTATATCATGCAATAGATGTGTAAAGCAGGCCCTGATCATTAATTCCATCCAGTATTATCAGGAATTATCCACTTTTATTTTGAGCTCTTTTCTCTCTCTCTCTCTCTCTCTGTCACCTATCTATCTCTCTGTCACCTATCTATCTAAGTTTAGCCATAGTAGTGGGAGGAAGCCAATCCTTAGGACAAAACACTTTTTATCCATACTGGTCTATTCTCAAGATGAATCCCTTAAAAAAAAAAAAAAGTACATTCCCCAACTCAATTGGTGCTAAAGCAGCAACACCCATGATAAAACCTGGTCTTCCACCCTCACCCTGCAGTAATGAGGCAGCACCCTGTTCCCCACAGAGCTTGTTGGTAGACCTCTGGCATCACTCTCCTTCTGTAAGGGTGAAGTGGTACTTCTCCTGCACAGAGACCTTGGACAGAAGAACTCTGATATCCACCCCAGCCCAGGAAGAGGTGCAGCCATCTGGTGCAGCCTGTGGGTGGTACTCTGCACAAAGGAGAAGGTGCATATACAGGTGGATGGCACTCTGAGTTCTATCATGGCCCTGTCGTGGTGAAGTGTTGTCCCCCTTCTCCCTAACCAGTGCTGGGGAGACTGGGGTGGAGTCCTGTTGCCTGAGTAACACACAAGTGCAGGAGACCAGTTCACTGCAGGAAATTTATGAAATAAATTGACATTTGATAAGCAGCCCACAATAGTGAGCCAGAACGTATATTTTGAAACTAAAAAGGTTGACCACCTGCTTAAATAAAGGATATAAACAGGAAACTTAGCCTCATAATATTCAAATTGTCCAAGATATAATCCAAAATTACTCACATACCAAAAGCTAGGAAAATCTCAAATGAGAAAAAACAACAGAATTTAACGCTGAGATGATACAAATGTTAGAATTATTGGACAAGAATTCTAAAGAAGACGTCATAACATTTTTTTAAATAGTAATAATATATATAGTTCAGAATAAAAACATAGAAAATATAAGTAAAAAATAGAAGGTAGGGCTTCCCTGGTGACACAGTGGTTATGAGTCCACCTGCCAATGCAGGAGGCACAGGTTCGTGCCCCAGTCTGGGGGGATCCCACATGCCACGGAGCAGCTGGGCCTGTGAGCCATGGCCACTGAGCCTGCACATCCAGAGCCTGTGCTCCACAACAGGAGAGGCCACAACAGTGAGAGGCCTGCGTAATGCAAAAAAAAAGAAAAGAAAAATAAAAAGAACATATAAGAACCAATAGAAATTTTGGAACTAAAAACAATACGATATCTAACTTTATGGGCTAAATAGCAGAATGCAAATGTCAGAGGAAAGAATCGGTAAGGTTAAGGTAGATTAATAGAAATGACTTAATCAGAACAATACAGAACAAACACACAGAAAAGAACCCTGAAACTCAGGCACTTCTGGGGCAATAACAAACGATCAAATAGTTTCATCATTGTAGTCCTAGAATGAAAGGATAAAGAATGTGGGGCTGAAAATATATTTGAAGAAATAATGACTAAAAGCTTGCTAAATTTGGTGAGAGACATATCTACAGATTCAAGAAAGTCAGTCAATTCCAAATAGAGTCAATCTGAAGAACTCCATGCCCAGGCATATCATAGTCAAGTCTATGAAAACTAAAATAATAATTTTATTATTCACTTGCCTAATTTGGTCAGAAATAATGCTAGAAAAAGCTATTACATGACATTTAGTATGCTAGAATCCCAGCAGAAAAACAAAACCATAGACAGTTTAAGCAGTCCAAATAACAAATAGCAACTGAAAAAGCTATGCTTTGGGTTTTGTTGGTCAATATTTGACCCAGCTGAACAGGGCAACTAATTCATGAAAAATAGCTCTTTTATTTTAGAAATCAGTTTGATATCACCACAGATTTTGTATTTGCTCTTATTTTCTGATAAGAAATATTACCTTTATGTTCAAAACTCCAGTTTTACTTATTCTTGTTAATCTCATTTCCTCAAATGTTATAAATACTCCTTCGTCTTTAATGTTTGAAACTCCTTTAGCACTCTGAATCCAATTAATTCATGTATTTTAATGTTTGGGATGTTGTTCTATTTTAATAATTAACTTAAATAATAACTTAAATAATTATAGTTTTATATATACTATGGATCACTTTTTAGGAATTTGTTTCATTTTCAAACATATTTCAATTCATTGATAGTAAAGATGGACAGCCACTAAAACTAGTCATGCTTTTTGAAATAACATGGTGAGTAAATAATGATGAGTATCAAAGAAACAAAAACCTTGAAACCTAATCAGTAATCATTTCAGAAGAGAACATAATTTATTTTGATAGTAACTTTTATCAGAAATAACTACACCCTCTGACAAAGGATTTGGCTTTATCATGACCTTTTTAACAACTCTTTTACATCCAATAGTTGTCTACTTCTGGCTTGAGAAATCTCAGAATTAAAGCAAAACAGGTATTCTCTTTTATTTTATCTGGTCTCTTTTGTAGGCATCTAGAATAAAAGTTTCAGCATATACCTGAATGTTTGTGTGTGTATAGGTTTGTATCTTGGTTTCAGCCAGTGAATTCAGGAGCCCAAAATAATTCTGCAATGTTAATAACTGTTTGAAAGGAAATATTTCCAGTTTTTACACATACAACAACTTTCACATAGCCAGTTTGGTTTACCATTTATACTCTGAGATTTTTAGAAAAATACATTAATTTATATTCAACATTATATATTCAATACAAATTTTTAGAGAATCGTTATTAGTGTTATTATGTAGGTTCTAATATTCCTTTTCTTGGCCAATTTTGTGTAAGAATTTCTTCCACATCTACTCTGTTAATGAAAGTGACTTTTCTCTGATGGTGAAAATTCTCGTTACCTCTCTGCTGGAGGCCTTTTTTTCCATCTAGGTAAGGAAGAGGTGTCTGAGATTATTTACTCATGGCCATCATTTTCATACACTTCTTTCATCATCAATCTTTTCTGTGATTTTTGTCATAACGTTTAGTCTCTTCATATCCTGGCAGTCATCAATCTACAACCTCCTAACATTCTCATTTCTTCAGTGCTTGCTGTACTATTTTTCTCTCCACTCCAGTCCTCTTATTAGCTTCATTGTCTAAGTAAATGATCTTTCTAGCTTGCTGGCTCAGAGTGATTCAATCTCTATCAAACCAAGGTCTCTCCATTTTTTTTTGTTATCTACAAACATAAATGTAACCTTGATTGAAATCATCACATCTTTATTTCCTCTCTGTCTACAATTTTGAATGCTGAAATTTCTCTGCCTTGAAAATGAAGAATTGCAGAAAAATAGTTCTTTTGTGTGTGTGTGTGTGTGTGTGGTATGTGGGCCTCTCATTGTTGTGGCCTCTCCCTTTGCGGAGCACAGGCTCCGGACGCGCAGGTTCAGCGGCCATGGCTCACAGGCCCAGCCGCTCTGCAGCATGTGGGATCTTCCTGGACGGGGGAATGAACCCACATCCCCTGCATCGGCAGGCGGACTCTCAACCACTGCACCACCAGGGAAGCCCCAAATAGTTATTTTTAATACACTTTATCTGTCTCACTTCCATAACCCCATTAAGTCTGTTCTTTTAAAATCTTAATTCTAACATGCACTGTTCCTTTATTCTCCAAATCCAAAGCCTGCTTCTGATATCACTTTCCTTCACTGCCAGCCAGGATGCCAAAGGCAGCCATGTCATTTACCACACACAGCCTCCAAGAGGACCAATACATAGGCCATATCACTGTGACTACATTGACAATCTTTTAGGATACCACTGTCTGGTTTTTTACATCTGCTCTCCAAATTGCAGTTGATGATAAAAACAAACAAACAAACCAAAAAGAAAATGTTCAAAAACATGCTGACCACATCTACTTCAAATTAATGTTATTCTCATCATTCCTCATTTAAAAAAAAAATCATTAGTCTTTCCTTTCACCAGGTGATCCAAATGGACTCTCAAACTAACTTCCAATTCCCCTTTTCCCAGAGGAGCCAATTTCCTTCATCCTCAAAAATAACGAAATCATATGACAAGAATTATTTTACCTCCACTTATCCATTCCATAAGCATATAGTGAGGAACCTGCCCTGTGCCAAGTACTAGAGATAGAAGGATATTAAGCCAGCTTTCATCTGTCACAAAGTCCATTTCTGGAAGGAGAAACACATAAAGTGTAATTTTGAGTTAGTACGTTAGAAGTTATACCTGTGGTTCTTCTTTCTCTCTTTCCTAATTCTTTTTTTTCCCTTTCTCTTCATCTACTGTTTTGTTTCCTACTTAGTAGGAACAGATGCCTCTCTTCTTCCCAATGCTGTCCCCTTAAGCAACAAATATATGCCATCGTCACACAAATTCTTGCCTATTGTAAGGGCTTTCCTCTTTCACTTTTTTTTTTTTCAAGTCTATAATCATTAAGTCCTAAGATGAAAATTGTCTTCCCTGGGTCTAGTTATTTCTTGACAATTTAAAAATAATTTTCCCCACTCTGAGTATAATTTTTTCATTATAATCTTAAAATCCACCTTTCTTTCTGTATACAGTTTTATTTGTTTTTCTTACCTCTTTACAAATTGCTAATATAGGAGATTAAAGGAAAACTACTCATTTAGCACAATAGATACATTCTCCAGATTTAATTTTTCAATTTTTCCCCCTGCTTACAAAATTTATACACACTCAAGGATAAGAAAAGAGATATGTAATGTTGAAAGTAAACAACAGTCATTAACATTTTTCTGTATAGTCTCCTAATTTTTTCCCTGTGCCGAAGCAACACATACTTATTTCTTTAATCATTTTCTGTTTTTCTTTTTTTTTAGTTAAAATATAGTCGACCTACAATAATCTCACTTGCAATTCTCCATATTAAAGTACCAGCCCCATATCTTACTTTGCCTTTTAGCAGAGTATTTTTGATAGTGGCAAGGGTGAACTGGACAGAGTTATCAGATTAAATGTTAAAGAAACAGTTACTGGGACACTTTACATTTGTAATAAGTTTACTATTTATTTCATTCTGATGTTTATTACTACTTATTTGATTTTGATGAATTTTCTGTTAACACTTAGCTGGATTGTCTTGCATATTCATCTCTACTATATATGCATATGTAGATACCTTAGACAGCTGGAATCGATTTTAGTAGACTTCAGAAATTTATGCATTCAAAGCTTCCTTAAGTTAAACTAATTTAATGAGTAGAGTTGAGCATCAAGATTGAGGATGACTCTCCTGAAACTTCATCCAGACAAAATTTGGATTGTGGAGATTACTTTCCTATGGGCTATTTCTCTAGGGGTAGATGCCTAAATGAAGGGAAAAAAATTATTTATCTTTTATTGCAACACTTATAATTCTAAACAACAACTTATAAAACATGCTTCAAGAAAATTTCAGACACATCAATAATTATGCACCAGCTTTAATGAATGAATGAGAGTAAACTGTCACTTTATTTTCTTTAAACTTAATATGTTTTAGAGCAGTTACTTTAGACCAGATTGAAAATGATCCTTCCATGACCTATACAACAAGTCTGGGTATTCACCTAATTTGGCGGAGTGAGATTATAGAAGTAATTTACTCTCTTCAATTGTAGAACTAAGCCTACAGATGCCAAAGAAGACACACTATTTAACTAAAATGGCCTTTTGGAGTGGAGGAAGCTTTTATCTAATTACATACAATTGAATTTTATAAATGTTTAAATTAGCCTTGACTACCACATATCTGGGCAATAATCCATCCTATATTCTGAGTGACTGAAGACTGCTTGCTGAGAAGCAAAATGATAGTTTTATCCTGGCAAAATTAGCAAAATAATGCCATAAAATGCTCTCAGATGATGTCATTATAAGGTTAAGTTCAAATTATCCTCGTTTTAACAATATCCTTTGGGAGTGGGAAGAAAGGGGTCACAAAGATTTCCTTAGGAAACTCTGAGCTGAGCTATCAGGACCTGAAATAGATACAGGTTTGAAGATATAAAACATGCCATGGCTTCTATAACAGGGTAAATAGTAACATTTTTCTGTATCAGTGACTGACAGAATAATTTACTTGAGTTTAAGTCTTAGAAAGTTTCATCTGCATTTTATATTGTCAAGAATTCTCCCTAAGATTCTGGACTATGTCACAAACCACTGATAACTTAAAAAGATCCAGGAGAAGCTCTTCTACCACCAGAATTTTTCCTATTCTGTCTGATTTGGTGATCCTCAATTGCTGTTAAAACACAATCACCCTCAATCTATAGGTAAAGTTCCATAAGCATATGATATTAAGACAAATTGTTCTTAGAAAAATGTATTGAAAGTTAACAATTACAAGTGTTGCATAGGATGTGAGAAACTGGCACTTTCATATATTGCTGGTGGGTGTATAAAGTGGTATAATTACTTTTGAAAGATTTGTCCATTTCTTATAAAGTTAAACGTACACTTATCCTATGACCATGCAATTTTACTCCTGGGTATTTACCCAAGAGAAACGCTAGTATATGTCCACAAGAAGACGTGAACAAGAATATGCATAGCAGCTTTATGCAAAATAGCCAAAGGCTAGATATAATCCAAATATTTATCAACAGAAAAGTTAATAAACAGATGGTGAAATAATGTTCCATACTGAAAAAGAATCAACTACTGATGCATACAACAAACTAGATGACTCTCATAAGCATCATGCTGACAGAAAGAAGATATTCACAAATTAGGATATACAATGTGATTCCATTTTAAAGTAAATCAGTGGTTTTCTGGTGCTGCAGGTGACAGAGTAGGCATTGAATGTAAAGATTTTGTGTAGTAGACATAATAGTGTACACATTTGTCAAAGTGCATCAAATTATACAAGTAATATAAGTCCATTTTAATGTATATAAGTTATATATATTATACATAATATATATCACATCTAAGTTGATTTACAATATTAGGAAATCAATTAGTATTATACAACATCAATAATTCTAATAAGAAAATCCATATGATCATTTCAATTGATACCAAAAGTAAAAGCAACTTTAATGCTCATTTTGATTAAAAAGCAAAGCAAAACAAAAGAAACCATGTATAAAGGTAAACTAGAAAGTTATTTTTTTAAAATATGGTTAAGAATAACTATGAATCAACAGCTGTTAGTATTTAATTATGAAAGGGTAAGACTTTCCAACTGAAATTAGCTAAAAAGGAGGGAAGAAATCTCTCCATTAATAAGATACTTAAGTACTGGAAAGAAATCAGTATTTGCAAACATTTTGATTAATTCTAGAAAACTCAAGATAGCTAGATAAAAACACATAGAATTACACAAAGGTCCAGTTAGGGGAATAGAACAAATAGAGAGAATGCTGAAATTTCCTATATAAATGATGAGTTAGGAGAAAATATCTACACACAAATCAAATACAAATAAGAAGCATATCTTTACAGGATACTTGAAAGACATGTACAAAGAATATTATAATAATTATGAGTGTATGTTTATATAATATTTTGAATGACTTAAAATATGTTTTTTTAAGCTATTTATTGAAAGCCTAAGTATTGTCAAGTGTCCCGTTTTACCTCTGGATTAATTTACACTTTTTCTGGCAGGCAGGCAGGAAGAAATGAGGACTTTAGTACAACAGCTGTGAGGAACAGATTCTGCCAAGAACAGAAATGAACTTGGGAAAGGATCCCTAGCGACAGAGGAGAACACAGCCTGCGTCACCTTGACTTCAGTTTGAACAGAGAGCCCAACCACATAGTGTGTTGGACTTCTGACTTACAGAGTTTTGAGCTGCTAAGTTTGTGGTAATAAATTACACAGCAATAGAAAACTAATGTGACATTTAAATATTCCCAGTTAGAGTCCAGAGGAAACATTTTTAGTCTTAACATGATAAGTCTATTTATCTGGTAAAATGAAGAGTTTTTTTTTTTTTAAGTTACAAATAATATGAAGAAAAGTTAGAGTAAAAAAGAAAGTGCACCTTCAGATATTATAGATAAAATTAAAATTGTCTCATTCATTTACAGATATATTATGAAAGAGATTAGAAAGCCCATAGATAACTTCTGACTTTCTAAATTCTTAATAAATGATTTTAAGATTATCAAAATTCATGAGGCAGACATTTCTCACTTCATAAAATGTGCTTGAGAAACTACCTAGGAAATAAAATAAAATTAAGTCCTAGCCTTACAAAGATAAATTACAGTTAGATTAAATATTTAAGACAACAAAAAAATTAACCACAATAATCTAAGAGAAAATAAGCTTGAAATTTGCAGTGGCTTTCTGCATGAAAAACAATGCAAGAAAATGAAAACTTTCTGCATGGCAAAACTTAAAATTAAAAAGACAAATGAAATTTGGAAATATTTACAAGGAATATATCAGTAATATAAAAAAAGCTTTAAGAAATAATTGAGATAAAGGGGAAAACGTTGATGGACAGAATAGGATTCTCAGAGCAGTAGCAATGGAAATGGCTAGAAGAATGTTAGTAATAAAATAACGCAAGTAAAGTATACTTGCTTTCATTTATGAAATCGGTAAACATATTTTCAAAAATAATAATGCCTAGATAGCTATATTGTATGCAATTTGATCGAGTTTTAAAATGTTCATATCCTTTGATGAAGTAATTTAATTTATAGAAAACCTATCATAAGAAAATAATCATAAGTGTGAAAAATTATTTACCCACATATTATTTATACTAATATGACACTGGAAAGAATCTAAATATTTCATAGTACTGGACAAATAAGTTATGGTATAACTACTTGACAGAAAATTCTGTACAGGTTACAATATTTTATAAAAAAATAATTACATGGGGGGTATGCTCATAGTTTGTTAAGTAACAAAGTGAGATGTAAAACTCCATATGTATTAGGCAACTATATCTAAACAAAAGTAACTGGAAGGAAATGCCCATATATGAATGATTATTTCAGGATTTGAACACTACAGGATTTTTACTTTTTAAAAATCTATTCTTTGGGGTTTTCTTTCTTTCCTAGGTTTTATGAACTTTTAATCAGAAAAAAATTCTAAGTAAATTATTATTTTAGATGTTGCCTGAACTTTTGCTACTGAAATAGTGATGTGGTCCATCAGCATTAGGGTCACCTGAGGAGCCTGTTAGACATTCAAAGCCTAGGGGGTCAGGGAGGGGGAGGACATTTAAAAATCAGATGGTCCCCAGGGACCACGTTGAGATTCCTCCATTGTCAAAGAAGCATTTTCTCCCCCCTGCTTCCAAACATTTCACAATGCTTATTGGTTTCCTCCATGTGTTTTACTTTAATATCTTTGTGTCTTAATTATTCCCATGTCTAAGCAGAGCAAAGCATTTTTTTAAAGAAAAACATGTTGATATTTTGGCCATGACTTTTAGATAACAGTAATCTTTGTATAAGTCTCATATTTTTTTTTAATGACAACATTGATGATATTAGTAGTGGGCCTAATATTCTAAAAAACAAATGTGCTTTGAATGAAAACATAAGATGTCTTTGTAGGCCCATATTTAGTTCATTTATCAAGGAATGAAATGAAATCTCACTTTCCACCAAACTTCATTTTCTCAACTGAAAAACTTTATAATTTAAAAAGTTGAAGGGCTCCATTAATTATCCATTACTGGGAATCCATAATATCAATCTGTGTGTTAAAATTTATGATTTAAATTTTCCATTAACAGGCTGCATCCTTGGCTTTTACAGAGAGATGTTAAAATGATTTAATCTAATGACAACCATAATGTTATGCAATCTAGCATAAATATAATTTCTCAAGATAAATACCTTCCTGTTAGAAAGAAGTCTGCATAGATGAGATTTCTACTTCCTTTTATGAAACTGAGCACTGTTGAAGATAATAAATGTCGTGCCTTGAAACACTATATTTTATAGTTTTTGAATTTAGAGCTAATTCAGTACTACAAACCCAATAATTTCTTCATCCAGAATGTCTTGTACATATCTTTCAACACTTATATGCCTTTCCACTTCTTTTCTTTAATTTATGCAGATTCCTCATGTGTAAAATAAAAGAAACTGTATTTGAAATGGTGGGCTTTGAGAATTAAATGAGGTAATACACGCTCCTCAGGGTTTAACTAACTGACAGACACATAGTGATATTCTGTAAATAGCAACTGTTGTTACTATAAATTTCCTATGTTCAAAGTATTTTAAAATATAAGGCAACACAAATATTTGGAAGTAGATAAAAACACAAATATCATTATTATTTCTATAAAAGCTCTCTTAAGAAATTTTTAAAGAAACTCCCTCTAAATACTGCTATATATATATATATATATTATTTTTTAAACATCTTTATTGGAGTATAATTGCTTTACAATGGTGTGTTAGTTTCTGCTTTATAACAAAGTGAATCAGCTATACATATACATATATCCCCATATCTCTTCCCTCTTGCCTCTTCCTCTCTCCCACCCTCCTTATCCCACCCCTCTAGGTGGTCACAAAGCACCAAGCTGTGCTATGCAGCTGCTTCCTACTAGCTATCTATTTTACATTTGGTAGAAAATCTACAAACAATAAATGCTGGAGAGGGTGTGGAGAAAAGGGAACCCTCTTGCACAGTTAGTGAGAATGTAAATTGATACTGCCACTATGGAGAACAGTATGGAGGTTCCTTAAAAAACTAAAAATAGAACTACCATATGACCCAGCAATCCCACTACTGGACATATACCCTGCTATATATTTTTAAACTTTTATAATATTTTGATATTGAAAAACACTTATCAAAACAGGCTTATTAGTTTCCTGACCATTAATCTTAAAGCAATTTATCTACAAGTTACTAATTAATCACAAATCGGATTTTAACAACGTGTCAGTTCAAGGAGGGAGAGTAAACTAATGCTGCATTTTGGATTCATTATATACCATCCTAGGAATTAGAAGGCTGGTTTCTAGATTCAACTTTTCAACTTAGAGCCTTAATTTCCTCATCTGTACTCTGGCAAAATGAGGACAATTTCTTGATAACCTTCTGACTCAAAAATTTCAAAAAAATATTTATAACAGTCTAATCTGAATTTAGTTCCTTAAAGTCAAGAATAAGGACTTTTATTTCTCTTATATTATTCAAAACTTTGGTTTTGGTCTGTTTCATCAAAGGTCTGTAGCTCATATCTGTTCAAACACCTGGTCTCTGAGTCATCTATTTTCTTGGGAAGCTGGAAATGTTGAGACAATATGACTCTAAATGGGGTATTTAGTAAAAAGCACAGACATTCTCCAGCAGGAAGCTAGATTAAGTTCATACAAG
The DNA here is from genome assembly GCF_964374135.1 of Grampus griseus. Taxonomy (NCBI): domain Eukaryota; kingdom Metazoa; phylum Chordata; class Mammalia; order Artiodactyla; family Delphinidae; genus Grampus; species Grampus griseus. Next base: position 127,191,118 of record NC_138998.1, on the reverse strand, counting down.
AAGATGGATTAAGTTCCTACAGGGAACTAGATTAAGTTCCCAATCAGAAACTTGCCTCTCTCTCTCTCTCTCTCTCTCATCTATCAATCAATCTATCATCTATCTGTCTACCTATTTTAATAGAGAATCTAACTTGCTTTACAGCCGGAAACCAGTGCATTCTAAAGAGAGAGACTGTGCTTGGCATTCACATATGCTTCTGTTTCTTTGAAATAATAATGAGATTAACATTATGTCAATGAGACCAAAGATGTCTATCACTATTATTTGTCAGAAATTAGGATATACTGATGCATGAAAGTTCTAACTGCTGCCCAAATATTTCATTTTTTTTAATTGAATAAAAAGCAACATATTGAATTGCTTTGTTAATGAATGTATTTAGTATAAGCTGGAGACCACAGAATATATACTAACAGGATGGGGATTATATTTAGACCAGATGAAGTTTCTGGGTGGTCTTCCAAGTGAAGCTCAGTATAAGATCCATTGCAACAAGGTAATCTGAATGAGTTCATAAAAGCTGTGGACCAATATTGTGTGGTCTATATTACACTGAAAAAAAAAAAAACCTTAATATTTTTGTAGAGATATATAATACAAGTATATTTATTTGGCATGCAAAAGTCCTGTTTATAAGATCACTTAATGGACTACTTCAAAATATTTCAGACTATGAATTTAGTCTAATCAAGCTTAAAACTTGGACTGAACTCAACTTCAATTTATATGAAAATTCAGTTCCAAAATTTAGGGACAGACCAGATATTGTATGTCATATTTATTCTCAGTTTTCTAAGAAAAGGTAACAAAATTGATGTAAATCTTTTCAAACAAATTTTTTCTATACCTCTTCTCATTAATATAACTTCTGTAAGATAATAGCCATATAAGTAAAAATAGATCTCATTATCATAGAAGATTTATTTTAATAAGTATAAACTCATACCATAACATTTATTTAAAGAATGGCTTACTAAAGATATATCATCACTTTGTTTTGTGTAAGATGATATTTGTGAAAATGTTTTAACATCATGAATAAGAATGTCTTATGCAAGTGGTATATTGAATTATTTGGCTGAAATTCTCCTTTAAATTAGCATTATTAGAAGACTTTTTGATGAGAAGATCAGAATGATCTTCAAATGCAGTTTTAAAGTTTTTTCCCTATTATTTACAACACACCAACATTACACAGAAATATAGCTAATATTTTTCAGGTATAACTGTAGTTTCAATGTCACTATTGCTGAGAAATAGAATTGCGTCTTCTGATTCCAAATTCCTTGATTCACCAAACCACAGGATGTACCCTCAGAATTGTCTCATATTAATGCAGTTAATTTAGAAAAAACAACAATGACAATAATTCATGTAATTAAATATAATTTCTAATTTGATATCCTTCCCTGATTAATTTGCCAAAGAGCCTCAAGTTTCAATCTGACTGTGAGGATATTTGGTAGCAGCATCATTTTTCTTAGTTTATCTGCTACAAAGTTGTGAAATTACATTTTCACATACAAAACAAATCATAATATTTTATATGTGAAGACACAACTTCACAACTTTTTGTGTGAAGTAACTGGCAAGAGTTAGTTGGAACACAAGTTACTGAAGGGCTTTTGGATATACTATATTATGACTGATGTAAAGATCAGCCATTAGATTTTGACTACGTTATATCTTTGTCAATACTTATTCTTTTTTTCAAGAATTCCACAACTTGTTCACAGCTCTCTGAACTGCAGGATTTAGAGAACAGTAATCAAGATGATAATATTGACCATTTGTAATTAGATAAGATGTTTGAAAATGACTTTAATAATGATTTTTGTAATGATTTTAATAACTTAATGACTTTGCAGAAAAATATTTGAGAGAGTATTAGCTATACTCCTAAAAATATCAATCTAACACATGATGAATGCTGTTTTAACATCATAATGTTAATTTATAGTCCCTGCTAAGTAATGCACATTTAACAAAATGTGCTTGAAATTTCTGTTAGTACATTTCACCATTAGCTTATTTAGGACACTTTTCATTGCATATTTTATTTCTTAAATGTATTATGCATAATATACACAAGTGGAATAGTGTAAGTAATCTGTCAGGACCGAAAGTCATTTTACCATCATCAACTAATGGAATGTCTGAATCACCATGCCAACAATTTTCTGCCCAACAGGAGCTACTAGACCAAGTAGAATTTAAGGAGAACTAATTAGCCCCAAGAGGCATTTATTAAATGTTAAGTCAGGTTATCAAACTTCTCTCATTCTCCATGAATTTGTGCTGCTTATTTTACATTCCATTTTTGCCAAGAAATTTAGTCGGTATAAATTAATTTTATACAATGATTTCAGTAAAGACCTTTGAAAAAGATAGTTATATAAAACAGCCCAGGGGCTTCTCTGGTGGCGCAGTGGTTGAGAATCCGCCTGCCGATGCAGGGGACACGGGTTCGTGCCCCGGTCCGGGAGGATCCCACATGCCATGGAGCGGCTGGGCCTGTGAGCCATGGCCGCTGAGCCTGCGGTTCCGGAGCCTGTGCTCTGCAACGGGAGAGGCCACAACAGTGAGAGGCCCGTGTACCACAAAACAAAAACAAAAAACAAAAAAAACCCCAAAACAGCCCACTTAAACAAGCTCCTAATTAACAGCATGATTCTTAATACAAAGAACAGTATCAAATAGCCTTAAGCAAAACAATTTATCAATTACACCAAACTTATTTCAGCTAGCTCACAGAGAATATTTTAGTGAAGCTGAAACTGAAAACATTTGGAAGCACATATGCATAGAGACATAATTATTATTTACAATGAAATAGTTTATTCTAAATACATTTTATTATTTTATCTCTCCTAAACTTGATGTGGACCTAAACCACCAATTAGGATACAAAGTCAATGTGATTTCAATATGTGTTTTAAAACAATAAATTTGAATAACTCTCTTATTTATTCATTCACAAAAGTATTTGTATTGAAATAATATGGAACTACAGTACTCTATCTATCTACCTATCTATCCTTCATATACCTATCAATCTATCAGTCCTGTTGATGTTTCTGTGTGTGTGTGTGTGTGTGTGTTGTCTTAATTTGCTTTGTCTATCCTGATCCTATGCTGAGTCATGAAAACCCAGCCTAAGATTCAGGATGATGCTGGAGATGTTATCAATGCATGTGATCTTCACTTACTGTGGATTTTCTTTCAGAGTGGTCAGTATGCAGCTTGTGGGGATTATGCATCTAAGTGGGATGTTTGACAGGGTGGTAAACAAAGCAGAGAAGATCTTGCATGCTCCACAAAGAAGTCCTGTGCATTCATGAGAGTATATGTATGTCACTTTCCAGAATTCAATTATTGTCAGTGTACCTTCTGGATATCTTTGGTCTACCGAGGTCTGTTCAGAACTCACTCAAGTGTAGTAAATAAACGTCTTCTCTGGTTTGATTTAAATGTGACCATTTTCCTTATAGAATTGTGCCATGAGAGAGTTGATTCTAGGTAAAACCTCTTGAAATGATTTAACTGATACAGCAGCATACATCAGCCTTAAAAATATGTCTGATTTGGTGATATTTAATCATCAAGATTTCTATTCGTGTAAAGTATCAGTAATATCTCTAATGTGCATTGATTTAAACCTTACTTGTTTCCTTTCAAAAGGGTCTATGTATTCTATAATACACTACAAGAGAAGTGTGGCAGTTACATTCATTTTGCTTCATAGAGTTCTCTGTCCAGAGAGAAAATGCCAGCATCAAAGGGACAGTCATGAAAATGACTCCTCCAAGAACAAAAAGTAACAAATTTCATCCTTTCATCCCTCTGTATTTCTAGTTTAGGAGGGACATGGAAAAGGACATGATCAGCAAAAGAACAGGTAGATTTGGGGAACTTCTGTGGTTTTTATCCTTTATAAGATGGCCGGAAATTTGCTTATGATGACATGTCTGAGCAACTTGCATGGCTTCAATTCTTTGATAAGAAATTATAAAATTATAAAGAAAATGGATCCCATTTTTTCCCTAGTAAGAAAATTTGGTCAAATAGGTCCTTCAGAGAAATTCATTTTCTTATCATTTGAAAATAACTGTAATACAATATGATTCGAAAGAGGCCTTGTGTTTTCCATCATCATTATAAAAATGAAGAGTAGAATAACCAAATTAGGAGACATTTTAAGTGCTTACTTGATATACTACAACTGGAGCCAGAGTAGACTGAATATCTTTATAAGGAGAGTTTAACTTAGAAAGTAATAAACTGATAAACAATCCCTCCAATTTAAAAATTAAAAAGGATGCTGTGAAGTTCTTTATCTCTCTAATTATAGCAAGAAGGAAATGGGTCAATAAATTCCACAGATGAATGTTACTTTTGCTAGAATTTAGACTTTGATGTTAGACTCAAACTATTTCTATAAACCAGTGGACCAACTGTTCTTGAACTTCAGCATGCATTGGAATCACACAGCTGCTGTGCTCCAGTTCCAGAGTTTCTCACTTGGTCCCTTAGGGATGGGGACTGAGAATCTGTATTTCTAACTTGTTACCAGGTGATGATGATGTTTGGATTGGAGATCACATGCTGAGAACCATAGCTAGAGCACTATGTATCAAAGGGAGATATGACCATATGATCTAAACTTACAAAGAAATGCAAGGGCATGAAAACTGCCAGATTCAGAATAATGTGTGTGTGTGTGTGTGTGTGTGTGTGTGTGTGTGTGTGTGCATGAGTTATGGAAAGTGATGTGGGAGGAGTACACAGAATGTTTCACTCTATTAGAAAAAAGTATTTACAGTAACTTAGCTGAATAGGTGGATGAGTATTTGCTGTGCCATTGTTTATATATTTTGTATGTCTTGAATGTTTCATAATTCACTTTTTAAAAAGAGAAAAAGTCATAATTAGTAAATTAAGTTGTAGCTACTAAATTTGTATAGAGTCTAGCACTACTGATCAGGTATATTTTAATTAACCAAAATATACAGAACTGTTAGCTTTGAAGTTTCTTTTTTCAAAAAGTTTCAGTAATAGAATCTAAAACACTTAGAAATCCTTTAGAAACATAGTTATACAAGTGACATAATAGAAACACATAATGACTAGTAATGACTTTGCTCTATTCTATGCATTAGTTTATTCAACAAATATTTATTGAATGTCTACTATGTGTCAGAAACTGTTCTAGGCATGGGGATACAGCAATGACCAAAACAGACAAAAATCCTGCCCTCATGGAGCCTACATTCCATAACAGTCATTTTATTTTTGCCTAGTAACAAGCAAAACAAACAAGCACAACACCTCCAAAGTTGAAGCTGGTAAAAGGAAAGATGAATAAACCTGAATTAAAAAAAATAAACCCAGTTTTTCAATCTAAAAAGAGTGAGAGATTAAAGATAATTTTAAGATAAGGAATTTCTTAAGGATATGCTGATAAGGACAAGTGAGTCTCATAGCAAATGTACAAGTTAAAATGATAAGTTTAATCCAATTTTCATGTGAAAAAAAAAAACTAGTAAGATGAAATTTTCCCCCTTTAGAGTCATAATTTTACCCAATGTTTTTCTTCTAAATGTCTAAGTCAGTCATATGTAACAGTTTTTTTCCTCTCTATGAATACTTAATTCATACATGCAATGCATTTTTCAAGCTAACATCTCTAAATAGAGCCAGAAATTTAGGGGGAGCAGCAGTGAGGGTGTGTTCAGATGGCTCCTCTCCCCACCAAGCAAGCATTTTTTTCCCCAAGAATACTGCTCCCTTCTCAGTGGGGAGTCAATGAACTAACTCAGTAATAAAACCTAATCTTTACATATTTCTTTACTGCTTCACTAATTTATTTATTTTACAAGTATGTTTATGTTACTAGCACAGGGCACAGCACTGGAGATAAAAAGATTAGTCAGATATGGTCCTGTTATCAAACAGTCCCAGTGTGGATAGAGGAGATATGAAAACACACAAGTACAGCACAGGCAGAGAAGAGACCTGATAAAATTATGTGGGGGAAAATCTTTGAGTAACATGAACATACACAAGATCAAACAGGCAAGGTTTCCTCTGGGCTGAGCCTTAAAGAATGAATAGAGTTAGCAAAGCAAGGAAAGTAAGGAGAAATTGAAAGGTGACCATAGCAATATGGAAATGATGGAAGCATTTGCCATGATCATGTTCGTCATGAAGAAACCTGGAAAAAATTATTAAAATACTGTTAGGTGGGGTGTGTGTGTGTGTGTGTGTGTGTGTGTGTGTGTGTGTGTGTGTAGTGTTCTTTCTGGTTCCTGCTAAGTCTAACACCTAAGACTTAGTTCTCAGAAAATCAAATCCCCTACTGGGAGCCAGGCACTGCCATACTCGACAGGCATTCAAACACACATGAGACATGGTCTTCCTTTCAGTGAGTTTATACTGCCGTAGAAGATTCATCAAATTGCTCTTTACTTAAGGAACATTAAACAAATTTTAATGGGTGAAAACTATAAAATAGTCCTTAGCAGAACTCTAAGTATCACTCTTCCTCTTAAATTTTATGATTTTAATGCTATGAAAACTCAGTTTATAACATCAAAACAATTATTTCGTACATGTATTTTTTAGGATTAAGTACTTCCTTATTGTACAAATTGGGTTTCTATTAAATTCTTTTAGATACATTTTTAGTAGACTTGTATAACACTGTCTTATTTGAATACCTCTGAAGGCAAATTCAAAACAAAACCAACCAACCTAACAAACAAAACAAAAACTCTGGTCTTCTCCAACTAGAAAATGTTCCAGTGGTCTCTCTGAGTTTTCTCAAATACAAGATCATATGTTGTGATATATTTTATAATATATCTATTAGCAATTGTTTTGGGTTATTTATACCTCCTTCTATATTAACACAGATAATGAGTAAAAACATGTCTGCTTTTATGCTTTAATTTAATCTAACTAAAATAGTAGCAGCAAAATAGAGGTCATTCACCCAAATGTATTATGAAATTGTGTATATTACACACACAAAACAATCTAGGGATATGGCTCATAATATGTTTTTTTTCTCTTCATAACAAGTTATATCTTGCTGATATATTGCAGTTCATGAAAAAAATGAGTGCATTTTAAAGTCTTGTGTCCTAAAACTCCTTTAAAACAAATTATTTTTCTTTCTTAACAATATTAAAATGAATAGCATGCATAATTTTTCTTAAATTTTAAATCCAAAGAAACCAGGAACTATGTTTGGAATCCTTTATAAAATTTATACTTAGCCGTCATAGCAAACACAATTAGTTCTATCAGCACGAATAATGGATGAAGCTTTCTTCTTACTTACTTGTAAAGTTCAGTTGTTTGTTTAGTAATATGGTTATACAGCAAATTTTGGAATCATGATTAGAACCATAGGGATGCCAAGATTTCATGTAAAATTAGTTCACAGAAAATATACTATTTAAACTAACTGTTTTGATAGACCAAAAGGGAACAGACCTGATAATCCATGCCTCTTTACTTTTACAAACATTTTAAAATTTTATCTTAATAAGGGGGTAGAGGTATTACCAATAAACTTTTAGACTATACCATTATTTATTTAATAGTTATATTTCAGGGACAGACAGTCCATTAAGAAAGGAGATACCAAGAGCTCCTGGTACACAACACTCCAAAACAGAAAGTTACTCTGATTTATAACTTATCATAGAATTTACTAGCAGTGACAACACATTATACTCAGTAAAATGCTAGCTTAAGATATTTCTTGATGTATTATCACACATATGAGGTAAACTTTCCACTTTTAATTCTAAATCATTGACTCCATTTAGTGCACATTGAATAAACTGATTTACATAAGAATAATTTAGCAATATTATTTTTTTTTTATTTGTATGACAGCTATTACTGTAAAATCAATTCTCAATGTCTACTACCATGCATTTAAGTTCTTATTGTGGAGATAAATGTGTGACAATCCTGCCCGAGAGACAAAATACCCTCTCAAGACCATTTCTCCATTCTCATTCTTAAGTAAACAAGCTAGTAAGAAAATGAGTTTGCTATCAAGACTTTTTTCAGCTTGCTTCTAGGTTGGTTCTTTCATAGGCTACCTCCTGGTAACTTTTGTTTAAATTGTACCTTTCTTGTTTCTTGTTAATCATTACAGGGATTTATTTTGGGGGGATAGATTCAGGCTCTATAGTTCTGTTAATAATCACAGCCAATACTTTGTAAATTTGCATCATGGCAAGACTAGTAGGTAGCAAGTTAGTTGCTTACATATTAGAGAAAAATGATGTACATCTTCAAAAGTTTAGAATCTGGATATGAAAATAAATTTTGGATTATTCTTATAGTTATAGTTCTTCATACTTCTTATTTAACACTCATTTGACATAATATAATTTTTTTTTTTTCTGTACGCGGGCCTCTCCCGTTGCGGAGCGTAGGCTCAGCGGTCATGGCTCACAGGCCCAGCCGCTCCGCGGCATGTGGGATCCTCCTGGACCGGGGCACGAACCCGTGTCCGCTGCATCGGCAGGCAGACTATCAACCACTGCGTCACCAGGGAAGCCCTAATTTTATTTTATTTTTTAAAAGAAAAACATTTTAAACCCACATAATACTCTGAAGTAATATGTTGTAATATTTTGCCAAATTTCAAGAGGAAAGGTAATAATATAAGAAATAGGTTTATTTTCACACTGACTCAATGTTTTGCTTTCATTGTGGTGCAGGGCTAATGCAATTTTCAAAAAAAAAAAATTAGATATTTATTTTGTGTGATTTCCCTAGACCAAACTGTATCCTCTTTAAATTTTGGTACTTTATAATGGGAAACAATTTTGCAGCAAATTAAACTGGTTGGATTGTACAGTTCTTCCTTAGATGGTCTTTTTCCCCATGCCTGACTTTTCTTTCATCAAACAGCAATTACCTACAGTCTGCTCACCATATTACTTGATTTTTCTTTTTATGAGACCTTCTAGTCACACAGAAAAAATAATAATTTTCCTCTTAAATGTTCTATCAGAATTTTCCTTTCACAAAGCATCTATCTATGTTCCCTATTACACTGATTAAAATCAGTTTCATGTAGTGCCAACAGGAGGATCATTTCTCTCCCTCAAAGAACTACTGTAAACACATAATCTCTTTATTTATATTATCCCTACTGTATAAGGCCTCTTTTATGATATCTTTGATTCTAGGGTCACATTGTCATGTCCTGGATCTTTATAGGTGCATCAGGTCTTTCATCTTGCTCCAATATTTGCTTTAGAAATGGATGAGATTTGATTTTGACTTGGGCAGTCCATACTACAGACAGCAGCAACTGACTTATCAGGATCCAAACACCCTCTCTGCCATCTGTGGGGAGTTAGCCCATCTGAAGTAGACAGCAAATCAGATTACAAAGTCTTCTCTGACCACATGGACTCAAAATAAAATTCAAGCTCCCTTCTTAGCCTTCATCACCTTAGAAATATTTCAGAATACACTGCCTTCTAGCTCTTTCTCCCTGTTCTCTTGAACTAGTATTTAAGCAAGTGCTTTAAAAACATTTTTAAAATACACTTTACTGAACTTCTCATCTTGGGCAGAACCCTACAAACAATCCCCTTCATGGCACCAAGACTGCCAGCTTACCAGAAGGAAGTAACCTCAGGGAACACCATATCCCACTATACCTGACAACCAAACCCATACTTTAGAGGTTAATGCCCCTATATCAAAAGTTTGCCTTCTAAGTAAAGCCAGGTTTGTGTTATGATGTTTAACCCTCCCTTAAAAGGACAGGCCTTGCTCAAATAGAAGCAGACTCCCCTGCTCCACTAGTCAGGAATTCCGAAGGGGTAAGGGAAGGATATATCAGAATACCAGAGTTCAAATCCAGGTTTTACTCTGTATTAACTATGTGATTTGGGGCAATTTCACCACTTAAATTCTCTGAACCTCAGTTTCCTCATCTGTAAAATGAGTCTAATACATTACTTATGCTGTGGATTTGTTATAAGAAGTATATATAAGATAAGACAATGTCTGGTAAAAAATAAGCAATCAACAATCATTAGCTATTATCATCTTTTTAACATCAATAATTCTGAGTTACTCATCCTTCTCTCTTTTTATGGGAACCATGTTGAATAATATAAAGGCTAAAAAATGATGGTTGACATGTACCTTGACATATCTTTAACATATTATTTTATTTTTATTTACATCATCATACATTTTTCACAGTATAGAAGTAAAACATAATCAATATCCAATATTGTACAATAGTTTATATACCACACTCAAACATACCTACTAATGAGTACATTACATGTTGTTACTAATTCATTGGCTCTTAATTATTTTATATTATGCAGGTATTTTTGCTAGATTATCATTTCTGTTGAACTATCTCTTTGCAATCTTTGGAGACATTGGTTGAGGTTCTTGTATGGGCTAGAATATGTTATTTTTTTTCTCCCAATGAAAGAACGGAGTATGAGCTCTTGCTCAGGTAGTGAATCTGAATATTCACTATCTAACACAATTTTAGGAATGGATTATAGATGGTAAGGATTGCACTTTCTACCTCATTTACCTTCCTTCAAACCATTGCATTCTCTGTTGATTTTCTTTCACCTTCAAGTTCCCAATGAATTGAGTACTGCTCTCCATTTGTTTATTATTTTTTACTCTCAATTCCAAGAACTATGACTATTTTTGCATCTGCTCCTTTACTGACTTTCCTTCTTAAAGTTGACTAGCATCCACTGAGTAGTGGTCTTTCATTAGTCTTTATTTGTAGACATCTGCAATATTTAATCTCACTGACCTCCCCTGGTTTTGGTACTCTCTTTTCCTCATCTCTCTGACATGAGAAAGTTGTTTTCTTCGTGTCAGCTTGTAGCTATCTCCCATCCTGTTTTTGTTCTCTAAAAAGACATGTTTAACAATGTTCTTTCCTCAGCTGGTTTTCTTCCTGTGGACCTCCACTTGTAAGTTCAACGATTGCTTTCCAACTAGATGCCCCTTTAAGCTTAGTGCTGCCTCAAATTCTCATTTCAGGTTTTCATGCACTTCCATGATATTTATAGGATATCTTGTAGGCATCTTAAATTTAAAATAACCACACTGATATATTTTTTTTCTCACAAACCAACTCTTATATTACATGTTTCTATTTGTATTCCTGGCATCATTATTCTCCCAGTCATCCAGATTTGAAACACCTATTTCACTTCATTTCTCACAAATAATCTATCTCAATATCCTACTTAAAAAAAAATATACTAGCATCTCTTAAATCTATTCCTTCATTTTTATCTCAATTTCCATTACCCTACATCAAACCCTAACTGCATTGGCCTATCTTACTATGATTATATCTCAACTGGTTTTATCGCATCTGAAAATTTGTCAGATTTTGACAGTTAAAGATAAGAGGAGGTATTATGTACAAGGCACATATTTCTTTGAAAGTCTATGGCTCATTTTGGGAACTTTAAACGATAGTGGTTAGAGAGGTGTATACAGGTAGACGGATAATAAAATCTGAAATGTAGCTGGGAGTAAAATCTTAAATCCTAGACCACTGAGAAATTTTAGTGAACATGCTTTATCTACAATGTTGAATCTTTTTCTTTAGTATCAATAGTACCTAGCAAAATGCTTTGCATTTTTCAGATGCTCAAGAAATCCTTATTTCAGGAAACAAGGGAAATATTGCAAAAATATTAAATTATTAAAATGCACATTGATTTATATCTTTTGAAATTATCTAGGACACAGAAAATGTCTTTATTTTGCTTCTATAGTACATTTTCAAGTATTTAAACAATAATATAAATTTTAATGCTTTTCTTAATTATCATTGAGTCATACATACATATAACATATATAAACATATGTATTGATATTTGGTGAATATATTACATACACACATATGTATATGTGCTCTATTCAAAGATAAGTTAATGGTTAATTGAAAGAGCTTATCTGGTGCCAGAGTTTTGCTTTGCTTTTCAATTCTTATTTTCAGTCTGCTCTGTTTACAGAATATCCAACTTTGTATAATAATTGAAGAATCTCCTGAGCTAAAAATAGTAACTTCTGGAAAAGAACTCAGCTCCTGGTACTTAGCCGTATTATTCATCTTATATGGCTGATACATTTATAATACAATGATTCAAATAAATGTGACTTTTAAAACTTTTTTCAGAAAATATTGTCATACCTTATAGATTAATATTCTTCTCATGCCCCACCCCATATCCATACACAAATGTCTCTTGTGGTTAGTGATATTAATCCATTCCTGTGGTTTTGCAGTCCAGGAGAATATAGTGTAGCATACCTCCTGGTTTAAAACAAAAAGGCTTATGGTGTTCTTTGGCTTTTTGTTCCTTGGCTTTCTGCAGAGACCAGCATCCATGGGAGGGATTTGCTTTGTTTTTCTAATTATTGGCAGTTGGGTGAAACAGTGTCTAAAATGGGGAAAAGCAACACAGAGAACTTCAAGCCATGATAATAACAGGTGTTCCCAAGGATCAAGTTCTCAAACAACCCTAGGAGTAAGTTGAGATGCACTTTAGAGCTGAATTGTCTCTGATGACAGATGAAAAACATCAGGAATTTGCATATAATACCTGATTTGGTTCACTTCACAGTCTATTAAATGGATTTAACAATTTTTCAGAAGGCAGTTTTGGGTAAAGAAAGTGAAAGATGTGCTAACATGGAATGAGTACACAGAAAAATTTCATTTGGGTTTGATTTGCTACTCTTCTTTCCCTTATCACAACCCCACCCCCAGCACACACATACACACACACATTTGCACACAGACACATGTACACATTCGTGTACATGTAATGCACACATACTCACTGATAACCATGTCTAAACTGTTGCAATGACATCCAGATTTATTCACTGTAATTTAAGTTATAAATTAAATAGAATCCAGAAGATCACAAGAACATGGTAAAATAGTTCCTTGGGCTGATTCTGAGTTGCAAGACTCTTTAAATTAGTTAGAAGACTATCTTAAAATTATAAAAGTTGATAAAAATATCAGCATGATAGATTTAAGCAAAGAGAGGTAGAAACTATTAAATATCTCCTCATGAAAGTATTCTTAAATAAAATATAGGCATACATCAAATTTATAGCAAAATCATGATCCCAAGGATGTAATCTCTCTTACATAAGGTGCCAATATTACAGTTTTGGCAACATGTACCTTCTACCAGAGCCTTTAGAAGGTGGCTGAACTAGCTCTTAAGCTTCAGTCACCAGCAGGGTTCTTTCATCAACATGTGAAAATCTGCTACCTTATAGTGAGCCAGAATGTATAAAAAGCCAATCAGTATTAGAGAAAAGCAGTGACAGTAAGAAGAATGAGCATTATAAAAGCAGACAGTTAAAGAAAAGACACATCCCTTTGGCTCACATTTCTCCCCATTCCAGCACACTGAACAGAGCAAGGAAGAGACCACTCAGAGCCAGAATTTTCCTCTCTCAAGCACAACTTCCTGCAAACCAAGGTGTCTCAGCTCAAATCCAGGCTAGTTTAGAGAAGTTGATTTTTACTCTGAATTTGAGATTACACTTTAAAAGCGTATGTATTTTAATAACATTTTGGAATATGCTCAAATATCACTAAAAGAAGAGAAAGAATGATTGGCAGAGCATACTTGAAGACAGTGACTGTAGGAAAGTAAAATCAAATCACCCAGTTGAAATCCAAATCACTCCACTCATGTAGACAAGATTGAGCTGCTCTCCACTATGAAAACCTGGTAGAGTCCTGAAAAATTCCTGATGTGACCTTGTTTTTTCCTTTTTACCTCTTTAACATAAATGTAAAAGAAAGAAAGAAAAATACCTGCTTTTCTGGGAAAAAAGCAAAGTGTGTCTTTGGGACTATTAATTATTACTCAATGACTAGATCTGAGTTCCATTTGTCATGCCATTTTTAATACCATCGACTCTCTTGGGCACTCAAGTTTTCCATGAGTTTGTACTGTATGTGAATCCATTTTCTGTATGAGTTTTGTCTTTTTCTGCTACTTTTATTTTCAGTTAACATTTAATAAAGGCAAATTATGGTTTACTATTGCCCAAATTGTACTAATTTCTCCTTCTTCCTCTTCTTTTTCTCCTTCTTCCTCTTCTCCTTCTTCTTTTTCTCCTTCTTCTTCTTCTCCTCCTCCTCCTCCTAATTATTATTATTATAACTGTTATTATTTTGCCAATTCTTTTTCTTTAGAATTGTTTGGGGAGGAAAGGTTATTACTAAGGTCAGGCACAATATTAGTGCACAGTTTCTGCTAAGATTTTCACATTTACCTTTTTTTTTTTTTTTTTTTTTGGTACACGGACCTCTCACCGCTGTGGCGTCTCCTGCTTCTGAGCACAGGCTCCGGACACACAGGCTCAACGGCCATGGCTCACAGGCCCAGCCGCTCCACGGCCTGTGGGATCCTCCCAGACCAGGGCACGAACCCGTGTTCCCTGCATCGGCAGGCAGACTCTCAACCACTGTGCCACCAGGGAAGCCTTCACATTTACCTTTTAACTAATCTGTGTTCTTGCAACTATTTTTAAATAATAAGTTTAACTTTCTCAAATATTTTTTCTATATAATTTGAACAATGTCTTATTGTATAGGTGCCATAAATAGGTAATATTTACATCAACAATGTTTATCAATTAGTAGCATTTCCCAGGAAGAAAAATAATGTTTATAATTACTTTTATCAGACAAAATCTGCTTCATTAAAGAAAGCTATTTATTAATATAAGAGTTTGGGGAAATGTGTTTCCAAGAAAACCTAAATGTTTAGCTCAGTTGACCTAAAGCATCTACCAAGAGAACATGAGTTTTCCTTTAACTTAAGTGGGACAATTAGAGACCCCATCAACCTTCTCTTTACTATGTGGTATCTTCCTTCAAATTACAGATTTAAAGAAATCTTCAAATTACAGATTTTACTCTATTGGGAATCTAAGTCTCCGGCGCTCTCTCAATTCAAATTCTTTACTCCAGCAAGATCCTGAGTATAATATATCCAAATATAAATGTATCTATGCAAATAAATCATACAGTAAATAATCTTGAGTACATTTACATGTATTTTAAGACACCCTCTCATCAGCAGTTTACAGGTATAATGTAGTAACAGGGCTTCCACTATGTAGAAGTTGGTAAGTCCAATCACTCACATTTATCCTTATATAAAAAATATGTATTTACAGTACTGCTTTGAGTATTCTTATTTGCCCTGCTTCTCCTGTCTCTAGAAGTTTTCTAATTCCCATGTCCCTGCTGTAGTTTGGCCATTTCTAGTTGCCACTCAAGATTTTTCATTCTTTGCAATTTTTATTTTTCTTCTCTCAGCCATTTCTTTGTAACCCAGGTCTTCCTCTCAACTCACAGGCTTTTCCACTTATTTCAGCTTTCCTTATCTTCTGAGCTCTGGTCTTTGGATGGCTTGGTTTTTCTAGCCTTTTGTTCAGTGGTTAGCTAACCAGGCCCACGACTCCTTTGGATATAGGGTCTTCTTGGTTAGTGAACTGAATGATCACCGTGTTTTCTTTATCTCAGATTTAATGAACTGTATTTGAACTATGGCTTCTATTTCTTCCTTTGACTGCAACTTCTGACCTTGAAAAAAAAAAAACATGATTTGAGGGTTTGCATGATCAAAATGTTAGTATACTTGAAAAATAGTCTCATATAAATGAATCTGGCACCCAAGAAAAAATATAATTATACTTTCAATCTGACTGTTGTAGAATTAACAGAAAAATAAAGACTACAGCAGTGTTTTTTTAATTCAGTCAACCAAATCAAGGTTGCTTTCTTTTTCCTTTTCTTCAAAAGGCTTGAACTCAATAAAATGCACCTGAGTCTTTTCAAAGTAATTCTATTTTCTTTTTTCCTGTTTTTCTTTTTTTAAATTTTTAAACCCATGGGTATTTCAAGGGAAATTCAACCCACATGTTCCTGATTCGTTTACACTTAATTCATTAAAATGTTGTTTTGTAAGAGCTATTTGATGTCCAAGGACTTTATGTGTCTTTTTAGATGACTTTTTATGCCATTTTTTTCCTCAAAAACAGGAAGTGGTATTTTGCTAAGAATTCAATTCCAAAAAGGTTGAATTTCATATGAATCACGTTAAGTACAGCAAGATGATTGTATCTCTCTTGGGCCATCTTTACAATGGGATGGCACCTCAAACAGTTATCTGAATAGACTGAGTATTGTTAATTTCAAATTTCCCCAACAGGATGCCAAAGTCTCCCAAGACGGGGAGACTTCCAAAGTCAATCTGTAAAAGGGCATACAAAATGAATCAATTTAACTCAATGTACATATAAATGTAATGTTATTAATTACATTAGAGCAAAGTGTTAGAGCAGAGACATCTAACGTGATAGCCTCAGGATATCACTGGAGTCTGTTTCCTTAAATTTAAGTTTTCTTCTTTTTCTCATCTCACCCCAAGAAAGGAACTTTGTATGAAAAGCAGGCAAGAGAGAAGGAGAAAGAGATTATAATATATCAAGCAAACAGAAGGCATGTATGCACTGACAATAAGAAACACTTTAATAGAAAACATCAGTTAGTCACACTTTCTAAATTGAAGAGAAACCTTCTTTAACTAGAGAAAGTTAGATAGCAGGTCTGCAGTATTTTCTTGGTGACCAAGAAATGTTGGAATACCTATGTAATGGGTCTGCATTTCCTTAGATCTGCTTTCTTTACTAGTATAACATTGAAAACTTTCCTCTAGAACTTTTGAGTTCAAGAACAGCTTGGCAGTCCCTAAGTGAAATCCAGCATCACGGCCACTCCAAGATTGGTTTTATTTACAATGTAGGTGAATCTCATACAGGAATTCAAATACCACTGAGAATAACCCATAATACCAAATTGGATCAAATCTGCCAAAATCAAAACTACTGGAAACACTAAATTCATAGGAAATTCACTCATAAGCAAATGGACTGATTTATCCAGGCCTGGACTCAATCCAAGGTAACATATGTGAGATCTTTAAAGGCTTCTAGTGCTCACATTATCTTGTAAAAGACTTTCAAGGCAGTTCTTTTAGTTTCAATGTTGAATAGTCTAAAATAATTATTATTAACAAAATAAAGTAACTAATGAATTGTGATTAATATTTTGAACACACAAGCTTTAAAAACACAAAGAAAATATGATCCTAACCTTAGACTATTCACTAGATACAGAAAATTAATTTAGGGGCTCTCTTCTGAGCTCCAATAAGGAGGGCTAAGGTCATATTTGACATATGAATTGAAGAAAAATTCATACTCTACATTGCAAAGGAAAGTTAAAGTAAGTGCTCTTTGTAGAACTCATTAAGCAAAACTGACAACTAAAAGTATCACCAATGTGGGAAATGATGCCTTGGTCAAACGCTACCAGATCTTATTCAGTATAGATACTTATGTAGACATGGCTGTATTATTTTTCTAATCACTGCATCAGTTAGCAATGCTGTCAACAAAAAAAACTTTATATTTAGTGGTTGAAACAATATGCTTTTCTCTTTTTTCACAAACTTATAGTTGGCTGGGTGGTTCTGCTATTCTGGGCCAGTCTTGACCAACCTCTGTTGGGTTTCCTCATACATCTGAGGCCAGCTGGCTGGTCTGGGAGGACTTCTGCTAGCATGACCAGGGTATCCTCTTCATGGTCTTTCAATTTACAACAGGATAGCCTGAGCTTGATCTCATGGCAATAACAGAATTCTAAGAAAATAAACAGAAACTTCAGAGAGTTTTTTCAAGGCTCTTCTTGCATCACATTAATTAGCATCCTATTGTAAGTCTCATGACCAAGCCTGGATTCAGAATAGAGGAAATATACATAGTTATAGCAGAAAAGGGTGGACTCAGAAAAGCTCTTAATTTGAGCCACAAATACAATTGATCTATCATAATTATCTAGAAAAATCCTTAAAGTATTTTCACAAGGAAATCCCTTCTCGAACATTTCTGTGTGAGTTAGCATGGCAGGTGATGCATATGATTAACATGAATATATTTTCAGTTTCATCATTAGCATTTTCTGCATCTTACTTTTTTCCCCAAGTCATTGAAGTGAAATTATACAATGAAATTATTATGCCACTTCTCTTCCTCAAGGAGCCTTTCTTTCTCTGATTCTCAAGATTGGTTCATCTTTTTCTCTCGCTTTTTCTTCCCTTTCCCAAAACTCTTCTTTGAACCTTATTAAATGGATATCTTTATTAGACTGCAGCTATTTTGTAACAAGTAATGTGGCTTTCATTTTTCATTCCTGTTTCTTTGCCACTTAGCTAAATTTGTGGTGTATACTAGGCATGTAATATGTAGGTAAGTCAATCTGGGAAAACATGGTGGGAATATGAAAGGCATGGAGACCAAAAGAGGGAAATTGCAGAGGACATACAAGAGAAATCACATGGGCTAGAAAAGAATGAGGTTAGATTACTCCAGTGTAAGAAGATATAATAATGTAGAGAATGAACAGAAGGAGAAAAAAGTACTAGAAGTAGAATGGATCAAGTCTGAAGTAGAAGAGGAAGTTGTAAAAGAGAAAAGAAAGAAACACAATAAACTGGTAGAGGGGAAACAAAAGCAAATAATAAAGCTTAAGCTGTATTTACTTAAGCCAAAATATTTGGCTTACTCTTTGGAAATATTGGAATTTCTAAATAAAGCAAATGCATGGATTGTAGTAATTAGAGTATCCTCAATGTTCTGCCATACTCTAGTATCCACTACTGGGCCACTAGATGGTTACCAATGCCAAACTCTTCATGTAGCATCATGTAACAAACACTGAAACTAATGTTTTGCAAAGCACCCAAGCTCAGCATTTGTATAGAAACCTTCTTATCCTGGTGCAGATTGCCTTTAAATGGAAATGGATAGCTCTTCAACACCAACCCTGTTTATTGTGACACCACTATAGTTCCCATTAGTCCCAAATCATAAAGATATTGTGTAAACATCAGCATTCATGTGTTCTTATTTTCCACAGTATCTCATGTTGTGTGCTTTGAACAATGATCCACAATTCTGATTTCTTCATAGAAAGTAAATCTTGAGAGAAAATAAATACCACATGAATGGTATAGTGTTGTACATTTTTATAATACCTTAGAAACATTTATAAATCTCTGGGCCAAGTTACCATTCTAAACTCTTTAAGAAATATGACTACATTTAAGATTCATTTTTTTTCAAGAGGATTGCAATTTATTGGAAGTGAGAGGCAGGAAAATAGCTATAATTTTAGACAATATATTGATTTTTATAAAAGGGATGCAAACGTATTTCAATAGATGCCAAAAGTATATGGCATTTTTCTAATTGGAGCTATTAGGGGTGGTTTCATGTAAGAGTTGGCATGTAAATTAGAAATAATTTTAATAGGTATGAGTGGAAAGGAAGGAAGGTTGAACAAAAGCAGATAAGTAGAGAAAAATGTAAACTGGAATGGGTAGAAAAGCAGACCTACTGGGAAATTATATTAGAAAGTTGAATGGGAGCTGTGCTGTTGAAGGCCATGGATGTCACATTAATTCATCTGAATCAGTACAGGGGTCACTAGACCACAGGACAAGAGCAAATACTTCTGAAGACAGAGGAAAATGGTATTTTTAGATCTCTGAGTGCAGTAAAATATAGGTGACATGTTAATGTTTTAGATTTCTACTGCAGTAAGATGTAGGAATTCTTAAATCAGAATCTATGAGTGAAATTCAATAACTTCCTGTAACTGTATAAAAACAATTACAGTGGGATCTGTTGAGATCCCACTATTCTTGAATAATCTTATGTTTCTCCATAGTCAGAGCTTCCTAAAAAAAGAGTACTGGCAATAACTGAAGGATACATTAAAGAATAATTGGAACTGAAAACCCCCCCCCCCCAAAAAAAAACCCAAACAAACAAAAAAATAAGCAAACTCCAAACCTCTTGAAAGTTACAGTTACAGGCGGTACACTTCTAGAAGCTTACAGAGATTTATCTCCCTGGATACGTTTGTTTACATTTTAGAGTGGTAAAGTAGGAACCTTCTTGTCCTCTTCAAGAGAGAATTTGTTTACATTCTAGAACAAAGGTTTATTTTTCTTTCTTTCTTCCTTTCTTTCTTACTCTCTGTCTTCCTTTTCTTTTCTCTCTCTCTTTCTGTTTCCATCTCTGTCTCTTCTCCCTTTCAGATGAATTGACAGTACCTCCACATAAATGACAATTTTCATAATTTTGGGGTCCCTCTCTTGTGGTGCAAAACTCACTGCCTACACAGGCGACATCTGGTTTCACGATATGTCCCTGTAGCAGCATGGGGAAACCAGCACAAGCTGCTCTGTGAGATAACCTTTTCCTCAATCCAGACTTTTGAAATCATATATGCACATAAAACTGTGACAGACTAACTCAGTTGAAGTAAGGTAACATTTCAGATTCCTCACATTTTTAGATTGAACAGAAGCAAGCATAAATCAGATACTAGAACAATATTAAAAATATCAGGACCAATACTGCTTCTATTAATACAAAATGACTCAATATTATTAAATATATTAATGTAATCATCTTAGTAAATTTTGGAATACTTTGATAAATTTTTGCATCTATTCCTAATAAACGAACAAACCTTTTAGTAAATTTTTAAAAAATAAGACATTTTAACTCTATTAATATAAGCCATTAGTAGAAATCCATTACAAAAATTATGCTTAATACAGACAAAAAACATTTTAGTACACTAAGGAGAGAAAGAAGATTAACACCACTGGGATCTTACTACAAGCATACATAATTATTAAATATTAGAATCTTAGACAACTTTCAATTATAGTGAGTAATAAAACATGTATACCTGCTATTATAACCATTCACTTTATTTTTATGTATGCATGTATGTATGTACTTATTTATTTATTTACTTATTTATTAAGACTATTTCTTTTAGAGTAGTTTTAAGTTCACAGCAAAACTGAGAGGAAGGTACAGAGATTTCCCATATATCTCCTAATCCCACACATACATAGCCTCCTCCATGATCAACATCCACCAGAATCGTACAATGGTTACAACTGATGAACTTGCATTGACACATCTTTATCATCCAAAGTTTATAATTTAGACTAGTGTTCATTTTGGAGTTGTACATTCTAAGGGTTTGAACAGATGTGTAAAGACATGTACCAATCATTATAGTATCATACAGAGTATTTTCATTGCCTCCGAAATCCTCTCTGTTCTGCCTATTCATGGCCTCTACCCCACCCTAACCCCTGGCAACCACTGATATTTTTGTTGTAACCATAGTTTTTTTCTTTTCCAGAATATCATTTGATTGGAATCATATGATATGTAGCCTTTTCAGATACTACTTCTTTCACTTAGTAACGTACCTTTAAGGTTCCTCCCTGTCTTTTCATGGCTTGATAGTTCATTCCTTTTAAGTGTTAGTAATACTCCATTGTGTGAATGTACCAAGTTTGTTGATTTATTCACCTACTGAAGGACATCTTGGTTGCTTCAAGTTTTGTCATGTATGAATAAAGCTGCTATAAACATTCATGTGCAGGTTTTTGTGTAATTATTTACCTTTGAGTAAATATCAAAGAGCATAATTGCTGGATTATATGGTAATAGTATATTTAGTTTTGTAAGAAACCTTCAAATTGTCTTCTAAAATGGTCATAGCATTTTTGCATTCCTACCAGCAATGTATGAGAGTTCCTGTTATTGCACATCCTTGTCAATATTTAGTGCTGTCATTGTTCCAGATTTTGGCCATTATAATAAGTATGTAGTGGAATCTCATAGTTCTGATTTGCATTTCCCTGATGACATATGCTGTAGGACATCTTTTCATATGCTTATTTGCCATTGGTATATCTTCATTGGTGATGTGTCTGTTAAGGTCTTTGACCTAAATTTTAATTGGGTTGTTTGCTTTTTTATTGTTCAGTTCTAAGTGTTCTTTGTATATTTTGGATAACAGTTCTTTACTATATATATCTTTTGAAAATATTTTCTCCCAGTCTGTGGCTTGTCTTTTCATTTTCTGAACTTGGTCTTTTGCAGAACAGAAATGTTTAATTTTAATGAAGTCCAGCTAGTAAATTCTTTCATGGACTGTACCATTGGTGTTTTCACTGCCAAATCCAAGGTCATCTAGATTTTATCCTATGTTATCTTCTATGAGTTTTAGAGTTTTACTCTTTACATTTATGTCTGTGAGCCATTTTGAGTTAATTTTTGTGAAGGGTGTAAGGTCTGTGCATACATTCTTTTTTTTTTTTTTTTGCATATGGGTGTCCAGTTGTTCAAAACTAGTTGTTGAAGAGACTATCTTTGCTCCATTACATTGCCTTTGCTCCTCTGTCAAAATCAGTTGACTACATTTATGGGGGCCAATTTCTGGGATCTCTGTTCTGTTCCATTGATCTATTGGTTAATTCTTTTGCCAAAACGATGCTGTCTTGATTACTGTAGCTTTATAGTGAGTGTCGATGTCAGATGATGTCAGCCTTCCAACTTTGTTCTTCTCTTTTAATAGTGTATGTGTTATTATGGGTCTTTTGCTTCTGCATGTAAACTTAATAATCACTTTGTTCATACTCACAAGATTTTAATTTTGGTGTGATGACATTGAATCTGTAGATCAGGTTGGGAAGAACTGACATCTTGACAATATTGAGCCTTCATTTCCATGAACATTGAATTTATCTATTTAATCCTTTAATTTTATTTATCAGAATTTTTCAGGGTTTTACTACTTTAACCTGTTAATGTGGTAAATTAAACTAACAACAATTAAAATATTCTTGACTTTTTTAGATTGAAAAAAGAATTGTGTAGTTTTCCTCATATAGATCTATTATTCAAAAAAAATTATGACAAAGTATTTCATTTTTGGGTGGTGCTGATGTAAATGGTATTGCATTTTTAATTTCAAATTCCACTTGTTCATTGCTGATATAAAGTAAAGCTATTGACTTTGGTATATTAACTTTGTACCCTGCAACCTTGCTGTAATCACTTATTAGTTCCATGGGATTTTTTTGTTGATTCTTTCAGATTTTCTACATAGACACTCACATCAACTGCAAACAAACACAGTTTTATTTCTTCTTCCCAATCAGCATATTTTAACTTTATTTTCCTGTGTATTCCATTAGCTAGGACTTCCAGTATGATGTTGAAAAGCAGTGAGAGTGACATCCTTGCTTTCTTCCTGATCTTAGTGTGGAAGCTTCTAGTTTCTCACAATTCAGTATAATGTTAACTGTAATTATTTTTGTAGATATTCTTTGTCAAGTTCAAGCAGTTCTCCTTTATTCCTAGTTTACTAAGAAATTTACTTTTCAATAATATATTGTGGTCTTAGATAATTCCTATGAAAAAACTCTCAATTATTTGCAGATTAAGTAATTATTATATAAAAACAATGATTTTTAAATTGTGCTCTCCAGATCAGAAGTATCAGCCTGTTCTGGGAACTTATTAGAAATGCACCTTCTTGGGCTTTATCATCAGAGACCTACTGTATCAGCCTAGCGGTTTAAAATTTAACAAGCCCTCTGGGGATTCTAATGTGTCCTAAAGTTTAAATAACCACTTATACAGAAATCTCAAGTTTTAATAAATTTAATAAACCCAAGAAAATTAAACACAAGAAATTGAAAAACTATTAGAACAAGTAAGAGAAATCAGCAAAGTGAGCATACAATTACAATTTTATGTAACTTTTTACAATAACTTATTAAGAAATGAAATATTGAAGTACATTAATGATATAATAATAAAATCCTAATGCAAACCTAAAAAATAGCCTTTATGAATAAAACTCTGGAAGTCTTACTGAAAGTCAGAAAGGTACATATAGTGAAAAAGTTTATAAAATATATAAGATAAAATATCAATATAAGTAACTAAGATTACTTTCAAACAAAAAACTCAAAACATAAATGGATAAAATATATGAACAAAGTTACTGTAAATGACCAATATATGAAACTGGTCAACTTCAAATATTAATATGAAATTTAACGCAGAAATAAAGTATTTTTATCTATTATGTCAACAGCATGAAGGACCTAATATCAAGTATTTTCCAGGATGTAGAAAAATGTACACTCCTTACATACTGTGGGTTTGTAGATTGTTAAAGTTTTGGGTAGAGGAAGGGAAAATTTGGCATTACACATTAAGATGAACACTACATTTGTTCTTTGACCCAGCAATTATACCGTAGGATTTTATCCTATAAGGATTTTTACACATAGGAGGAAAGATGAAATTACTTGTGTTTTCATCAAAGAATTATTCACTGATAGCAAAATTTGTCAGTTCCCTAAATGACTTTTAAGAGGGGAATAAAACAATAAATATGTGTGTATGTATGCAAGTATATAGAAAAGGACTGGAAGAAATGACCTCTGATAAAGGAAGATTTACTGGTAGAAGGGAGAAGGAGAGATAGCATAACCAGTTTGAGAAAGGGAAGGCTTCTATTCCCAATGTCAATGATCCTTTTTAAGTCTCTGGCTTTGCCCATCCACCTTTGGTCTGGGAGGGGGCACCTGCCCCAGAGACTGAGGTCCATGGATCTAGTAGGTTTGCTGGTAACAGAACAGTGGCAAGTTCTTCTAATGTGTTTGAAGAGTATGAAACACACATACTGAGATCTCAGCAAGTCACAACCTGAGATAGGATATCCCCATTTTGCAGCAAATGCAGAAAAAATGCAGATCCGATTTAAAGTGGGACTCAACTGTCACTGCAAAGGAGGAAGAACAAATATGAATGGATTTGAAATGACACCAGTCAGGAAACAGCCCTCGTAATGGAGGAATGTAATCCAATTTGGGCAGATGACGGGGCCATTTTGATGGGTTAAGTTTTCACTCTTTTGATTCTTGTGTTCATAAGTCTCATTGACAGATTCCTTTAAAGATTTCACATATGTGATTATTAAAACAAGACAAGAATGAAGTCAACCACGTAATAGAAATGAATAACTCTATCCTCATTTTATCTAAAATAGTTTTAAGAATCATTATAACTAAATCTATTAATTTAGAACTTTAAAATATATTGCTACTGAATTTAGAAATAATTGTCAGAAGTTGCTAACATCAATGACATTTATTGATGGAATAAGAGCAGAGCTTCTTGTTGATAAAGGCACTCAAACTTTAGAATCATTTGTAGACATTACTCTAGCATGAGCCTAGCAAGAGGTAGAATAATCAGTAATATGTATGGCAGTAAGGGACTTTGCTAAACCACTAAGGTACTGAAAATTAGAAGATTTGTCATTGCTAACATGCCACCAAGCTTTTAGCAGTGAATAGTTGGATTCTTCTGATAGTTTACAGTGTCCACTACTCATGTTTTTATTTATTTATTGTTCTTTCTTCAATTATTTATTAAGCACATATTACATGAATAACATTCTACCAGATATATAGTTCCTGCTATCCACAGTATTAATAATGAGCTGGAAAGGCAAGACATAGTTACGTGGAATGACTGACATCACCAGGAAACTTATTACTGCATGACAATCCCTTAGCAAATGTGGAGGGTTATCTGTGTGGGAGTTACTGATCACATCATAATGTTATGTAAAAAAGTGTTGTCTACCTAATTGTTTTTGATTATCTCAACAATGAATTTGGACTTGAGTTGTGGAATTCAGAGGCGTCTTGATCCTAGAACAATGTCAGGGGTTGGGATGGAAGGTGTTTGTCTTGCCTAGTAGATTGTAAATTTAATAAGGAGATAAGCTCTTTTAAATACATTTGGTCACTTTATAGTAATTACTATGACTTTTAAGAAACAACTTTATTGAGATATAACTCTATGCCATAGAGTTCATATAAATATATCATTCATTATTTTTTTGTTTATTCACAGGGTTGTATAACCATCACCAAAATCAGTTTTAGAGTATTTTCATTAATCCCAAAGAAATCTTTTATACTTTAATGATTGTACCCTTTTCTTCGTTCCCAGTAACCCTAGGATACCACCAATATATTTTTGCCCCTTTGGATTTGCCTATTCTAGATATTTCATATAATTGAATCACAAAATATGTAGTCTTTTCTGACTGGCTTCCTTCACTTAGCATGATGTTTTTAAGGTTATTGTTGCATTCAGTAGTCCATTACATCTTACTGACAAATAATTCTCCATTGAATGAAAATACTACATTTTATTTATTTATTTTAATTTATTTTTTTAAATTGAAGTATAGTTGATTTACAATGTTGTGCCAATCTCTCCTGTACAGCAAAGTGACTCAGTTATATACATAAAGAGGTTCTTTTTTTTACATTTTTTCCATTATGGTTTATCACAGGATATTAAATATATATACCCCTGCTATACAGTAGGACTTTGCTGCTTATCCATCCTATATAAACAGTTTATATCTGCTAATCCCAAACTCCCAGTTTATCCCTCCCCCACCCTCCTCCCCCTTGGCAACCACAAGTCTGTTCTCTATGTCTGTGAGTCTGTTTCTGTTTTGTAGATGGGTTCATTTGTGCTGTATTTTAGATTCTACATATAAGTGATATCATATGGTATTTGTCTTTCTCTTTCTGACTTACTTCACTTAGTATGATAATCTCTAGTTGCATCCATGTTGCTGCAAATGGCTTTATTTCATTCTTTTTTGTGGCTGAGTAATATTCCATTGTATATATGTACCACATCTTTATCCATTCATCCATCGATGGACAGATACAAATCAAAACTATAATGAGGGGGCTTCTCTGGTGGCGCAGTGGTTGAGAGTCCGCCTGCCAATGCAGGGGACACGGGTTTGTGCCCCGGTCTGGGAAGATCCCACATGCCGCGGAGCAGCTGGGCCCGTGAACTGTGGCCACTGGGCCTGTGCGTCCGAAGCCTGTGCTCCACAATGGGAGGGGCCACAGCGGTGAGAGGCCCACATACTGCAAAAAAAAAAAAAAAACTATAATGAGGTACCACATCACACTGGTCATAATGGTCATCATTAAAAAGTCTACAAATAACAAATTCTGGACATGGTGTGGAGAAAAAGGAAGCCCTCCTACACTGTTGGTAGGAATGTAAGTTGGTGCAGCCACTATGGAAAATGGTGTGGTGATTCCTCAGAAAACTAAAAATAGAATTACCATATGATCCAGCAGTCCTAGTCCTGGGCATTTTATTTATACATCCATCAGTTGATAGTAATTTGAATTACTTCCACTTTTTGGGTGCTACGAATAATGATACCATATTTATGTACAAATATTTTTGTGGATATTTATTTTCATTTCTCTTGAGTATATACCTAAATGTGGAATTGCTGGTCATATGGTAACTGTGTTTAAACTTCTGTGGAACTGCCAAACTACTTTCCAAAGTGGCTACACTATTTCACATGTTCACCAGAAGTATAAAAGGATTCCAATTTTTCCATATCCTTGCAGAACTCATTATTGTCTTTTAAAATGATAACCATTCTAATGGGTGTAAAGTGGTATTTCACTGTAGTTTTGACTTGGATTTTCCTGATAGATAATGATGTTGAGCACCTTTTCATTTGCCTAGTGACTACTGGTATATCTTCTTTGAATAAATACCTGTTTAGATCCTTTTTCTGTTTTTAATTGGGTTGTTTGTTTCTTTATTGATGAACTATCAGTTATTTGTACATTATAGATACAAGTCCCTTATCAGATACTTGATTTGTAAATGTCTTCTCCTGTCTGTGAGCTTATCTTTTCACCTTCTTTACAGTGTCATTTAAAGCATATACTTTTTTTTGGGGGGGGGTGCGAGGGTACGCGGACCTCTCACTGTTGTGGCCTCTCCCGTTGCGGAGCCCAGGCTCCGGACGCACAGGCTCAGTGACCATGGCTCACAGGCCCAGCCGCTCCGTGGCATGTGGGATCTTCCCGGACTGGGTCACGAACCCGTGTCCCCTGAATCGGCAGGCGGACTCTCAACCACTGCGCCACCAGGGAAGCCCTAAAGCACATACTTTTAATTTTGAGAAACTCCAGTTCATCTATTATTTTCCTGCTGCTTATGCTTTTGGTGTCATATCTAAGAAGACATTGCCTAATCTAAAATCACAAAGATTCACACATATATTCTCTAAGAATTTTATAATATTAGCTGTTACATTTAGGTTTTTGAACCATATTGAGTTATTTTTTGTGTATGATATGAGGTAACTGTCCAACTTTATTCTTTTGCATGTGGCTTTCTAGTTGTTCCAGAACCATTTTCTGAAAAGACTATTATTTCTCCATTTATTTGTTTTGGTACCCTTATCTAAACTCAACTGACCATAAATGTGAAGTTTTTTTTCTGGACTCTCAAATCTATTCTATTATATTAGTACTACACTGTCTTTATCACTCTACTTTTGTAGTAAGTTTTGAAATCAGGAAGCATGAATCTTCCAACTTTACCTTTCTTTTTCAAGATTGTTTTAGCTTTTCTGGATTTGTTGAACTTCCATATAAATGGTTGGATCAACTTGTCAATATCTGCAAATATGTCATCTGGGATTTTGATAGGGTTTACTTTGAAAATACGTAAATAAATTTGGAAAGTATTGCAATCTTAATGATATTAACACTTTATTCGTGGTTCTGGGTTGTCTTTCCATTTATTTAGATCTTTCATAATTTTCTTCAACAACTATTAGTAGTTTTTAAAATATACATTTTGCCCTTCTTTCATTAAATTTAAAAGTATTTTAATTTTTGAGTCAATAATAAATATAATTTTTAAAATTTTATTGTTGAATTGTTCAAGGGTATATCAAACAATTGATTTTTTTATAAAATAAATTTATTTATTTTTAGCTGTGTTGGGTCTTCGTTGCTGCACGTGGGCTTTCTCCAGTTGTGGCGAGCAGGGGCTCATCGCGGCGTGCAGGCTTCTCATTGCCATGGCTTCTCTTGTTGCGGGACACAGGCATGTGGGCTCAGTCATTGTAGCTTATGGGCTCTAGAGCGCAGGCTCAGTAGTTGTGGCGCACAGGCTTGGTTGCTCTGAGGCATGTGGGATCTTCCCGGACCAGGGCTCAAACCCTGGAGGCGGACTCCTAATCACTGCACCACCAGGGAAGCCCCAAACAATTGATTTTTCTATATTAATCCTGTGTCTGACAATCTTGGTGAACTTTCTAATAGTTTTTTAAGTGGATTATTTAGTATGTTTCCTTTATAAGACCATATATTGTGCAAATAGAGAAAGTATTACTTCTTTCTTTCTAATCTGGATGGAGTACAGTGGGTTGGGAATACTTCTTCCCCTGACTTTCTCTGCTACGTCCACTTATTGGTTGTATTCATCCTCTGACATTCACCGCTCATGTTAGGCAGAACTGACCCATGCCTATTTTCTATAGCTATTAATAATCAGTCTGCCTCTTTTTTCCCTTAGGCCCATAGTTGGTAATGGTTTCTTGCTATTCCCAGCCTTAGGGGACCACATCAACCCTTGTTCATTTCTTCTATTCTTACCCATGTAACTTTTAATGTCTTACAATCTTCTTTTGAATTATATTTTAATGTATTAAAATGTGTAAGAATCTGGAACATAGTATAAAAGAATAATTTCTATTGGTTGATATTATACTATTGCTTCCAAAGCTAAATATCTGAGGTCCTAAATCCTAAATTATTGCTAATATACCTTTCTTTTAAGGACTCAGAAAACACAATAAAACAATGTGTAGGGCTTCCCTGGTGGCACAGTGGTTAAGAATCTGCCTGCCAATGCAGGGAACATGAGTTCAAGCCCTGGTCTGGGAAGATCCCACAACTAAGGCCATGTGCCACAAGTACTGAGCCTGCGCTCTGGAGCCGGTGAGCCACAACTACTGAACTCCACGTGCCTAGAGCCCATGCTCCGCAGCAAGAGAAACCACTGCAGTGAGAAGCCTTCACACTGCAATGAAGAGTAGCCCTGCTCGCTGCAACTAGAGAAAGCCTATGCTCAGCAACGAAGACCCAACACAGCCAAAAATAAATAAATAACAAAACAGAACAAAGCAAAACAAATAAACAATGTGTAGCATTACTGTACTGTATTGGGAATTACTATTTTGAGAAATGTTTTAGCATTAGTATAGTTGGGAATTCAGAGCCCATTAGAGTATCATGAGTAATTATGCATTCATCTTTCAATAGTTGGTTATATGTGTAAGGTAAATACAGTAATTGACTTTGGAGTAGTAACAAACTGTTTTTGAAAATTACATTAACTGTTATTTAAATTAATTCAAATTTCACTTAAGAGAAGAAAATGTTAGTTTTGAGTAATTACCAATGAGTGAAATGTAAAAGTAGCTCATATTAAAGTATTAGTTATGCTTCAAAATCCCCAACATATCAGTCAATTTTACAATAGCTTGTGTTGAAACTCATCTTAACTTTCAAAGAAAATCAGGTATAGAACAATTATTATTTTCTTATCATTGTGTTTAGGGTCTCAGACATAAGCCAGTCATTGAGTGACTCTCATCATTCTAAAAGCAATTGCTAGACCATTGATTCTGATTTGCCAAAGGATGGTGAAAATCTATTCTGCTGTTATTAGTGCTTTACTCATTATATAAGACAAAGAAAGGAAGAGAGTGAGAGTTTGTTCTGAGGGAATATCATTGTGACTGGCATTCCATTCATCCATCACCATTCATAGGGAAAGGAAGAGGACATTTCCCTTTTAACATAACTCAAATGACAAGGGGAATTTCAGGAAAACAAAACAAAACACAAAACTCTGAGAACTCGATTTGACCTCTGGACTTCAGGAGACACTGGAAATGTTATAGCTTACAAGTATAAAGTGAAGTATATTTTTTTATGATGGCAAAGCAAAAGAATGCATTTCCCAAGCACTAAATGCAAAAATATGCTTCAATCCTGTTATTGTATAGGAATTTTGATCAGGATAAGCATCAAGAGAGGAAACGTAACTCCAACAATAGGGAGAGAGGACCTGAAGTCTAACGATCTGTTTCAAAGAATAGTAATTGAAAGATCTCAGAAAGGATCTCTGAGGAACCATCAGAACATCCCATTGGAGGACAAGTCTACTTTCAACATTGACCAAGTCCAGGGAACATCAACACCATGTTGCAGTTGTACTTTATACATAAGCCTATGTTCATCACTTCAGTATCACCTTACTTGGGCCCTATCCAGCAACCTAGGCAGCAGAGGGCAAGGTAAGGTAAAGAGAAGGAAAGGAAGCCATTGGACTCTCCTCTTACACTACGGGCTCCTAGGGCTATAGGCTCAAGTTAAGGGAGTCAAGAAACATTCAATAGATAGTTGTTTGAAATTTGTATTTCTACACTGGGCTAGACTATAGTTATTTGATGGGTTGGACCTTGCTTTATACCAAATCATAGGTCTTAATTACTGACCATCTACATGTCGGAGTGGTATATTCTGCTGGAGATTTTGTTTAGTAAACTTTTATTTAAGGCAGAGTGAAAAAAAATTGATTTCTCTTATATACTAAGGAATCTAGAATGTTTTATTTGTATCTATAGAAATACTATTTTTATATCCAAGACTTCAGGCAGACTCACATGAACCCCTCTCTCACAGTATGTGTTTTGGCATTTATAAACACTAGGAGCAGAAATTTCTTATTTTTGTTCTCCATCAGATTTTTATGGTCTTATCAATCTGTCCCAAATCCATTGATCTACGTCAAACATAAGTGCTAGCTCAGTCCAGGTATGTTGCAGCCAGATGGTTCCATAAGTCAAACACACTGAGAGATGGATATTTAGTAAAATCTGGGAGTTTTTTTATGAAAAACTACTTTTGGTAATTTTAAAAGTAGATGTTACTAAAATGTAAGGGATTTAAATTTTTGTTTTATATAAATATTTTAAAATTAAAATTTCTTTGTAAATAGAGAAAGGGAAACAGATACACAAAAACTTGTCAATGAAAAGACATTTTATATGTTATCAAGATATGACACATTTTAATAAAGAAAGTACTGAATATATCTAAAATATTTAATCTTACTAATATGTTATAGCTTGTCTTCAAAGAGTCAAGAAGCTCAAACTGCTGATTTTATCTCCAGCAGGTGGCAGGTACTGGATATTTATAAATCTGATCCTAGTTTTTTAATAGAAGAAAAGACAAAACAAAACAAAACAGAAATTAACAGGACAAGGCAGCTAAAAAGAGAAGCAGTACAGAGTTTTAGCATTTTAGTAGTATTATTTGATTCAGAATTGAAATTATACTACATATTCCTTTTAAGTCTGTTCGTCCCCAAAAAGTAAACATACTCACCCATTTTAGGCTTATCAGTCAAAAATATTTATTGAGAAAATCATAGGCCAGGCACTCTATTCAGGCTATAATTCTTTTGCTATTTGAAATGAGGTTTAACCAGAAAGTTTACATGGAGTTAAAAAATGACCAGATATTTAAAATGACTCAAACTGAATAAGCTTTTGTTTAGTTCAGGTCTGTTAAATATCAAGGGTGGAGATGCCAGCCTTGCATAAGGTCAACACTTAAATTGGTCAGCTATCTCCTGCAGATAAATAACAAAAAGGCAAAGATAACATTTTTAAACAAAATGGTCCTGCAAAGGTAAAGGCTGGGCTTTCTGGAAGCAAATCTGTCTGTCTGTCTCTCTCTCTCTCATGTGAGTGCATGTGTGTTCACACACACACACCTCTCACTTCTCAGGAAATAATTTCTTCAACTAACAATACACATATTTGGGGAAAATAAACATGGAGGTAGATGAGAGAGTAAGTTTTAATGGTAGCAAAAAAAAAAAAAAAAAGCCTATACTACTTGGCTCTTCTTAAATAGGATACTTTAGTTAGAAACAAAGATCATGCTGGAAAAGGAGTTTAATTATCACCAACCTTCTCAAAGCAAGACACAAAACAACCACTGTGGGATTCCAGATCCATCAGCAATCTGTCTTTCAGTTCACTCATCGCAAGGCCCCAGGATTTAAGTAGCACTCAGCCTCTCCCACTTCAAAGACCACAGGAAAACCTACCTCTTCAACAAAAGTCTCCTTTGAACCTATGTGGAGTGTTTTGTTTTTTTTTTTTTTTTCCTTAACTCTTCATCCTGGAGGTTAATTTCAGGGTTTGCTGTTACAATAATCTTCAACGATACAGATTATTGCTGTTACAATAATCTGCAAACCTAAACACTTTCTGGCTGACCTTCTCTCATTTAAAATAAATAGAGAAAGTTATTGTGATTCAAGTTATGTATTAGATGTTGATTTTTGTAAAAGCCTGTGATTCAGGAGGTCTAACTGTTTAATTTGGTTCCTATTGTGGCTAAAAGAGTAACCTGCAGCAATAGAAAGTGGAAAAGCAGTATTTGTTAGTAATTGCTTGGGTTTCAGAGACTTCTGGTTCATCTGCATGACATATATCCTAAGAACCCATGTCATGGGCCTTTTACGTAGATTGCCAGAAAATATTTATAGTCACTCTTTACATTCTCTCATTACATGTCTTGGTGTCAGGAGTATAATATTTATTTATTCCTACTTACTTTTCTCTTGGCCTATGTTCCTTTGTATATTCTCAGGAAACAACATTGGATTTGAAGACTCTCTTTTTAAATTTATGTATGATAAAAGGGTTGATGATTCACCACATACAGGCACTGTGCTAATTAATCTTCACCACATAAAACAGATTCTAAGTTTTACTCTGTTGTACAGATGAAGAAACCAAAATGTAGAGCTGTTAGGTAGCTTGCCCAAGGTCTCACCACAGGAAAGAAGGGAAGCCAGGATTCTTGCTCAGCTGCTTGTTCTCTTAACAATGACTTATGCTGGACAGCTATCAACAAACTCATCTTCCTCCAGGATACCTTCTCTGACCTCTTGGACTCCAAATTCTTTGCTGCATCCCCGAGGAACTAGCTGTGTCCTTTATTAGAAACAGATCATGTACCATTTTCCATAACCAGTTATCTCAGTGGAATAAGAGCTTGTAGTAGGCAAATCTCAAATCTTGTATCATCAAAGACCAAAAGCTACTGTCATCCGTATGACTCAAAGTTTAGAGCCAAAACTGGTATATGTGAAGAGATTTTTTTTTTTGCGGTACGCGGGCCTCTCACTGTTGTGGCTTCTCCCGCTGCAGAGCACAGGCTCTAGACATGCAGGCTCAGCGGCCATGGCTCACGGGCCTAGCCACTCTGCGGCATGTGGGATCTTCCCAGACTGGGGCACGAACCCGTGTCCCCTGCATTGGCAGGCGGACTCTCAACCACTGCACCACCAGGGAAGCCCTGTGAAGAGGTTTTTAAAACATAGTTTTGAATAACACAGTCATAGAATTTAATAGCATTACTTTGTGTTGAGTGCTTGTGTATATACACTGTTTATTGTCACACAGAGTATGAGGAAGAAAATTGAAAGGGTTTATTCATTTTTGCATCTAATAATGGTTCCTCAAGTCACTATCCATAAAAAGTAGGCACTGATAACAGGCAAATAAGGTTTCATAAGCCCCAGGGTGCACAGATCCCTGAACACAGAGGCAGATTCTGTTTCCTTGATATGTACAATGAGAAACAAAAATAAAGACAGGCTTTTAAAAAAAGTTCAAAGTGAATGAGCTCTGTCTCACCACTCTTCCTTTGATATTAGGAATAAAGAATCCAGAGCAAGGTAAGTTTTCCCCCCCTCCTGCATTAATTATAATTTCCTCAAAATTTCCAATTCCAACCACTAGATGTCATGCAGAGACCACACAGTAGAATATCTTGGACTTTTTTGCATTACTCATTACCAATTTTGTAAGCTTTGAAATTTAAGGTGGTTTGGGGAAATTTAGGCACCAGGCATTAAAGATGCAGGTCAGTGCAATTTCTTTCATGGGATGCATGCTCATACGTTAGGTCAAAATCATCTAGAATGAAAAGTGCTACCTCATTCACTGCAAAGATTCTTTTAGGAATCTGGAAAATTAATGAAATGGGTTCATGAGAAAGATTCCACAGCCTTCTTCAAGCGGTAGTCATATACTTTACCCTGTTAGGGGAAACGTGGAATTCAAACAACTGGAAAGAAAACATCATCTGCTAGGAAAAAAAAAAAAATCAAAGGATTTGGACTCAGGAAGATTTTGGATTAAATACTAGCTTAGCAATAGGCTAATTGAGTAAATCTGGTACAATACTTAACTTCTGTGAGTATCTGTTTTCTGGTCTGTACAGTGAAAATAATACCTAACAAGCAGTGATTGTGAAGACCTAATAAAATATTGCATATCTATAATTTGGAAGAGCTCTCGGCATATTGTTAGTGCTCAATAAATCTTACCAATAGTTTATATTTAGTGTCATCTTCAAAATTAAAAAAAAATGATGTAAAAACATTTTAATAGAATTGTAAAAACCTACATAGGAAACGTAATTTAGAAGAGGAAAGGCAAAGATGGTTCACAGATGAGGTCAGGAGAGAATTCGGTCTCAGAGGATGGATGGGAGATACTTGGGAAGAGGAGGGAGTTTCCAGGCGATAAGAATGATAAGGCTTTGCTTGAGAAGGAGAAGTGTACATGGTTCTTTTGGTAAATAGCAAGGGGTTTGCTGTGCCTGAAATGGGAGTAGATGGTGAGTGAGTAGTATATGTATGACTATGAGAATAGGATTTTTTTAATCAGATAGGAGGAAAAATTATAGTTTCATGTAAGCCATTTGAAGGAATCTAGATTTTTTTTTTTTTCTGGTATATTCAGCAGTGTGTTTTGGAAGAATTGAAAATAAGATGAGTCACAGCATTAGATGTTTGTTTAATAAAGATATCCCTGTTTTCAGTGTGTAAGTTGTATTTGAGGGGTCTAACATGAATTGGTTACAGCAATGGTTTAGGGTCTACAATGAAGCAGTGTCGATGTGATAGAGATGGAGTGAATTCAGAAGATTCACATGGATCAAATGTTATGGAAAGTGAAGAAGAGAATTTGATGTGGAGTTCAATGTTTGTGCTTGGGAGTAAGTGAGAAAAATATTAACTGAGATGGTAAAGGAAAGGAGCTACCAGTTTAAAGGTGAGCAGGATGGGACCTTTCTCCATGAGGTAATTGTCAATATGGTCTGGATCGCAAAGGAGAGTTATAGATTTTGGAGTGAACAACTGATAAGTGAGAGCTGAAGCCACTGGAAGAAGATTAGTTTGCTCTAAAAGATGGCTTTAGGCACTGTAACAGTTTAGAAATAAGGGAGTGAGAGGAGGAGAAAGCATCTGCAATGAAAATAGTATATAAGCGAAAAGAGAATTTCAAGATTATTTAATACTTGTTTAGAATTGAAAAAGCTTGCATTAGTGGGAAGGGAGAGTAAGAAGATAGGATAAAGGGGAAATTGACCAATAAAAATTCTCAAAGAGGTGAAAGGAGATGAGATCCAAACCCAGACAGGGCTGATTGGCAAGATAAAGGATCCCTCCTAACATATAATTTAAAATATAAACAATAATAAACCAAAATAAGTGTAGGGAAGGCCAACAAAGTTTGTGGAAAAAAACTAATAAAACATCCTACCCACCACCTACAAAACAAATTTTGAATGAAGAGAAAATTTATAAAATAGAAATCATGGCCTTCCTTACTAAGAATCATACTAGACATAAAAAGTTCTCTGTATTGCCTTTTTATACTATGTACTTGCACTCGTTTATTAAAATAAAATATAATAAAAAAAAAAAACAGGTGACAAGCGAGAGAGAGGCATGGACATATATACACTACCAAACGTAAGGTAGATAGCTAGTGGGAAGCAGCCGCATAGCACAGGGAGATCAGCTCCGTGGTTTGTGACCGCCTGGAGGGGTGAGATAGGGAGGGTGGGAGGGAGGGAGACGCAAGAGGGAAGAGATATGGGAACATATGTATGTGTATAACTGATTCACTTTGTTATAAAGCAGAAACTAACACACCATTGTAAAGCAATTATACCCCAATAAAGATGTTAAAAAATAAAAAACAAACAAAAAACAGGTCTCGGGCTTCCCCGGTGGCACAGTGGTTGAGAGTCCGCCTGTCGATGCAGGGGACACAGGTTAGTGTCCCGGTCCGGGAAGATCCCACATGCCGCGGAGCAGCTGGGCCCGTGAGCCATGGCCGCTGAGCCTGCGCGTCCAGAGCCTGTGCTCCGCAACGGGAAAGGCCACAACAATGAGAGGCCCGCATACCGCAAAAAAAAAAAAAAAAAAAAAAAAGGTCTCTGTAGTACATGAGATATATATATATATATATATATATATATATATATATATATATATATATATATATATATATATATATCCTTATATCTATCTCACATATGTGTATCATATCACATATATGTAATATATATTATACATGTTATATATATATAACTTTTTTGAAAAATAAAATCATAAAAAATTCCTCCTTTTAGGGCTTCGCTGGTGGCGCACTGGTTGAGAGTCCGCCTGCCAATGCAGGGGACGCAGGTTTGTGCCCCGGTCCGGGAAGATCCCACGTGCAGTGGAGCGGCTGGGCCCGTGAGCCGTGGCCGCTGAGCCTGCGTGTCCGGAGCCTGTGCTCCGCAATGGGAGAGGCCACAGCAGTGAGAGGCCCGCGTACCGCAAAAAAACAAAAAAAAAGAATTTCTCCGTTTATATATTATTTGCTTACATCTGTAAATCCTGCAGTCAAGTTATGAGGAAAAGACCAGTTTTTCTCAAACACTGTACCATTCTGCCTACATAGTTTACTTGAAAAGTTGGATTAACTTTTTTTATAAAGAAAATTAAAAGTAATTTTTATGTTAAAATTATGTTGAATTCTTGATTTAAAAATAATATTGAGATAATGGATCTAGAAAAATACATTAAATGCTAAAAATGTATTTAAATAACACACTCTTGTAATTCAATAGTGCACTAAAATATGAAGCACTTAAATGCATTTTGTATTTTAATACATTTAATGTATATAACTTGTAATTTATGATATACCATGTGAGGTAGGATAAGGAGTTTTTAAGTATAAAAATGAAAACTATAAAGAAAATTAATATATTAGTAATAAAGGGGGATATTGAGGTATGTCAGTTACTTTTTAAGTCTTCAATCTCTCTTGGTTTTCAAGACACTTTCCAAATCATAAACACAATTGATGGGTTTTGCAATTCATTGAAGTAACTGGACTATTTGATAGAACTGTTTACAATGAGCACGTTGACCACACATTTCTTAGCAACCTCTACTTTCCCAAAAGTATATGCTTGGACCTTAAATTCCTGTTAATAAGGATTTTGGTGACCACTTCTTAAAAAGTAAGAGGAAAGGAAGGTAGAGAAAACTGATTTTATTTCTACTCAGAGTGTGATTGCAAATATGCACACCCCAGCTACGTAATCCTGTACACAAGGATCTCATTGTTTATTTTCATAGTTGCTGCTTTATTTAAAATTTTGTCTCTAAAGTTTATATTTGGCAAGACCAATAATGAAAATAAGCTGGTTTATATTTTTCTTATTCTAAGGTGTGCTTGTGTATGTGTGTGTATGTTTTAATTTCTTGTGGTTTATCCAGATGAGGGTATCAGTCTTAGAGACATGGCAACCCATGTAGGAGTGTTTATATACAGTGGGGTGGAGAAGATCAACCAAGTCCAAATTCTAATTTAGATCACTTTCACCTTGGTAATGTTAAAACGGTATGATTCTTCTCAATTTCTCTATTCCCCCTTCTCTCCTGCACTCTTGCTCAGAAAAGCATTAAGTTCAACTCAGGTGTATTTATTAATAAAATCCTTCAATTTCAGGTTTTTAAAAGTCATTGGAAGCAGAGCCCATGTCCTTATAAATTTCCACAATAAAACATTCACTTTCATGAGCTATGTGTATCTAGATGGTGATGTTATTATTAGGGGGAAAAAAATAGAGGCCATTCGGTAACTATGGCAACAGAGATGTTTCGAAAGAAATATGAACTATTTTTCCTTGAAGAAATTAGATATTTTCCTTGACTGGTACGTAGGGATCCAAGTCTAGAGAATGAATAGGATTTTTTTAAGGTTCACTACTGTAGTTTCTTTTTTTTCTTTCTTTTGGAAGTTGTTCCCCAGTCACATCTGACAAAATAAAGGATTTAATTTGAGGCTGCTGAAATAAAATTGTTGTTAAATTTGTCAGCATCTAGTCCATGTGAGGGTAAGCAATCACAGTAGATTCCCATTTATCTAAAATTTAAGCAATGGTACTGCTCAAAAAATAATTTTTATTATTCTTTTTTCTTTGAAAGATACACAAAAAGTAAATGTTCTTATTACTGAGATTTATTGCAAAAGTAATTTCTAGTGTAA
This sequence comes from Grampus griseus, assembly GCF_964374135.1. Taxonomy (NCBI): domain Eukaryota; kingdom Metazoa; phylum Chordata; class Mammalia; order Artiodactyla; family Delphinidae; genus Grampus; species Grampus griseus. The sequence continues at coordinate 127,151,694 of NC_138998.1, read as the reverse complement.
GTCATTACATAATGATTCAACCTAAGTCCCAAGTCAATAGTTTTGAACAATTTATTTTCACTACAAAGATTCTGAGATACTATATGACTATGAATTATCACCTAAATCACACACTTTTGTTTGACATATTTTTAAGGTTGAATGTGCATTATTCACATACAAAGTCTTTAAAAATGATGATAATAAGTATGATATGCTTCCAGCCATCATCATATAAGAAAAGATCTCATTGTGAGCTCAGGGAGGAGGTGAACACAGGGATGTCTATGTGCAGGGCAGTGCTAGTGGAAAGGGAGAGCTTAAATAGGGCAACAGAATAAAACTTAATTGTATAAAAAGGAGTCAGAGATAGGACAAAAATATTCCATCCATGTACAATAAGGCATCAAATTTTAGTGTGCCTGTGAATAAGATCCAGAGTTAGTGAACACATTCATGTACAGTCTGACAGCAGTGAATATAGAGGTAAGATGAGGAAACTGGGGTGGTTATGCCAGTAAGTTTGGGGGATTTCTGTGATTTTTTTGAAAGGTTTGATCTTTTAAACATTTCACAGAATGTGTAAACATTGAATTCATCAAAATATTCAGTTGACATAAAACATCCATTTTGTACTCATTCTAGTTAAACTAAATTTTGTATTATCTGTATGTAAGTATAAATCCTTGAACACATTCACACACATATACAAAGATAAACCACTCTCTAAGCATAGCTTCTGCTTGCAAGAAAGTAAGGACAAGTGTTTGCCTTCATGTCTCTTCTCCATTTGGATAAAAGCTGATGAAACTCAATGCTATTTGATACCAAGATAGCTTCTGTGTAACAGTCTGTACACATTTTGTGGGGGAAGACAACCCAGAATGTTAGATATAAAGGTAGTTTACCCTTCTCTTCAATCAGTAGAATAATATATTTTGATGTATGCATCATCTTCCTCTGAATCCTCTTTGTAAGATAGCTTGCTTTCTCCTCTGTGGAGGGGAATAGACAGGTAGAGGAATGGATGGTTAGATGGATAGATAGATAGATAGATAGATAGATAGATAGATAGATAGATAGATAGATAATTCTTCAAGACAGACATAGAAGAATGCTATTGGAATAGAAACTGCTAAACAAGATTGGACTGCCCCACTGAGTGTTTTACTTGAAATTGGTTAATAGCCAATTGATGTTTTCAAAGTGGAGCAAATCCATCAGATTGATCTATCATCTATCTATCTATCTATCGATCTATCTATTGATCTCTCATCTATCTATATTTGAAACTGATTAGGATTGTTTACACTGTTCATGACTGTTTCTTTTTAGTTTTCCCTTCTTTTTTTTTTTATTTCTTCTAGTCTATTTCTTCTACCACTTTTTGAGTCATCTTGATGTGATGGCTACCTAGAAAGCTCCTATCCATTTTTTAAATATTTGCCTTAAACCATTCTAAGTATAGCTTCTTTCTGCTATAAAGTAAGGATAAGCTTTGTCTTCATGCCTTTTCTCCAACTAAATTAAAGTTGTGGAACTCTAATGCTTTTGCTCTTATGATAGCTTTTGCATAACATTTTATTCCTTATGAGAACAAACAATGAAAGATTTACAAATTGGAGTACCATTCCCTTCAATAGGTATAAAGGTATAAGATGGTTTTGATATTTATATTTTCTTCCAATTCTTCTTTATAACATAGCTTGCTCTTCTTCCCTCTTCTGAATCCTGGGCTCTCTTTCTTTTTATGTATTTTTTAATTTTAATTTTTTATTTTTGATCTGCATAATTCAATATATAATAAGAAAAGCAATGAGTGGCAAGACAGTTCAAAATAGTAAGAAAAAGCTGCATTGCTGAACAACTTTATAGAAATATAACTGCTTACATTCCAGTCAGTAGTATTCTAACTTCCATGTGGCCCCTACTTTTTTTTTTTTTTTTTTTTGCGGTAGGCGGGCCTCTCACTGTTGTGGCCTCTCCCGTTGTGGAGCACAGGCTCCGGACGCTCAGGCTCAGCGGCCATGGCTCACGGGCCCAGCCACTCCGCAGCATGTGGGATCTTCCCGAACCGGGGCACGAACCCGTGTCCCCTGCATCGGCAGGCGGACTCTCAACCACTGCGCCACCAGGGAAGCCCTGGTCCCTACTTTTTATAATTGTTTTTTTTCTTCACACACACACACACACACACACACACACACACACACACACACACTGTATTTTATTTTTACAAGAGATAAATAAAATGACACTAAGCATTGTACATGGATGATCACAACAAAAGCAACAATGATAGCAATTACCAAACATGAAACACACTCATATTATGTCATAATATTGACATTCAGTCCAGTAATCCTCCACTGTAACAGCTCCCTTACTTTGCAGTGATAATTGATTTGTATATTTTTTGCTTCTGAGTCCTTGTGGGATTTTTTTTTTTATTCAAACAGAAAGTGACAAAAATTATAATCATCCTTATCAGTTCACTCAGTCCCATGTAATTAATTTTTTTTTCACCTTGATCTTTTGTTAGCACTTTTATGAATTCATCAGTTTTCCATTAGAGTTCTGAGAATGCTTATTCATTCAATTCAGCAGTATAGTCAGTTACCAGAAACCTGTGCTTGTCAGAGTCTTTTCCATGAATTCCTTGAAGATGAAACCCTTTTATAGGAACATTTTTACAAAAACATCAGAGTACACCCAGAACTGTCTGTAAGTGACAAAAGACTTAAAAATGACCATGGTTAAAGATTTGATGAAAGTTCAAAATAATGCAATTGACAAGGAAATTTAGTTATTTCTGAGATATACATTTTAAAGTAGTAACTAGAATTATGACTTATAACATTATACCAGAGCATATAAGATTTTTAGAAATTTCATGTAATGTCTGAAACATTTATGTTAACATATTTCCATACAAATAACCCAAAGAAAGTTTAGTATTAGTTGTTTTTATTGTTTGTTTGTTTGTTTGTTTATACTGCAGGTTCTTATTAGTCATCAATTTTATACACATCAGTGTATACATGTCAATCCCAATAGCACAATTCAGCACACCACCATCCGCACACCACCACGGTTTTCTCCCCTTGGTGTCCATACGTTAGTTCTCTACATCTGTGTCTCAACTTCTGCCCTGCAAACCGGTTCATCTGTACCATTTTTCTAGGTTCCACATACATGCGTTAATATACGATATTTGTTTTTCTCTTTCTGACTTACTTTCCTCTGTATGACAGTCTCTAGATTCATCCACGTCTCAACAAATGAATCAATTTCATTCCTTTTTATGGCTGAGTAATATTCCATTGTATATATGTACCACATCTTCTTTATCCATTTGTCTGTCAATGGGCATTTAGGTTTCTTCCATGACCTGGCTATTGTAAATAGCGCTGCAATGAACATTGGGGTGCATGTGTCTTTTTGAATTACTGTTTTCTCTGGGTATATGCCCAGTAGTGAGATTGCTGGATCATATGGTAATTCTTAGTTTTTTAAGCAACCTCCATACTGTTCTATATAGTGGCTGTATCAATTTACATTCCCACCAACAGTGCAAGAGGGTTCCCTTTTATCCACACCCTCTCCAGCATTTGTTGTTTGTAGATTTTCTGATGATGCCCATTTTAACTGGAGTGAGGTGATACCTCATTGTAGATTTGATTTGCAATTTTAAAATAATTAGTGATGTTGAGTAGCTTTTCATGTGCTTCCTGGCCATCTGAAAGTCTTCTTTGGAGAAATGTCTATTTAGGTCTTCTGCCCATTTTTGGATTGGGTTGTTTGTTTCTTTAATATTGAGCTGCATGAGCTGTTTATATATTTTGGGGATTAATCCTTTGTCTGTTGATTCATTTGCAAATATTTTATCCCATTCTGAGGGTTGTCTTTTAGTCTTATTTATGGTTTCCTTTGCTGTGCAAAAGTTTTGAAGTTTCATTAGGTCCCATTTGTTTATTTTTGTTTCCATTACTCTAAGAGGTGGATCAAAAAAGATCTTGCTGTGATTTATGTGAAAGAGTGTTCTTCCTATGTTTTCCTCTAAGAGTTTTATAGTGTCCAGTCTTACATTTAGGTCTCGAATCCATTTTGAGTTTATTTTTGCATATGGTGTTAGGGAGTGTTCTAATTTCATGATTTTACATGTAGTTGTCCAGTTTTCCCAGCACCACTTATTGAAGAGACTGTCTTTTCTCCATTGTATATCTTTGCCTCCTTTGTCATAGATTAGTTGACCATAGGTGTGTGGGTTTATGTCTGGGCTTTTTATCTTGTTCCATTGATCTATGTTTCTGTTTTTGTGCCAGTACCACATTGTCTTGATTACTGAAGCTTTGTAGTATAGTCTGAAGTCAGGGAGTCTGATTTCTCCAGCTTCGTTTTTTTTTTCTCTCAATACTGCTTTGGCTATTTGGGGTCTTTTGTGTCTCCATACAAATTTTAAGATGATTTGTTCTAGTTCTGTGAAAAATGCCATTGGTAGTTTGATAGGGATTGCATTGAATCTGTAGATTGCTTTGGGTAGTATAGCCATTTTCACAATATTGATTCTTCCAATCCAAGAACATGGTATATCTCTCCATCTGTTGGTATCATCTTTAATTTCTTTCATCAGTGTCTTATAGTTTTCTGCAGACAGGTCTTTTGTCTCCCTAGGTAGGTTTATTCCTAAGTATTTTATTCTTTTTGTTGCAATGGTAAATGGAGTGTTTCCATAATTTCTCTTTCAGATTTTTCACCATTAGTGTATAGGAATGCAAGAGATTTCTGTGCATTAATTTTGTATCCTGAAACTTTACCACATTCATTGATTAGCTCTAGTAGTTTTCTGGTGGCATTTTTAGGATTCTCTATGTATAGTATCATGTCATCTGCAAACAGTGACAGTTTTACTTCTTCTTTTCCAATATATACTCCTTTTATTTCTTTTTCTTCTCTGATTGCCATGGCTAGGACTTCCAAAACTATTTTGAATAATAGTGGTGAGATTGGACATCCTTGTCTCATTCCTGATCTTAGAGGAAATGCTTTCAGTTTTTCACCATTAAGAATGATGTTTGCTGTGGTTTTGTCATATATGTCCTTTATTATATTGAGGTAGGTTCCCTCTATGTCCACTTTCTGGAGAGTTTTTATCATAAATAGGTGTTGAATTTTGTCAAAAGCTTTTTCTGCATCTATTGAGATGATCATATGGTTTTTATTCTTCAATTTGTTAATATGGTGTATCACATTGATTGATTTGCCTATATTGAAGAATCCTTGCATCCCTGGGATAAATCCCACTTGATCGTGGTGTATGATCCTTTAATGTGTTGTTGGATTCTGTTTGCTAGTATTTTGTTTAGGATTTTTGCATCTATATTCATCAGTGATATTGGTCTGTAATTTTCTTTTTTTGTATTATCTTTGTCTGGTTTTGGCATCAGGGTGATTGTGGCCTCATAGAATGAGTTTGGGAGGGTTCCTTCCTCTGCAATTTTTTGGAAGAATTTGAGAAGGATGGTTGTTAGCTCTTCTCTAAGTGTTTGATAGAATTCATGTGTGAAGCCATCTGGTCCTGGACTTTTGTTTGTTGGAAGATATTTAATCACAGTTTCAATTTCATTACTTGTGATTGGTCTGTTCATATTTTCTGTTTCTTCCTGGTTCAGTCTTAGCAGGTTATACCTTTCTAAGGATTTGTTCATTTCCTCCTGGCTGTCCATTTTATTGGCATAGAGTTGCTTGTAGTAGTCTCTTAGGATGTGTTGTATTTCTGTGGTGTCTGTTGTATCTCTCTTTCTTCTCTCTCTCTCTTTCTACAATAACAGTTATATCAAGAATCCTCATTTATCTGCAGCTTATTTTTGTTGGAGGAGGTAATCAAGATGTGACCACTGGTTGACCCATGAGATGGAACCAGGAAAGCAGAGGTTCTTCACCCTCTTCCCTAGTCCTTGGAATATATCAATATTCTCCAGCAGCTGTTTCAAGGACACAGCCTTGAGAGAGTAATGTGTTGTTGAAACCATCTCGCCTGAATACCTGACTCAACCCAGTTAAGGCCTCCGTATAAAATTTAAGATTCTAGCAGGAGGGTACAGAGATCTACTGCTTATGAAACTTGCCATCTACCAACTTGGAGTGGTCTGTCTTTCCTTTAGTCTGTCTTTGCCCTCTGTGTATGGAGGCCAGTTTTGAATTTCACCTGAGGAACTCCCAAGATCTCAAGTTAACACTTTTTATAAGTCCAAGTAATAATTTCTAATAATTATACTTTTAAGAGTTTACTTTGTGTCAGACAATGTCTTAAGGGCTTTCTGTCTATCATCTCATTTTACCTCTCAGTGATTCTTTGATGTATAATAATCTCCTTTTTAGAAATAAAATAAATGATGAAAAGTAGTTTGTAGCAATTTCCCTTCACATAGCTTGTAACTGGCAGAGCTAGAATTTTAGAATCTCAGCTGTCTAATTGCAGAGCTGGTGATCTTACATACCTAAATTCTCACTGAAAGTGATGGAAGATTGTTCTAATATATTCAACTCTAGATATATAATTAATGGATAAAGCTAGATAAAAGGAAGTATGAGTGAATTTGACAATAATTATAATTTTTAACTGAAAATTAATTCAATTAAACTCATAGATTCATATAAAGACACTTTTTTACCTTCTAATGAAATATCTAAATAAGACATTAATTCTCCTGTCCACTTGCGAGTTACTTAAGTATGAAAAATATTTGAATAATTTGATAATCTAATTAAGAAATAAAACACAGATACATAATACTAAGTATTAATGTAAGTGACCATTTGATCAGATTCAATATCTAAGTATGGACATATTCAGAGCCTGAAGATAATTATGAAAGGAAATATAACAATTCCTTTACTGTTTATGTACTTTGCTCAAGGAAAATAAATTATTTTAAAATAAACTTTACCTTTAGAATACATGTAAAGTTACAGAAAAATTGTGAAGATAGCTGTAGAGATTTCTCATAAACTCTACCCAGTTTTCTTTATTATTAACTGCTCTTTAACGTCTTTTGTTTTTTCATATAAACGTTAGAATGTGTTTATTACTATCTACAAAATGGCTTTCTGGAATTTTGATTCACATTGCATTGAATCTACACATCAAATAGGGAAGAATTAATATCTTAAAAAATTGAGCTTTCTAAAATATGAATACTGAATATCTTACCATTTATTTAGATCTTTGATTTCTTTCCTCAGAATTTTCCACATATCGACCTTGTACATCTTTGTTAGATTTACAACCAAGTGCTTCTTCTTTTTCATGCTATTGTAAATAGTAGTTTTAAAAATTTTAAGTTGTCTCCAATCGTCCTTTGCTGATATTTATAAAAGCAATTAACTTTTGTGTATTAACTTTGTTTCCTGAGACTCTGCTATACTTACTATTAGGTCCAGGAGGTTTTGTTATTGTTGCTGTTTTCGATTCTCTGGGATTTGTTACATAGACAATCATGTCTGATAAAAACAAAGAGTTTTATTTATTTCTTTTCTATTTATAAATCTTTTATTTATTTTCCTTGTCTTATTGCATTAGCTAAGATTTCCATGATGATGTTGAATAGCAATGATGAGAAAGAATGTTCTTGCCTTGTTCCCAATCTTAGAGGAAAAGCTTCTAGTTTCTCAGTGTTAAGTATGATGACACCTGTAGGATTTTTGTGAATGTTCTTTATCAGATTTAGGGAGCTCTTTCACCTCTATTTTAGTTTGTTGAAAGTTTTTTATTATGGATAGTTGTTGAATTTGGTCGTATGCCTTTGTTTCAATCAATATGATTATATGACTTTCTTCTTTATTAATCTGGCATGTGGTGAATTACATTGATTTTTGAATGTAGAACAGCTTTGCCTACCTGGAGTAAGTCCCACCTGACTGTGGTATAGAATTATTTTTATGTATTTTCAAATTTCATTTGATAATATTTTATTGAGAAATTTTACATCTATGCTTGTAAGAGGTACTGATTTTCAGTTTTCCTTTCTGTAATATCTTTACCTGATTTTAGTGTTAGGGTAATGCAGGCTTCATAGAATGAGTTAAGAATGTTCCTTCTCTTTCTACTTTTTGAAAGAGATTGTGGATAAATAGTACAATTGCTGTTTTTAAATGTTTGGTAGAATTCACTGTGGTGGTCTGAGAACATACATTTTATTATTTATATTCTTTAAAATATTCAGGGTATAGGCCCAGTAGTGGGATTTCTGGGTCATATAGTAATTCTATTTTTATTGTGAGCAAAAATTAAATGTTTCAGAATATAGACCAAACTGGCGTTGATATAATATATTTAAATAATTAGAGTACAGGTTGTAATAACTTCAGTAATTTGAAAATGAACTCTAGGGGGAACTTTTTATTGTTTGTATCTTTCTGTAGTATAAAATAAATAATTCTTTGGCAGACTTTTGATCTAACTTCATTTATCAGGCAGTTCTACACTGGGAGGAGTTTTTTTTTTAAATGTGTTTTTTATATATTTGACATATATTTTGATAAATATTCCTGAAGGAAGTGGAGAGAAAGAGATCTTTAATTAGTAGGAAAAAAGTATCTCTCAGAAATGTCAATAATGAAATAATTTGTAGGTGAGTTTTTATAACATCAATGACTAAGTATCCAGGAATTTTTTCTTCACCTTGACCATAGTCCAAATTCCTCAACTGAAGACACTACTACATCAGTTGTGTTTTCCTCTTATTCTAAGGTATTTTTTTGGCTACAGGAATGTGGCTAAAATACTCACTGTCATTCCTTAAATGACGTATTAAGGAAAAGTCTAACATGTCTCAGATAAGTTGGAAAAAATATGAACAAAAATGTGTCTACCCTATTCAGAGCAACTAAAATGCCTTAAGAAAGACCATGTTAAACATGGACTAAGCATGGAATGTATGCAAAAATACTAGAGCAAAAATAAAGGCAGACATAAAGTGTAGAAAGGACAGAAGAATTCATTGTAGAAGAAAATACAAGTGAAAGAGCAAAAGAGAAGAATTTTTCCCACAAAAGTTTCATGCTATAGAAAAACTTAAAGGGAATATGATTTTAATGAGAGAAGACATCAAATATGAGATAATTAAAAATGTGAATGAGCTGAAAGGAGAGATTGTAAATTAAGTGTATAGAAGACTAAAGTGACACCATTACAGAACTAATTAAGTAGAAGCTACAGGGAACAGATTAGACAGTGTGAGAAAATAAAATTAACAATGAAGAAAGCCATGAAGTAGTCCCAGTAAAATGAAGGAGAATAGATAAAATAATCAAAAATATGTTAATATCCATGGTATATAGGAAATGTTGATCCAAAATAAAGATTAATAGTGAGACCAAAGTGAAAACCCATCAAATTAAATTTAAAAATAATTATATAATAGTAGAAAACATTTCTGAAATTAAAAATAATACTCCAGATCAAAAGCACACTGTTTTCAAAAAATTCATTAGAAGAACAATTTCAAGACATTCTGGTAAAGTGATTGGATTTCAAGGATAAAGAAAGAATTCATTAGGTATCCAAGAACTTACGAAGGGAATAAATCTGCTTGGGTTCAAATACATCCATGGAAAAATGACATGCCAGAAGATAATAGAACAATATTTACAAAATTCTAAGGGCAAATTATGTCTTGAGAATATTATAACCAGGCAAGTTATTATCCAAGTACAAAATAGGAACACTGGTATAATTAATTATGTAAAAACTCAGAGAGTATATTATCCCTCAGCCATCTTAGAATGAAACTATGTGAAAGACAAATGAAGAAAGCATTGTAAAAGAACTGAATGGTGAACTTTGAATCCATGTATACAAAAAATAGAGTAAATATTGTGAAAATATTTTCTAAAAGGTAATTTAAACAATCAAATGGCAAAAATGTAATATATTAAAAAGAATAATAGTTGTTAATTTTTAGATTAATATTCTACAATACAATTGTTAAGTTTTCCTACTGCATATTTTGGAATATGACAAAATTTTAAAATAGTTCGTTTTGTTAAAAGTGCAGGAATTCTTTATCTGAAGAAAGACTGTTTCATGATATGAACATCACTTAATTTTATGAAATATAGAACATTAATGAAATTCATTGGAGCATCTTAGTTTTTAGAGAAAAAATCTGTTTGCATATACCAACCCTGTATAAAGACTGTAATGCTCTTAGATGGTTTAGAAAAAGACAGAAGCAAAGCTCTTAATACTTAAAGCTGTTTGGCAAGCATCCTACCCACAGGGCTAAGCCTTAATTTAGTGGTTATTTATTTAGAGCTTAAAGATGAAAGGTGCTATGCTAAGCATTTTGACACTCTGTCCTTAAATACTGAAGTTCACATTGGACTATAGGACTTTTAATATAAATAGTTTCAATTTCTTAAAGTTCAATTTCTGTTCAATTTCTTAAAGTTAGCACAGGTATCAAGTACAGTGAAATATCTATGAAGTCTAAGATAACTTTTTGGTGTAGTGGTTTGGTCAAACACTGCAGAAAAGTGGAACTTGAGTTGCACTTGGATGGGTTGTTGTGTTTAGAGAGGCAGAGATGAGGGTGGAGCATTATAAATTTGGAAGACAGTATAGTAAAGGCACAATGGAAGAAAAAAAACTAGGTTCATTAAAAAGCTAGAGTGAGGAGTTCATAAAAGAAATATTAGAATATAACAGTGGGAAAGTAGGTGGAATTAGGTTCAACTGTCAAGAGCCTTTAGTGCCAGTGAAATAGTTTGGACTTTTTAGTACTGGAAGCATAGTGTTTGCAGAATTTGAGTGTGTATAGAGGATCAAATGAAGGTAAAGGTTTTATAAAGATTAATCTACTGGCAATGGAGAGGATTGCTAAATAAATAACTTTATTAATTAATAAATTAATTCACAGTCTGGTTGGAACTGTTTCTAGGAAACGAGGGTTGTCTTCCACCATTCACTGGGTTTCCTGTGAAAGAAACAGAGGTTTGACTTTTCTTTGTTTGTTTCTTTCAAGTACATAAATGTTTAAATTTTATTGTCAAATTATTGAGTATTTTTCTTTTCTGATTTATCCCCATTCCTTCCTTTTTTTTTTTTTTTTTTTTTTTTTTTGGCTGTGTGGCCTACAGGGGTCTCATTCCCAGACCAGGGACTGAACCTGGGCTACAACAGTGAAAGAACCAGTCCTAACCACTAGACCACTAGGGAACTCCCCCAATTCTTTTAATAACTCAAAAGTTCTTTTCCATCTCTGGATTAGTTGAGTAGTCACTTATAATTTTTCTATGTTTCTGATTATTTCTAATTATGCTTAGTTCTCTAATCTATCAAGAATGTGTTTTGTTAAAAGTTTTTAAATGATGATATATTTATATAGCTATTGTAACATACTTAGTGAATATGCCTACTTTTCCACATATATGTGAGATCTATCTTTATTATTTATGACATGTATTTACATGGAAAGATCTATTTCCAGAACATGTTTTTCTTCCCATCTCCCTTGTTGACGTCTCCAGGTCAACACTGTGTATTCAATTTCCCCACCATGCACTAAAATATAATTACTGTTTTATTGTCTGTATGCTTGAATACCTTTCTACTCAGTAGGATTCACGGACCAGTAGCATCAGCGTCTCCTGGAAGCTTATTGACTCTTAGATCCCAGCCCAAATAACTGAATTAAAATTTACATTTTAAAAAAATGTTCCCCAGTAATTTGAGTGAGCATTAAAATTTGAGAAGTCCTGCCTTACTAAACTACAGCTCTTTGAGAGCAACAATTGTTTATCTTGTTCACCATCATATCTTCCTCTCCTTGGATAGTGCCTGGCATATAGTATTTGCTCAGTAAATATTTGAGTGAATAAATGAATTAAGTATTTTAATAATATAAATAAAAAGGTACTTGTGAATTATTACTAAAGAACATAAACATGTCCATTTTAATGAACAAAACACAACTTTGAGGAGCTATATGAGGGTTTACTAATGCTTATAGTGCTGGTGAAAAAAAGAGGTATAGATTGCGACTTGTCTTCATTTTTTTGAAATTTTGTATATCATAATCCATAGAAATTTATTCTTACCACAGGACAAAATTCAACCTGCCTGCACATAAAAGTTGAGTTTAAGACTTCCATTTTTCCCAATGCATGAAAAACTATAGAAACATTTCCTGAAGTTTCTTCAGGAAACTTCCTTTTCTGATGAGGCATTCTTTCTTTGTATTCTTATAGTCATTGTCCTTATTCCTTCTGCCCCACTCACAGCTTAGTTTATCTTTCTGTCTGTTCACTATATTATCCTTTCAAGGGCAGGGACCTTTTCTAATTATTTTTGAAACTTCAGACTGAGAATATCCATGTATTGATTCATTTCATTCTTACCAGAAAAAAACTATTCATTTTATAAAGATCATAAATGAATTTATAAATGTTTTTATTTTCCCAATTTGGTCATTGTTATGCTGTTATCAGAACAGAGTTTGATTATTCAGTTTCTCACTACACAAAAACATCAACTCTCACCACATTTATTTTATTGTTATGGTTATTGCAATAGTCATAAAAACTAAAGAATGTTAAAAAACGTGTTTACAGAACTTAAACAATTACAAAAACTTTACACATCTTTCATCACTTGATCTCCAAACTAACTCTTTAGGGTAGACATCATTATCATGATTATCCCAAGCATATGCAAAAGTAGAGACCTGAATGGCTAAGTACCTAGTAAGCTGTGGAGCTGAGACTGAATTTTCAGTTTCAGACTGTAAATTTTAAAACGTTTCTATTTCATAATGAGAGAAATTATATGGTACCTAAACTAGAAGGTTAAATGGTTTCTTCATAGAAGGAGTTCTGGAAACAACATAAAACAGAAGAAAACAATGCCTCATTTCTCTGGAAATTTTATTATGTGTTGTAAACAAAAGACAATAAATACCCTTTAAGATAACTCATCAACTTATTAATAAATCATCCTTTTGTGACTCCTTAATTTTCCTATGTGAACCCATGTATTCTTGTAAGGTAAGAAGAGTGTACAAAAGGTTTAGTTTTACTCAAAGAATCATTAGAAATGTTTAGATATTTGCTTATTGTAAAATTCCAAACAAGTTCTTTATATGTTAGATTAATGGATATAGAGCCAACATTGTCTAGTAGGTCTGAGGTGGGGCTCATGTATTTCATGGATTCAAAGATGCCATCATTGGGCTTCCCTGGTGGCGCAGTGGTTGAGAATCCGCCTGCCGATGCAGGGAACATGGGTTCGTGCCCCGGTCAGGGAAGATCCCATATGCCGCGGAGCGGCTGGGCTCGTGAGCCATGGCCGCTGAGCCTGCGCGTCCGGAGCCTGTGCTCCGCAAAGAGAGGCTACAACAGTGAGAGGCCCGCGCACCGCCAAAAAAGAAAAAGATGCCATCATTTATAAAACCTGTTAATTTAATATTAAATTTGGTGGCAATGCCACTTCATTGAATGTATGACAAAATTTTAAGATGTCTTCCACTTTCAGAGGAATCTTATGAAAGAGGAAATACAGTTTTTATTCTGCTACCGGCATGAAAGTGACTAAGCCAACCAGGGACTTTTGCTCTTTGCAAAGTATCTGCTGCCCATTTGTCCATTTCAGTGTATCATTTAGAGAGCACAGGCAGTGCTCAATAGAGTCATCAAGTGAAATCAGCATCATGGCAACACAAATTGATTCCTTATGTGAAAAAAAATTCCCACACTGCTGATGGACAATTTAATATCGTAGTTTCCATGTTATTTCCCTGGAACCTAAAGTAGATTTAATTAGGTCCTGGTTCATTGTTCAATATGACTCAGAGTTTTACTATATCATTTTGTCATTGAATGAATAAATTACTCAGAAGCAATTAACATTAATGGCATGATTGTAGTGATAACCCCCTCAATTGAGAGGTTTTCAGCTTCAAGTTATTGAATACACAACCCAAAGTGGACATTAATTATATTAGAGAATACAAAGTACAGATGCAGGGTGGTTCCAGGGTTGGTTCAGCAGCTCAGTGGTACAATCCATGTGCTGGGTGTTTTCCACCTCCACACTTTGCTGCACTCCTATCAGCCCAGTGCAATTGCATATGTCCAAAACGGTCACAGCAATTCCTGGCACTGCAGGGACATGTGATCATGACCACACCGTCTGAAGGAGAAGAAGAGAATTTTCACCCTGAGTGTGCTTTTATTAAAGCAGAAAACCTTTCCACATGCTCAGACTTCACCCCGAGGACATTCACATTTCTTACTTTTTAGGAGCAATTAATTTTGTTTATTTGACAATAATTTATGATCATAAAGCTATGAAGTTCAGGAAATTACTAAAATATGTTTAAAAATAGCAAATGCATTTCTTGCTTTCATATCTAATATCTCACAACAGACTGTTTTAACAAATAATTTGTGAAGTGCTAGTATAATCTCCAAAAATATGTCTAATTTCATCTATGAAGTGAAGAAACTAATATAAAATACTCATTAAAGAGTTAATGGTTAGTGAAGGAATGTCAAACTACTTTTTCTCCCCGTGAGTTTTATCATAGTGACATTAATCTATGAGCAGTTATATAGAATTGATATTGATGGGGGTACACATTTTTTGGGTACACATTTTTTATCTCTTTCTTTCTTTCTTTTCCTCCTTTCCTTCCTTCCTTCTTTCCTCTCTCCCTCCCTCCTTCCCTTTCTTTCTTTTTCTTTTTTTGCCATATAAGGTAAAATTCACAAGTTTGAGGAATTAGGATATGGGATATTTTGTGAGACATTTTTTGGCCTACATACACAATGATTCACTCATTCATTTATTTATTTATGCATTTAATGAGTAAATACAACGGTTCAGGCACAGATGGTGGAGCTGTAACAGCGAACTAAATAGGAAAAGTCTTGCATTCTTGGAGTTTGCATACTAGTACAAGGGTTGGCAAATTTTTTCCATAAGGAGCAGATAGTAAATGTTATTTGCAGCCACACAGGTCTCTCTGTTGGAACCACTGAACTCTGCTATTGTAAGCAGGAAAAGAACACCCAAATTCAGAAATGAATGGTGTGTGCAAATTCAAATAAAAATGTATATACAAAAAGACAAAACATGCTAGATTTCTCCCATAGGCTGTCATTTGCCGACCCTCATTCTAGACAGAAGACACAGTATATATATATATACCTTTTCAAATTCTTTTTCCTTATAGGCTATTGCAAAATATTGAGTATAGTTCCCTGTGCTATGCAGTAGGTCCTTGTTGTTTATCTATTTTATATATAATAGTGTATATATGTTAATTCCAAACTCCTAATTTATCCCTGCTCCCCCCACTTTTGTAACTCTAAGTTTGTTTCTTAAAAGATACAAAAGAACTTCTTTACAAAACAGAAATAGACTCACAGCCATTGTCAGATTTAACTTGTACTCTGAGTAAAATAATTTAAATCATAAGAAATATAGGGTCTAACTTTCATTTAAAAATGATAGTCTCGGTTCTTTTGCTGAGAAATGATGTGAGGGGAAGTGAAACCAGAGTAGCCCATTAGGAAGGTATTACAATAATGCAGGTAAAATGTGATGATGGCTTGGAACAGATGGTGTTGGTGAGGGGATTAGATGTGCCCTGTGAGAGAAAAGCATAAATCAAGGATGAGCATTCAGTTTTCCACAACAGCATGTGGGAGAAAGTGTTTGCCATTAACTGAGAGGAAGACTTCAAGCTTCACCTGGAGGGAGGGAGACATGAGGAAGACCGAATGTGAACACGAGATGCTTTTTAGACATATTTAGAGTACATATTTGGAGTAGATATTTCATCTTGGAAATATAACTTAGGAAGCCATCAACAGATAGATGATACAAGACCGGATGATTTCAGTAGGACAGTGAGTATTTTAAAGAGGAGGTATCAAGGGACTGAGTTCTAGACATCCCAGAATTCAGAGGCCGGAGAGCTAAAGAAGATCAAACAAAGAAATCTGAGCAGAATCTATGGAGAGGAGGAGAAGAATCAAGAAAATTGCATCCTAGGAATCAACTGTAAAACATGTTTCAAGAAAGAAACAGTGTTAGTTAATTCAAACACTGCTATGAGATCAAGTAAGATGGGGACCATGGACTGGCCTGAAGTTAGCAACTCAGGGTCAATGGTGGTCTTGGCAGGGGATCTTCTGGTAAAGCCATGGAGTTGAGAGCCTTTTAGGACCAGGTCAAGGAGAGAATTGTGAACAGAATACAGTTTGAGGAGCTTTAAGGTAAAGAAAAGAAGATTAATGGGGGAGAAAAGGGAAGGGGATCTTGGATCAGGATAATTTTTTTTTTTTTTTTTTTTTTTTTTGCTGTGAGCTTATACAGCTGTATATTTATAGAAATTCTTTTTTAAAAAAGGTAAAAGTTTGTGATGCATGAGAAAATGAGGGCAGATGCTAGAATAATATAAGTGGAATCTAGTGAAGAGAGGTTTTCTTTGGATAGAAGCATAGAAAAAAATATTTCACAGTGACAAGAAGGAAAGCCAAGTTTTTGGACAGATACAGGTAGAGTGATGGTTTTCATGGTGGAAATTTGTACAGTTCCCGTCTGATCTTTACTATTTTCTTTGTCACATAGGAACCAAGTCATTCAATGAGATAGATACTAGTAGGTAGGGGGAAGAGGTAGGAAAAAGATTGAAAATCATCTAGGGAAATAAAAAATCAAGGCAGAAGGTAACTGTAGTATTAGTGGGGATAGATAACAGCCTGCCTGAAATTCTTGTTTAGCAATTAATAGTGAAGTCACGTGGCATGGTTTTGGGTTTTACTTGTGGGTGACAAGTATGAAAGTAGGCACAGAGCTAGATTTAACCAGGGTGAGGATTTTGCCAGACGTATATGACAAAGGGAGAGCAAGGCAAGGGAATTAAGATTCAATGTTAGGAAATAAGTGTAGCTTGATGAAGACAAAGGCCATGTTTATTTTGCTCACTGACATGTATCAAGCACCTAGATGAGTGCCAAGTATGTGTAAACATAATGTTTGTTGAATGAATGAATGAAATCTAATGCCTAGAAATATTTGGGGGGACACAGGAAAGCAGGAGGGCATTTCAAGTGAAAGAGTGAATAATGGTAGGATTCATGAATTGTGAGTATCAGCGACTTAAAGGAGATATTTAAATGTGGATGAGCTACTTATCATTCTTGAAGGCTTTTGTCCTCAAAAGTAAAATTGCATTATATAATTACATGGAATCACTTCAATAACTTATGAAAAATGTTTAGCACAGTGCCTCATACATAATAAGCACTCACTACACATTCTCTGTTATTGTTGTATAGAGGGGAATATGCATTATTTTTACTTTAATTCCTTGGCTTAAATAAAAAATGCTTGTTGGCATCATATACGCCTGGATATTTCTATATATTATTACCAAAATCATAATTTTATGGCTAAAACAAAAGGTATCTTATTGAATTGAGAGGAAATATTAAATACACTATTCAGGGACTTCCAGAAAAATCAGAGTTCTTTTATTATTTAAAGTCAAATTTGCATAAAACCATCCTCTGAAATATTAGCATCCTATAGCATGTAAAACCTTCCTAAAATTTTCTCTTCTAGGTTATATATTTTATCAACCTGTGTCTACAAATACTGTGAACTAGAGCCAACCATAGTGGTTGACAACATCAGCTTTAGTAGAATGGATTAGATTCCATGTAATTAATACAGATCTCTCAGAGAGATGTGCAGATTGATTAGGGTTGAACAAATATATAAGGAAGCTGTGTTCTTTAGCTTCTCCTGCTCACTTGCCATTTCCCCATCATTCACTTTTAATTAAAAGATTAGTGGATAGTTTTGGGGGAAAAAAAAAACAACAAGGGAAAAAGTTCCTGTCTCCTTCTACGGTTTCAGGTAGTGGAGTTATTAAAAGCAAGAACTTCTTGCCAGAAGGACTTGGATAAAATACAGATCTCATCTTTTCATACACGTGGCTTTTTTCTTGACCCCTGTATTGAAGATATAAATCGGTAAGAAACACGATGAGAATTACTCTATGCAATTAGGGTTTTAAGGTAGGTTGTGTGTGTGTGTGTGTGTGTGTGTGTCTGTGTGTGTTTTCCTGTTAGGTTTATATTTTGAATCTCTGCATTAAAGTAGGTCAGTCTTGCTCACTCCACTTTCCAGCCATCTCTAGGAATATTCAGCAGTCTCTTGATTTTCTTTATTCAGGTTAACTAACTACTAAACTCAAAAATACTTAGGTTCTAAGGACAGGAATGTATGAAAATTTTACAATGACTTGGAAAGAGCATTGAATTAGACATGAGACTTGGGTCTTTATTGTGTTTCAGCAGAAACATGTTGGGAATTTGTTTCCTTATGCTTTAAGTGAGAAGTTAATATTGAAAGTCTCCAATGGTCCTTCTAAAGTGAATATTCTACAAGGGTTACATGAATGTGGATTGATTACTGGAATTGATCTAAGAATGTATGCAGGTGTATCACAGGTCTCAAAGAGAGTGGAAAAGAAACGCTAAGGCTAGGTGTGTCATGTCTGTGTGTGTGTGTTTCTGGGTGTGTCTTTATATTTGGGAAGGGGACAGAGGGAAAGTCTAAAGTCAACTCTGGGGCATTAACTATGTTCTCGGCAAGAGGTAAATCCTAGATGATTTAAGACTCATCTTTGTCAGAAGGCAGCTTGAGGAAACTGAAGAAATACTTTCCTCCCTCATGAATAAGCTGAAGCAATGCCATTAGTGGTCCCTACTCTTGCCTCAACCTCACTTCACATCCACAGAGCCTTGAAAACAAAGGCAAGATGTAGGCATGTCTCAGCTATACCTCAAGAGATATTCAGCTCAAGTCACACAAAAAGGAAATAATTTAGTGAAAACTAAGTAAATTTCCAATTCTTTTTCATTTTGCGTGATAAGCCTGCATCTGTTTTGAGTAGTCCTAAATTAAAGAAGCCATTTCAAGAATTCTAAGAAAAATCATCTATATTATTATTTTACAAGCATTCATGTAAAAATATTTGTTTGTGTTATGTTTGATAATTCATATCTTAAAGAAGACAAAATAATAATGACTTATTAGGATATATTTGAACACTAAGTATATCTTAGGGTCACCACTTTTATTCTAATGCTAAATATTGGAATAAAGAGATGAAAATATATAGTAGCTTAATGAAGAAAAAGGTATCTCTTGCTCATGTAATAATGCCAAGGGCAAAGGGAACAGTGTTAGAAGGGCTGGACAACCTTCATCCACACAGGGTTCCAGGCTGACTGAGACTCTGCCAACTTCAACAGACAGCTTCCTAAGTCATCCTGGTTGTCATCTTGGACCCTGCAAGTGAGAAGGAGAAAAAGCATGGAGGAGTATTAGTGGGAGGTTTTATGGGCCAGGATCAGAAGTGATTAATCTCATTTTTGCTTGACATTCCACTGGCTAGAAATTAACCCTGTGGATATCCCTAACTGCAAAGAAGCCTAAGAAATATGATTTAGTTATGTGCCCAGGAGTAAGAATGTGGATTTGGGTGAATTATTAACAACCTCTGCCATGAGTGTTATACATGATAAGTCTGATTATCACAAGGAAGACCAATCTCAATGATTTATTAGGACAATTTTGATTACTAACAATATTTTAAGGTCACGGATATTCAATATTCCAAGCAGGCCAGTGATCTGGAATAGTTATTGTTAAAAACAAAATATAGTAGATCATGTAAGTAACTTAGTACAGTGGAATTTTTGTTGTAAATACTGATTAATTGCTATGGTTTATCATTATTATAGTTGCCATAATAATACTAATGAGGTTTAAACTTAATTCAGGCTCTTTTCAAACTGGAATACAATACAACAGGAAAAGGAGACAATAGCTAATATATCTGCACTGACAGGTAAGAACAAATCTTAAACTCATACTTGTATGGTATCTGATATTTTTTATTTCCGTAATACAACCTGATGATGGAAAAAGACATACTAGTAAAATTTTATATGCATTTTTGGAATGTTAATAAATATTAACATTGTTAATTTATTAGCTCCTTTTGATTTTATATCATCTTGGTTTCTTCTGATATGACTTGTCATTTCAAAAGATGGTGAAAATAATTTATCAGTAAATAAAATTTATCATAATGCTAGTATTCAATGAAAATTTTATTTACCTTATATTAGTATTATTAAATTAGGCACCAAATATATATTTCTAATATATTGGAGAAAATAATATTTGCATAAAGATAATGGGCACTGCTTAAAAGAATTATGGCATCAACAAGGAAAGGATTGTGTAAAAGTTAAATTGCCATTTAAAGTCTATAAAGCAGATTTATAACATTCCTTATTTGCCATTTAAGTAGTGAAGGCACTAGAGTTGCCTTCACTAATTAAATTTTACCGAGACATTAATTTGAATGAGAAACCATGATATTCTTGTAAGAAGTTAAAGGAAATAGCTCAATATGTATTGCATAGGAACTGCCAACCTTCTACATCTTGACTTGATTTTGCAGTACTCTGTTATGTCTTGTCTATATTTTATGGAGAAAATTATATGCTCTCTGAATTTGAAATTTAATAAAGTTCTCTGGATTGCTCCTGACTGGTCAAAGCCTACTTTATTATAGGTTTTGATATTCTGGGTAATTTTATAAATTGTGATATATTTAATCTTTAATAGAAGTTGAAATGATAGGAAAAATTGTGACAGTGAAGATATATTCCTAAGTTTTCTTTGTTTGTTTGTTTGCGGCAATGAAGATATATATTCTTAAGTTGTTTTTCTGTTTTGTTTTGGTTTTTGTGTGTGCATTTTCTGTAAGGGGATAGCTAGTGCAGAAAGATATAACTAGAAAACAATGTATGTGGGAGGGTGTTTATGACTGAATGTATTATATAACATCCATGGTGTCAAATTTTACTATCATTAAGGAGACTTAAATGTGGCAGATATATAGAAGTTCCACCAAGGTTCATAAGTATAATCTTTTCTTTGTTAAGAATGAAAAAGCCTCACTGTTTTCTATTTTCCACAAAATATGTTGCACTAATAATATTCCTGTCTAGGAAAACAGAATCTCTTAAAGGATTGTAACTTAAAATAATCAAGAAACAGGACTTCCCTGGTGGCGCAGTGGTTAAGAATCCGCCTGTCAATGCAAGGGACATGGGTTCGAGCCCTGGTCTGGGAAGATCCCACATGCCACGGAGCAACTAAGCCCGTGCGCCACAACTACTGAGCCTGTGCTCTAGAGCCTGCGAGCCACAGCTACTGAGGCCCGCGCACCTAGAGCCCGTGCTCTGCAACAAGAGAAGCCACAACAATGAGAAGCCCGCGCGCCACAACGAAGAGTAGCCCCCACTCACTGCAACTAGAGAAGGCCCACGTGCAGCAACAAAGACCCAACACAGCCAAAAATAAATAAATAAATAAAATAAATTAAAGATTTATTAAAAAAAAAAAATCAAGAAACAAATGAAAGGCAAATATATCCGGGGAAGAGAACCAATTTCTACCCGTATAAAATATTTATGATAGCATTATTTTATAGTTGAAAACATCTTCCAAATAAATTTTAAACATCATGTGAAGCCAAGATTTTCTACAAGTCACCTTTACAAGAAATCATTGACTGACTTCACTGAACCTTGAATACTTCAAACCAAACTGAAGTCCTGGCCACCATATTTCCTACCACCTTGTTTCATGTCTCTTGATTGCTGAGTTATTTCACTCAGATCTCCAGGCTTAGTTAGCGACCATCTTCTGGGACATTTATTTTTTTCAGAAGTCATACAAAGCAATAATTAACTGAACCCTGGTAAATGTATATTTGACCTTACTCTTCAGTCCTAGTAATCTGGCTTCTGTCTTGCTCGAAACAATTTAACATCTATGGCTTATTTTTAAGAAGAATGCCTACTTCCACCTGTTTCCCCTGTGCCTGAATTCCTGACTTGGTGTTTTGACTCCTGTCCTCCAGCTGTGGAATTGGCTAGAACTCTGCTCCCTGGACTCAGGACTTCATTTTTTTCCCTTGTTTGGATTGTGACCAGTGTCATTTTCTCTATTCCTCTAATTTCCTGTATACCTATTGGGAAAATACTTGTTCTTCCTTGACTTCCTGGATGTTACTCTTTTGAGGGACCTTTATTATCACCATTGCGTTTTTGAATCAACATTTATTCCTAGCATGTAAAGCAGGGTATTATCACTTTTCTACCTAACATCAAATCTTGAGGTGTCCCTGAAATGAGTCAATATGTGACAAAAAAGCAAACACGGAAAAATTTAACCTCCTTATTTAGCGTCCTTATTACTGATTTTATCATCATTTTTTCCAAGGGACAGAGGATTCTGGGAAAGAGTATTTATTCCTAGGAGACTAAACCTTAATGTATTTCTATGTAATGGATTTCTCACGTATTTTAGGAAAGCCAGAGAAATTTAAGAAAGCCAGAAAGTTGATGGGACTTTGTCTTGGGTTTCTAGGTAGAAGTTGTATGAAAGGCTTAAAAATAAGAAGAGTCATTGAATTAAAGTTATTACTGTCTGTTGGAAATCTACAGTAAGAGAAAATATGCTAGACTACTGTTAGGGTTTTTTTGGTTCAGTTTGTTTTCCTTCAAATCATTCGTTGTACATGTTATCCTGTCTTCCTCTAACAAGTCTTCAGTAACGTCATTGGATATAAAACCACTTCCTCATCTGGTACAGTAAAATAAACCCACCATTGGGCACCGTGGACACCCCTGCCTACCACCATCACCTGTAGGCCTTAGATTGAGCTGAGGGACCACAGTTCGGTAAAAGAAAGCCTTGTTATTAATGACTGGGGACAGCTGACCTAGGTGATCAGCTCTCCTTTATGGTATTGGAAGCATCTGAGCATAATGGCAATAAAGATTCATATTCTGTCCCAAATCCAAATCCAGTGTCACTTTTGCTTTTTGTTGTTGTTGCTGCTTCAAGAGAATAGACATGTAGCTTCTTTAATTCTCTAGTCATTGTCCCAGATCACTACCAAGACACAGAGTCAGATAATCAGGGTTTCAAATTCATTACCTACTAGATATCATTTCCTCCTATTCAACACACGAAAAATTCTGGAGGAGAGAATAAGAATGAAGTAAGACACAACAATCAGTAGTAGTGATGCTTCATTTATCATGTCCATCGGACTAGGGTACCAGAGTTGCCAGGACTGATTTCCTACAGATACTATCAGAGAACTAATGTTAGAATTTGTTAAAAGATAGATATTTTCTGGAGACTTCTCTGAGGCCCTATCTCTATTCTATCACTCTTAAGAGCAGTTAGGTAGTTCTAATTGTTTTACAAATTGAAAAATTAAGCCAGAAATATTATCTGGAAACTTCCCAAACCCTTTCTCAGATTTCAGTCTCCTTGATATTAGTTAAGTCTATCATAGCTTTTACTTAGTCAATCAAGCTATCAAGGTCCCCATACAATAATAAAATGTCTCCAGAAACACTTTGTTTTTTGTAAAATATAAATAAATACATAAATACATAAACAGAACAAGAACAAAGTTGTGTAAGGGAGACTCAATCCTGTTGTCAACTGACTGAAGGACGAGCACTGTAATGTTTTCTTAGGTATCATAAATGGGGAAAGAGAGCATTAGTGGCATTATGGTATCATCTAAGAAACTAGAGACCAGGTACTGATTGGAATTTTTCTCACATTATATTGTACTCTGATCTCTTACCTAGAATGAGTTCAAAAGCACACATTTACTGATGTGGAAATTTGCCTCTGAAATTCAGATTTATGGTTCACTTGGAATAAATTATAATGTTGCCTTCCAAATTTCACAAAACAGAACCCATCAGTATATTCCTTTTTTTTTTTTTTTTTTTTTTTTTTTGTGGTACGTGGTCCTCTCACTGCTGTGGCCTCTCCCACTGTGGCGCACAGGCCCCGGGCGCACAGACTCAGTGGCCATGGCTCGCTCCGTGGCATGTGAGATCTTCCCGGACCGGGGAACAAACCCGTGTCTCCTGCATCGGCAGGCGGACTCTCAACCACTGCGCGACCAGGGAAGCCCCATCAGTATATTCTTGAGTTACTGATCCATAGGCCCCTGGATTCTTTTTTTTTTTTTTTTTTTCAACATCTTTATTGGAGTATAACTGCTTTACAATGGTGTGTTAGTTTCTGTTGTATAACAAAGTGAATTAGCTATACATATACATACATCCCCATATCTCCTCCCTCTCGCGTCTCCCTCCCACCCTCCCTACCTCACCCCTCTAAGTGGTCACAAAGGTGATCTCCCTGTGCTATGCAGCTGCTTCCCACTAGCTATCTGTTTTACATTTGGTAGTGTATATATATCCATGCTACTCTCTCACTTCGTCCCAGCTTACCCTTCCCCCACCCTGTGTCCTCAAGTCCATTCTTTTGTTTGTTTGTTTGTTTGTTTGTTTGCGGTACGCGGGCCTCTCACTGTTGTGGCCTCTCCCGTTGCGGAGCACAGGATCCGGATGCGCAGGCTCAGCGGCCATGGCTCACGGGCCTAGCCGCTCCACGGCATGTGGGATCTTCCCGGACCGGGGCACGAACCCGTGTCCCCTGCATCAGCAGGCGGACTCTCAACCACTGCGCCATGAGAGAAGCCCTCAAGTCCATTCTTTATGTCTGCGTCTTTATTCCAGTCTTGTCCCTAGGTTCTTCAGAAACCTTTTTTTTTCAATTTTTTTTATTTTAATTTTTTTTTTAAGATTCCATATACATGTGTTAGCATACAGTATTTGTTTTTCTCTTTCTGACTTACTTCACTCTGCATGACAGTCTCTAGGTCTATCCACCTCACTACAAATAACTCAATTTTGTTTCTTTTTATGGCTGAGTAATATTCCATTGTATATATGTGCCATATCTTCTTTATCCATTCATCTGTCGATGGACAATTAGGTTGCTTCCATATCCTGGCTCTTGTAAACAGAGCTGCAATGAACATTCTGGTACATGACTCTTTTTGAACTATGGATTTCTCAGGGTATATGCCAGTAGTGGGATTGCTGGGTCATATGGTAGTTCTAGTTTTAGTGTTTTAAGGAACTCCCATACTGTTCTTCATAGTGATTGTATCAATTTACATTCCCACCAACAGTGCAAGAAGGTTCCATTTTCTCCACACCCTCTCCAGCATTTATTGTTTGTAGATTTTTTGATGATAGGCTTCTTGATTGTGAAGCTGTATTATGATAGGAACAATGCTCCCTCTTTCCAAAATTAGCATAGTTCTATGTGCTTTCATGTTCTCTTCAGTCCTGTTTTATTGGAGTCCCTTTCCATGTTAAAGTAGCTCAAGGATATATTACCTTAATAATAAGCTTTGTGATTTGCAAAATGGTTTTCCCTTACCTATTACCAGTTATGATGGTTAAGTTAGGCTACAGTACCAAAATATTTGGTCAAACATTATTTTAGATGTTTCTTGAAGGTATTTTTAGATAAGATTAACGTAATAAGTCAACTTTGAGTGAATCAGATTACCCTTCATGATGTCAGTAGACCCCATCCAATCAGCTGAAGGCCTTAATAGAAAAAGACAGGCCTCCTTCAAAGAAGAGAGGACTCTGCCAGCAGACTGCTTTCAAACTCAAACTGCAGCATCAGTTCTTCCCTGGCTTGAGCCTGCAGTCTAGCCTGCAGATTTTGGACTTGCCAGCATCCACAATTTTGTGAGCCAATTCCTTAAAATAAATCTCTCTGTCTTCTTTCCATCTTTCTCTCATATATATATATATATATATATATATATATATATATATATATATATATATATATATATATATATATATAAAATTGTTTTTGTTTCTCTGGAGAACCCTGATTAATAAAATATACCAGGAAAAAGGTCTAGCTGTTTTACAAATATAAATGGTTCTAAATGGTTCTAAATGGCTCTTCTAGCCACAATTATCACCACTCAATGGGCACAATTTCTCCATCTCTCATAAGTGCACTAAATTTTCATATTTTCTTGGCAAGAACAATGGTATTCTAATTCCTTTGCACTCATTGTCAGCTTAGCGCATATCAATCTGTCATAACATTGTGACTCAAGAGGTTGTTCAGGATGATTGGCTTAATTATCCCAATTGGCTAGAAAAAGTTGGATCTATAAAGCAGAAGGAAGAGGACCTCTTGTGAGTTTGGTACCCAGGTAACAGACTGAGGATAAGAAGGACACAAGACAGATTTCCTACTGTGTTCAAGTGAGCATCATTGGGGAAATAACCAAAAAAGAAAAAAAAAAGCAGATAAAAACCTGACCAAAATATCAGGAGAAAATGGAAGTGTTGGATAGGTTTAATGTAATAATCCATAGTCTAGAACAATGTTGAGAAGGTGATAAACAGAGAATCAACCAGAGAACTATTTCCATAAAAGACAATTGCAGTGTAATGAAAAGCAGTATCAATCCCAAGGTCTAGACATGAATTCTGATTCAATAAACTTAGGCAATTAGTCAAGTTAGTTACTTCCTCAGTTTCAGTTTTCTCAATTTGTTTCATACTAATATTAAGGTCTCAAGATTTTAGTAAATTTGACACATAAAATATTCATTAGTTCCCAAATCTGACTGTGCAACAAGCCTTCAAAAAGACTGCAGAGTTCTTTAAAAGTTCTTAGTCTCATGGACTCTACCCCAGATATACTGAATTATAATTTCTGAGGTGTGAAACTCCAAGCCTATTCCTGGAAAAATGACTTCAGGTGACAGTGATGCAGTTGGCAAATTGCTCTGCCTTTGGGATTCATTGAGCTCTAGTGTCTCATCCACTACCTGGTCTAGAGAAAATGCCCACAGGAGGATGAACCTGAATGAGTAGTACAAATGAATGGGTTTTATGCCTTCCTCATAGTCTTGTTCTCATTCCCATTGGCTGGAATCCAGAGAGGGTAATTGTTCCCTCAGCTGAGTCAGTACTGACCTATACAGACCAGCACTGAAAGGTCAGTGGGTTTCTGTTGTGTGTGAAAATCTGTCCAGTACTCCACAGTTGTAGAATTCAGCTGGAAGATATGACTAGACTGAGTCAGAAGAATTTTTTAAGTCAGTTATCAAAAGTGGTAACCAATTCTCCTGGTGCTACTTCTTCCCACCCACCCATTCCCTGCAATGTGTTTCTTTAAGCCCTAGTGGCTAAACTGAACACCTGCACATTACATGTAATGATACTCTAAATTAAGACAGAATTCGGAGGTGAGATTAAAGGCAGAACCCATATTGCTTAATACATGGATTTTTCAGACCATGAATGGAGGACTAATATATATTAAGTGTTTCCATACACAACCAGTTTTATTTTTCATATTATGCCATATATAATCTAGATTTGTATATAAGACTACATCATTTTATTGATTGGCCCTTTAGAGAAGAATATTTCATGTGAGAAGTCACACACTTAAAAAAAAGAAAGGACAAAGGAAGATGTGTTATTATTTTTTAATAGCATAAGATAACAATGCTACCATTGAACTGAAATAGTCCTTCCTGGGCTTGGCAGTGATCACCTTCTTGCTAATATCAAGCTGTTCACCATTTCTGATCATTCTTCCAATCTGGTTTTTTTATTATTGATCACTTACTCCTTCTGAAAATATATCACTGTCCTTATATAATAATTGGACTCCGCTTGTGGCTCTGCCAGCTTCTCCCCTGGGTCCTGCGCTTCTCCTTCTATGCCTCTTCCATCTGGTCTCCTTTCAGTCCACACTCCATCCATCATTGACCCAGTTACTATGATGGCATATGGTTACCTGCACTGACTCATTAGCTCTCTTGTCTAATTCTCAGATTTATTCATTGTGGTACAATTTAACCAGTCTCCCTCTTTTATATTAGGGGAAATATTGTAAACTTACAGTTTTCCTTCAGTTTTCACATCTCCATTATTAAGTCAAATCTATATCAATTTGTTCCTGAATTGCTATAGAGTTCCTTCCCAATTTTTCTTCAATCCGGGTTACCCCAGAAACAAAATCCAATTTGCCAGTTTTTCCAAATTAATTTTCAGACATCAATTACATTATCCAGTCAACATGTGCTAAATGCCCACTAGTCGCAGAATTCTGTATTTGACATTATATGACATACAAAGCCAAAGACTGAAACAAGTGACCCAACCTTTAAAGAAAGTACCACTTATTGGTGGAACAATACAAATTCATTAGATAGCTAGAAAATAAAATGGAATACATAAAATTACATAATAGATAAATATTCACAGATTTCTGAGAAAGTTACAATATCAAGGAAGGGGAGGAAATGTTCTTAGAATAAATATTCAGCATATGAAGTTCAAGTAAAGCAAATGTAGAAATTGTGTGCAGTATTTTAAAAGTCCTTTAATAAGTTTGTTCTGAGATAAAAGTAGGGTAGAAATAGAGGATCAAAGATTGAAACTGATGGTTGAGGCTAGACCATTGACATATTGAACCTAGATAGATTAATACATATGTAGATAGATAAATATATAAATATATACGTACAAAAAAAAGATGTACAAGTATTAGATAAATGAAACAATAGACAGATGAATAGATGAGTGGATAGAATGATAGATATATAGATATAGAGAGAACATTATGCATAAAGATGCAGAAATTTAAAGGTGTCCAGGAGAGATATTCAAGGAAATTACTTTGGATAACTTTTTAACTTTTAATTATATTAGGATGGAGTGTCACCTGATGATATTTGAATGAAAGGATAGGGACTGAGGATTGGCTCAGACATTAAACTCAGAGCTAAGTTTCCAGGGACTGTTTGATGTTGTTGTTGTTGTTTTAAGTAATAGGAACAAGGTACAGGTGACTCTAGAGATATTTTTATTTGTAGGGGAGCTCTTGAGAAGTTGAGAGAGTTCTCTATAGGGAAACTGTAGTTCATGAATAGAAGGCATTTAACTGAGGACAATATCACAAAGCTGATTAACTTATTTTTCTGTATTTTAGGTTTATTTTCTTAAATAAATTACAATATGGTTATATTCCACACTTTTAAAATCTCTCACAATACACAAAGTACAGAACATTTTTTTTCATTAGATGTTTGAGTGCAGTGATCGTATGACTTCTTAAGCATCTATTTGAAAATAAGAGGATCCATTCCTGCTTTAGTAATAACTTCTAGATAAAAAGAAAGAGTAAACATTTTTCATTCGTTTTATCCATTCAAACCCTGACAAAGGTCCATATGGAGCGATCCAGAGTGTATATCAACCTTCAAATGTAAGTAAGACATTTTGCATTTTTAAAGTCTTATATAGACTGGTAAAAAGAACTTTTTATTCATTCAACCTTTTTATTCATTAGTTGATATAAAAATATAGTCTCATTTGGGTGTTTTCAGCCATATTTATGGCCAAAATCATTTTTTTTTTTTTTTTAGTGAACAAACATTCCAAATTCAGTAATGTTAAATTTCATTGCTAAAAACAAGACAACAGGCCTCCCAATGGAGTCACTTGTGCTAAGGCCCACATCACCAAACCAAGACTTAATTAGAGTTTTAGTAGTCCTGCAAATGGAATCTTAGACCAAAGAGGAATCTCCTGGTCAGCACCAGTTAGGTCATCTGCCTGACAGACCCCTGCCATCTCCTAAAGGAAAGTGACCTTGCAATAACCAACCTGAGTTTTTTGGCTAATATAACTTCCTTGTTCCTGCTCCCTTCCAGCTATACAAGTCTTTCATCTTGTATAACTCCTTGGAGTTCCTTTCTATATGTTAGATTGCATTCTGCCTGATTCAAATCAATTTTTGCTCAAATAAACTTAAAAATTTTAATATCCTCAGTTAATCTCTTACCACCATCAAGCTGAAAGTTAGACTCAAACTTCCTAAGTGATATGGATTATGAACAATATTTATGGTGATAGTTGTCTGACTAGTGAACATCTAATACTTTTTACCCAATGTGATCCTATATTGGCCTCAAAATAAATAATACATTCTTTCCCAGTCTCTCAATAGTAGCCAACATATAGGGAAAGGAAAGATTGTGGTAGGAATAATTCAAATAAAGCAATAAGTAATACTTATTGAGCCTCTGTATTGTACTTGCAATAATTTAGAGCAATGCTTAGGGCTAGGTGGCATTGTGGGGTTTTAGCCTTCGTTTAACTTTTATACTTCATTTAACTGGTATTGGTAGAAAATACTTTTATTATCTTTGCCCACTTTATAATCTCAAAATTATAAGTTCCATTTGACCTTCTAAATAATTTTCTACTTCTCTGTCTATATCAAGTCTCCAGCAACAAAATCAGCAGTGCAGTTCCTCCCAAATATCACGTTAATATTGCTTATATAGAAAAATTCCTTGAAATGATTTATCCTTGCCATTAATTTTAAGAGTTTAATAGATCTAGCAAATGATTAACGTGCTAACCTTCTGACCATTTTAGGGCAATGTTTTCACATGGCTAAACAAATAGATCTTTGCAGAGCATAATAAGATATGTGTCAGCTCTCTGTTTTCTTGATTGATTTGGCTCGCTGTACAATCATTAAGCTGAAGTCTCTCTTAAACAGTAGAAAGGACTGCTGGCAGGGAGCCACTTTGGCTGGCTCTTCTATGTTGTGGTCTGTTTGGTTCATCTGCAGAGACATGGATTAAGATAGAATTATAGGAAATCCTATTGAGGTAAAGGCCTACTGGATAAGAACAGGGAGAATTAATTTAAGCCTCTCTACTCCTTCAACATAACCTTTTAAAATACCAGATTACAGTGTGTTCATTTCACTTGTAATTCTGATATAAAAGACACTAATGGAAATGACATTTGAAAAGGGACTGACTTTTGTGTATAAACTATCACTGGTACGTCCTAATAGTACCTTTCCATGTAGGCCTTAAATATGATAATATTTTCCAGGTTGTGAGCACAGATGAGAAGCTTTTAAATTCTAAACCTCTGTAGATAAGCATATATAATCTCTATCCCTTAGAGAGTAAAGAGTTCTGAAATGCTGATTTATAGATTAACCCAGCACTGTTACGGATATCACAATTTTTTTGTTGTTTTTTGAACGGGGATGGAGTCTTCAAAAGTCATTATTGTTCTTACTTGGCCTTTAAAGCATCCATTGTAATGATGCCAACTGATGCTTTAAAGAGAGAAGAGGACAGTTTAGCTGAAAGATAGCCTTGAAATAGTTAATTGAATACCTTCAGCTCATACCCCTGAATCAACCATAGGTCAGGGGCCATCTGACCTGATAGTAATAATAATACATATGGCAGTTACTTGCTCTTCCCACAGTCCTATAATAGGGCTCCTTTTGTAGATAAGTTTATAGGACCTGAGAGAATTTAAATGACTTCTCCAAACTCATAGAGTCAGTTAGTGATTGGGCTAGGAGTTGAGTTAAAACCAACTTGAAATCAACTCTTGTTGATGTATTTCCAATAGTGTCACTGTAGGTGTAGCTCATCTTGTCCTTGGGAATTAAAAAAAGAAAAAAGAAAAAGAGGAGAAAGAAAAGAATGGAAATGAAAGAAACAACTCTTGGAATTTTGGCAGAACTATCCCTGATGCCCTGACATAAAGGCGAGGCCTCACATTCCAAGGGCACAGATGTGTGGCCTTCAATAAAATGGTCACAGGCCAGACAGCCAGATACCCATCCAGGGAAGGCTCCGTTCTGGTGCTAGGAGAATAAAATGGGGGAGGGGAAGTAAATGACCCGTGTGCCCAATAAAACGAAAAGGCCAGAATGTTGCTTGCTCAGCTCGCTTACTATTTTAACCAAACTTTTGGACACCATAGCTAATGTAAGTATCCAAAAAATGTTTGAATAGTTGTTGTATGAAACAACTGGAAAATGAGAATGGAAAGACAAACAGAATAAATGATGCCACAGGTCTGTGTATCCTTCATGTTGCAGTGAGAATATCTCAGCAAACTGGAAACTTCCAGGGAAGATGGCAACTTCTTAGGAGCAATTGTCCTAGGGCTCTTTATCCAAGTGTTTCTATATTTTGATAAGCTTTACTATTTTAGCCTCTAATGAGGAAATGAGCAACAGAATTATTAAGTAGAAAAAGAAATTCAGCATTCGTATTCTTAAAGACTAAACATGTCCTCTTTGCTTTAGAAATAGCCTGTGTTTAATTTACTCAAAATGACTTCAGACTTGGCCAGGATGAAGCTGTCTCTTTTCCACTTAATGCTCATTCTTAAAGTAATTAAGATTTGATTTATAGATAATTGATTTGTCTTTTCTTTACTGATGTGTATGGTTGGGGGTGGTAAGGGCAGGAAGGGAAAAAGAAGAGACTGCAATTTTCAAATGTCAGCCTACTTTCCATTTATTCTTTTTATTATGAACAAAGCAGGTAAATCAAAATTTGCAATCAAACCTGTTATGTGACATAAATATTCAATAATATAAAATGTTCCTCAAGTCATTAGGACAAAAATATCTTTAGTTGACATAAGTTTAAACATAGTGTGTTTGTGTGTGGTGTGGTGTGTGTGTGTGTGTGTGTGTGTGAATTGCTATGTTTATGATTAAAATGGACTTTATACAGATGTACTAGAATATGCTAGATTTGTCAAGAGTGTGTAAATACTGCTTTCTTGAAAATAATTATCTGCCTAACAGAAAGTGGGAAAAAAAGACATGGATGCTTGTTACTCTCTAATCCAAGTCTGGTAAGAAGCCCACGTGAGAAGATGCTTTGAAGACTGTAGTGAGAGGATGCTTTGGAGAACAGACTGTGGGTCTTTATGGTGAACTATGGGTGATTTGGAGACTAACCCTATGGATCCCATAGAGATTAGTGCCTGCTTTATCAGATAACATCTGAACAGAACTTTCAATTCAAACAGGGCATAGGCTATGGAATGTGTGGAAGTTGTCAGGGGTGAGCTTTCACTAATGAACCAGCTCGAGGAGAATAATGGGCAGGACCAAGCAAATCCAGGTGAGGGGCTACACTGGGAGGATGAGTTGGAAGTTGTGGCTGCTAAGGGCATTGCTTGCTTCAGAGAATTGCACGATGACAGTACTCAGTGGGGAAGTTGCCAATGAGCCTTCAAAGGCTCACACAGGGGATAAATAGCCAATATTTGAAATTGATGCCCCACAGAACAGTGACACTGGATTACAAATGCACCAGTGAGGTAGGATGTGCTCTTTCCCTCTCAACCTGCCTCTCCTGTAGCATAATGAGTGGATAGGAAGAGAAGAGCAGAGAGAAAAATAGTAATAAACACACACACATACATGCACATGCACACAAACACATACGTGCATGCATGCACAAATTTACACACATATTCCAGCCCTCTTGATCACTGCAAGATTTCAAGCTTAGGTCAAGAGGCCTGGTCTGGATCTCTGTGTGTGTCCTTGCGTGTGCATAGAATCTTTGAAATGGATGTGAGATTAAAGTTTAAGTTTGATGTTTAACCTTGGTTAACTTTAATTTGAGAAAAATCAGAAAACATTTCCAGCCATATAATTTACACTGTGACACACACATACCACATGCTTGTACATAAGCCATCTAGGTACTTGTTTGCTTGTGCTCTAAATATACATCAGAAGAAACATGTTTGCATTATAACACATGCATACAATAAGTTTTTATACAATAAAAATTGTTTTGGGATAATTTGTTGATATTTATGGTTCATCCTTACCTGTAAATAACTAATTTTAAAATTTAATGAGAAATTTCAGATTGTCTTGCTTTTTCTGAATTAGAAGGAAACTATTCTTGTGAGGTTTGCTGTATAATCATCAAATATTTTTTTTCCAAATCTAATGAGAAAGCTGACTTAAAAATAAGATTTTGCTGCCTGGCATTTGTACTTTCATGATAAATATTACATTTAAACAGTTGTCTCATTTAGGCCATATCTGATTTTATCTTGAACTATTTCCCACTATAGTAACATAATTTTTATATTATTCAAACATAACTTTTAGTGGATTTATC
The DNA here is from genome assembly GCF_964374135.1 of Grampus griseus. Classification (NCBI taxonomy): domain Eukaryota; kingdom Metazoa; phylum Chordata; class Mammalia; order Artiodactyla; family Delphinidae; genus Grampus; species Grampus griseus. Next base: position 127,117,675 of record NC_138998.1, on the reverse strand, counting down.
CTTTGACCATAAAGGCTATTAGATTTTTAAAAAATCTATGAGGACAATTCTTTAATCATCTTTCACTAAACTGAATGAAAAATTGAGATTTGAATTTTAGAGCTAGTTGGAAAATGGGCATTACTACTTGGGAAAGATGAAAGAAAGTGAAAGCCTTCAAAATACACACGTGTAATCTCATAGGTGGTCCATCCGTGAATTATGAGGCATGAATAATTCCGGAATGAGGAGATAAAATGCATGTCAAGACCACCAGCTAAAGTTATGACATATTTTCCTCATTAATCAATGTGTTATTATGTTCAAAACAATTATTTATTGATTATCCCTTCTTAGGGAAAAAAACATTGAATAGCAATTTGATTTCCACCTATATTTGGTTAATATTCCCTAGTATAAAACAGATTTGGCTAAATTCAAAATGCATCATTTGAAATTTCTTGGTTTTCCTTTAACTAACCCAATAGGTTTAGGTTACTATATTTTCACATGAATATTTTTTACAAGTTAAATGTTTTCTTCTCATATAGGGGAGCATATGTATTTAAGCCCCGAGGTAAAGATGATCCTTATTATGCCCCCTCATTCCTTAATTTTCAGTCTGTGTAGTTTGGGTCTTATCTCTACTGACAGTGTGTGGACAGTACCTCTAGAATTTCATTTTAGTCAACCTATCCCCCATCTAAGCAACAGGACAGCTTGAAGTGCTGCACTCCAAGCAGGCAGAAGTGATATCACAGTGGCACTGGCTGTAGATTGCCAGAATCACCAGTGGCAGGTGATGAGACATTTTGGGACTGACAGGTGGTGAGAGATTGTTGCTGTCTGAAAAGCAAGACATCAAGAAGCCTTCCCAGATGTTTGCCAGATGACAGACTGGTTGCAAATATTTGTTGTGAAATGCTCATTCTCATTCACAGGCAAACATTTCAGCAATGACTTCAGCATTTACTTTAGAGATAAAAAAGAAAAACACAAGGAGATGCAGGCATATGGTCTATCTTTGTAGAAGTTTTCTTATTTTCTAGCTACATATATTTCCTTTTAATGGTTGTTTTACATGATTTGGGGAGTTTTATTTCATTATAACTAATACCTGGCCTGAAAACCCTTAGTTGGACTGCTATGAGATGGATTTTGGAGTTCCAACTTGTTGGCTTCTAAAAACAAAACTACCCTTTTTTAAGGAATGTCTAAATATCTCATGGAATAACCCCTATCTGTATTTTCCACATGCCTGTTTCTTTTCTTTCTTTTTTTTAATCTTTAGGGCAATGCTGACATCATTGCTTAAGAGTTTGGGTGTGAATGCACAAAAAGGGACTCTGAAATAGACTTGTGTTAGCAGCTCACCCTAGGAAAGAGCTGTTCAACTGCCAGTGGTCCTTTCTTACATGGCCAACTCAAGATAATTGACTGAGAAAGTGATTAGGAGTATATTTCAAGAATCTATAGAAAGGTTCCTGGTGTACCTAGAAAGTAACTGAAAGTTTCTCAGTACACAGAAATGGAAGACTAACATAGCCCAAGATAAAGTACTGAAGGACTAAAGACTTACACAGAAAGTTGAGAAGAGATTAGTACATTTAGGTGGAAGACTGCTGGAAAATTAAAATCACATCTTGGATGAAAAAATTATTTATAACTGCAACATACGAAGTCCCATTAAATATTGTTCATCTTTTAGTTGGTATCTAGATGTAACAGTATTCAAAATTCTAAATGTAAATCATTCTTAGACTTTGGTTTACTTGGCACATACATGTAATATGACTGCTATTTCACAGGAAGGCAGAATGGACTGCTCAGATATTTAACTCCATTCTCACTTATAGACATCTATATCAGCAGGTCCCTAATAATAACAATTCTGTCCTCTATGATTATTATAGGTAACCATTACTTATTTAATTAACTAGGATACATAATAAAGTTAATATTTGATAGCATTAGATGTATATTACAATACCCTCGTAGACAAACCAAAAATACAAAGAATCCATTTGAGTATTGTAGGATTTTTCCCCCCAAGGCTAAGACTGAAGATCTGTGTTTCCTTTGTTGATGCGAAAGCTATATCTGACTTGAAAAATGGCAAAATCTCGTGACGTAAAGCCCACGTACGTCACTGGTTACACACTGCTTCTTTCTAACATTCAGGAGAAGCCAAATCATAATGTTTACACAGACCTGTTCATTTACTTCAAAACACCCACCAAAAGAAATGTGACAAAATTTAAACAGCCATACTATTATTTAGATATTTTTTCCATGAAAATCAAACTAAGTTATTTTTCCTAAAATTATTCCCCAAAGAAAGCAGGGCTTTACCTTATTGTGTTGACTTGGGAATTTTCCATGAAAGATTGTAAAGTACATGTAGAGTTTAAAAGGTATATTACAGTATATTACTATTCAAAAAATGCCTTTAAACTGTTTTAAAATCCCAGGGCTGTACCTGAATGCTCCATGCAACACACTTAATTGCCTTACATATCCTCTATATTTCTAGGTTGGAAAAGAGGGAAAAGTGTAACAGGAAGTCTGAAAATTCATTCCTTCATGTTATGATTCATAAATATAAAATCACAGTGATGTTAGCACAAAGTGTTATTTGTTTTCATTAGGGAAAAATGGATTCAAAATGCTCTTATTGTTCACAAATAAAGGTTATTATACATGTTGTCAAATAATATTTACTGGAGTGTAACCAAGTACTGGTGGAATTTGAGTTCACTAATTATTTAAGGTCATGAGAAAATTGTGTTTGAACTGTAATCATTCTTATCTTGTTTTCCTCTTCACTAAATTTAAGAAAGCATGTGAGTGTGTATATCTGTATTTTGGGTTGTTAACAATAAAGGAAATTAGAATATACAGGTTCCCACGTGACTACAAGGAAGAGATTAAAGTCATGTCATTGCCTTAATTTTCCCACAGGTAATCTAAGCAATATTTTCAAGTGCAAGTAATAAATAATACTGGAAATATAAAATGTTTTGCTCTTTCAACAAAAGAGATAAGAAAAAAGTGTAGGCCTATTATTATTATTATTATATTGTGGTTAAGTCTTTAGGCTTAACCCAACTTCCTCTTTTCTTTTCTTGCTTATTTCTTTGTTTTCCCCTTAAGGAGTACCATTCACTTTTTCCTCTTCTATTGCACTATTATCTGCTGGCTGGTCTTTCATATATGGCTCCGCTCTACAATCAGACTGTGGAGTGGAAGCAGTTATCTCCATACTCCTCGCTTCTCAATTGCCTCTAAGAAAAAACCACCTTGTCTCTTTGCATTTAAAATTTTACTGCTCAGCACCATGGGGAAGCACATAAAGAAAAGAAATATTTTAAATAAAAATGTTAAAAATATTCATAGCGTATATTCTCTAGTTAAGAGCAGAATCTTAGAGTCAGATTGCTAAGGTTAGGTAAGCAGTTCCTCCACTACTTATTACTTAGCTTTGTGACTGTGGTCAGGATACTTAACAGCTCCCTTTTCCCGTTATTGCAAAGAATATAATCATATGCCCACCTCACATGAGAGCAGGCCTGTAATGTGTTTAATACAGTGTCTGGCATGCAGAAATAAGGGATTCCATACTCATTAGCTATTCCACTGGATATCTATATCCATGAGATATCTGTTCTCTCACTTTACCCTCATTTTCCTCTCAACTTCTGTTTTCAGTCCTCAATCTATGTTTAAGCCAATTTTAAATCAATAAATCTCTTTTTGTCCTAATTTACCCCCCATTTTTGTAGGTGAATGTGAAAGCAATAACTATGAATGTCCCCTGCCTTAAAAGGAACATAATGGATCTTTAGAAAATTTCAGATTTGATGACATTTATTCTTCTAGGATTCAGTTCCTCCAAAGAATGATTCCTGTAATGAGTTGGTGCAAGTAAAATACTTAGATCAGTGACACATAGTAATGCTCATTTAATGTCATCTATAACTATTTGTTATTGTTATTACTGTTAATATTTTCTATTGTAATCATCATTAATATTACCATCAAGATTATTCTTTGGGGGTATTTTTTGCACTGGTTGGAACTGCAGTAAATCTTACTTTTTGTCTACTATATAATGGATTCTCTTGAAGTAATTCACAATTCTTCAGTATATGCACCTCCATAGAGCATTCTCCACTTAGAGTACTCAACAGCTAAGAGAGCCTATTATCATTTCTCTTCCCTAAGGATATATGATGAAAGAAAATAATAGCAATACCAATAAATCCTCAATGTACAGACAATGTCTCCCCAGTGCTGAAAAGAGCCAAGAATGGGGGAACTTCTCAGTGGCACAGCCAATATTTAAATGTCTAGATTGGGAAAATCATTTTTACCTTTAAGAAGTGTGTTACACACTAAGGTATATAGTACACAAGGGAGATGATGTGGTGGGCAGTATAACTAAATCCATGACATAATGAAGAACCAAAACAGGCTTTTAGTATGTTATTCTTTTTTTTTAACATACTAAAACAAGATATGGAAACTATGTGTGGTAGAAATTACTCAGCAAATAAGCTTTTCTGATTGTCCAATGTGTTTGTCTCTTCTTTCATCTTTTCTTTTTCAAATGGCTACAGAGTCTAGCCATTCATATGTACTCCAAAGAAGATGTTCATACAGAAGCTGCCTTTTTGGATACTTAGTGTAAATATTTCATTAAAATGTAGTTTGAAAGAAATATACTGCAATACAAGTGAAGTTCCAAAAGAGTAGAAGACACTAGCTACCTGGAAAATTTTGACTTAGTTTTGGGGTCCTTATATTGGATAGAATTTAAACAAGTCATTTCATTAGGAGGAAAGAGAGGGAAGAGGAGGGAAAAAGAGAGTGAGGAGACAGGAGGAAATGCTAAGAAAAGGATTTTGTCAGTCAGTCTGGAATCCTTCAGTGCTTCCCTGAGAAGAGGTATCAGCCTTGTTGAAGCTTTTTTGGGGTAAACCAAAGGGATTATTATTGCTTTATATGTAGCAATGAAATGAGCAATAGCACTTTCTTGATGTTCATTCATTCAGCTCACAAATATTCATTGAGCACCTGTATGTGATAGGCCTTGTTCTAGGTTCTGGGGCTATAGTAGTTAACAAAATCAACAAATATCCCTGACCTTATGTAGCTTGTTTTCTTTGGGGGGTGGGGATGGAGAGAGACATATATTAATATATGTAAGTAATATAAATATATATATATATATATATATTATGATAGATGGTGATAAGTATGATAGAAAAAAATAAAGCAGCAATAAAGGAAGATAAGGAAGCTAGAAATGGGGAAAGCTTAAATAGTTAGTAAGTGAAGCCCTCTCTAAAATGAAATATCTGAGTCAAGTTCTGAAAGAAATGAAGGAATGAACCATGTGAATAATCATGGGGAGAATATTGCAGGCAAAAGGAAATAGAAAACTCAAAGGCTTGGGTTGGAAATAAACTGGCATGGATAAGACATGGTGCACAAGCCAGCATGTCTTCAGAAGATTGAGCAGGGTGGGAGTAGTAGGAGATAGAGCAGAAAGAGAAAAGAAATCCAAGTTAACAAAGTATAATTTTCCCTTTTTAAATCAAATTCTAATTATATCAAGAGCAGTTGAGTTACAGAGCACCCTGCCGTTTTTTCATTTCTCTCATCTTAACTTCCCTTGATGGAAATTTGATAATGCCATTCAATCTTCTAGCTCAAGAGTAAATCATTTAAGGGATAGAAGGCCATTGTAAGGGAGTCAAAGATGGCTTAGAAGAGAGGAAAGTCATGATCTGACTAGAACATTTTGAAGATCACTCTGGATGGCTATGCCAAGAGTAGGTGGCATAGGGTGAAAGCAAAAGCCAACCAAGAAACCACAGCAATAATTTAAGTGAGAGATAATGGAGACTCGGACTAAGGTGGTAACAATGGAGGTGATGAAAATGATTCGGTCCAGAAATACATTTTTTGAAGGTAGGGGAAATGGAAGAATAAAATTGTTGATGATTGAGATGGGAAGAGCTGCAAGAGGATAATATTATGGTTAAAAAAAATGGAATCAGTTTTGGACCTGTGGAATTTGAAATACCTATTATTAGGTTACCAGTTCTAATGAATATGCTATTGACTGATATGTAATTGATATAAAATTGCAATTAATTTGTACTGCTCAGTTATTCATTCCACAAATATTTGTTGAAGGCTTACTATGTGACCAACATCATGGTTGGCACAAGGTTCATTTTCAAGAGCAATGAGAATGTATTTGGAGAAATTGATATTAAAGACAAAATTAAGAGAACAATCAAAGATACATTCACAGTGCCATTCATTATAGCTTGATGTATACTAGGTTTGCATGACATACCTTATCCTATCTGATTGACATATATTATAATAGGTGATTAACAAGTAAGAAGGGATCACCTACCACTCCTACATCTATTTCTCACCTACTGCATTTACACCTATCTTGTTTAGTTGACGGGTTTATCTGGCATCAAGCATGAGAATTTATTTGGCCCCTATAACTTCTGACCACAGTGTCTCGCTAACACTTATGAGCAAATTGTGAAAAATTTTTCAAAATAAATTCCTACTAAAGATCTAAGAGAAAGGAAAGGAACACCAAATTAATACAGTACAGTTTTCTTATTCTAGTTTAATCAATTGAGAGATGAGTTACACACATTCTCTGTCTTTTTTTTTTAACATCTTTATTGGAGTATAATTGCTTTATAATGGTGTGTTAGTTTCTGCTTTATAACAAAGTGAATCAGTTATACATATACATATGTTCCCATATCTCTTCCCTCTTGCATCTGCCTCCCTCCCACCCTCACTATCCCACCCCTCCAGGTGGTCACAAAGCACTGAGCTGATCTCACTGTGCTATGCAGCTGCTTCCCACTAGCTATCTACTTTACGTTTGGTAGTGTATATATGTTCATGCCACTGTCTCACTTTGTCACAGCTTACCCTTCACCCTCCCCATATCTTCAAATCCATTCTCTAATAGGTCTGTGTCTTTATTCCTGTCTTACCCCTAGGTTCTTTATGACATTTTTTTTTCTCTTAGATTCAATATATATGTGTTAGGATACGGTATTTGTCTTTCTCTTTCTGACTTACTTCACTCTGTATGACAGACTCTAGGTCCATCCACCTCACTACAAATAACTCAGTTTCATTTCTTTTTATGGCTGAGTAATATTCCATTGTATATATGTGTCACATCTTTACCCATTCATCTGATGATGGACATGTAGGTTGTTTCCATCTCCTGGCTATTGTAAATAGAGCTGCAATGAACATTTTGGTACATGACTCTTTTTAAATTATGGTTTTCTTGGGGTATATGCCCAGTAGTGGGATTGCTGGGTTGTATGGTAGTTCTATTTGTAGTTTTTTAAGGAACCTCCATACTGTTCTCCATAGTGGCTGTACCAATTCACATTCCCACCAGCAGTGCAAGAGGGTTCCCTTTTCTCCACACCCTTTCCAGCATTTATTGTTTCTAGATATTTGGATGATGGCCATTCTGACCACTGTGAGATGATATCTCATTGTAGTTTTGATTTGCATTTCTCTAATGATTAATGATGTTGAGCATTCTTTCATGTGTTTGTTGGCCCTCTGTATATCTTCTTTGGAGAAATGTCTATTTAGGTCTTCTGCCCATTTTTGGATTGGGTTATTTGTTTTTTTGTTATTGACCTGCATGAGCTGCTTGTAAATTTTGGATATTAATCCTTTGTCAGTTGCTTCATTAGCAAATATTTTCTCCCATTCTGAGGGTTGTCTTTTGGTCTTGTTTATGGTTTATTTTGCTGTGCAGAAGCTTTGAAGTTTCATTAGGTGCCATTTGTTTATTTATGTTTTTATTACCATTTCTCTAGGAGGTGGGTCAAAATGGATCTTGCTGTGATTTATGTCATAGAGTGTTCTGCCTATGTCTTCCTCTAAGAGTTTGATAGTTTCTGGCTTTACATTTAGGTCTTTAATCCATTTTGAGCTTATTTTTGTGTATGGTGTTAGGGAGTGTTCTAATCTCATACTTTTACATGTACCTGTCCAGTTTTCCCAGCATCATTTATTGAAGAGGCTGTCCTTTCTCCACTGTATATTCCTGCCTCCTTTATCAAAGACAAGATGACCATATATGCATGTGTTTATCTCTGGGCTTTCTATCTTGTTCTGTTGATCTATATTTGTCTTTTTGTGCCAGTACCATACTGTCTTGATTACTGTAGCTCTGTAGTATAGTCTGAAGTCAGGGAGCCTGATTCCTTGAGCTCCGTTTTTCATTCTCAAGATTGCTTTGGCTATTTAGGGTCTTTTGTGTTTCCATACAAATTGTGAAATATTTTGTTCCAGTTCTGTGAAAAATGCCAGGGGTAGTTTGATAGGGATTGCATTGAATATTTAGAATTGCTTTGGGTAGTATAGTCATTTTCACAATGTTGATTCTTCCAACCAAAGAACATGGTATATCTCTCCATCTATTTGTATCATCTTTAATTTCTTTCATCAGTATCTTATCATTTTCTGCATACAGGTCTTTTGTCTCCTTAGCTAGGTTTATTCCTAGATATTTTATTCTTTTTGTTGCAATGGTAAATGGGAGTGTTTTCTTGATTTCACTTTCAGAGTTTTCATCTTTAGTGTATAGGAATGCCAGAGATTTCTGTGCATTAATTTTGTATCCTGCTACTTTACCAAATGTATTGATTAGCTCTAATAGTTTTCTGGTAGCATCTTTAGGATTCTCTATGTATAGTATCATGTCATCTGCAAACAGTGACAGCTTTACTTCTTCTTTTCCAATTTGGATTCCTTTTATTTCCTTTTCTTCTCTGATTGCTGTGGCTAAAACTTCCAAAACTATGTTGAATAAGAGTGGTGAGAGTGGGCAACCTTGTCTTGCTCCTGATCTTAGTGGAAATGCTTTCAGTTTTTCACATTGAGAACAATGTTGGCTGTGGTTTTGCCATATATGGCCTTTATTATGTTGAGGAAAGTTCCCTCTATGCCTACTTTCTGAAGGGTGTTTTATCATAAATGGGTGTTGAATTTTGTCAAAAGCTTTCTCTGCATCTATTGAGATGACCATATGTTTTTTCTCCTTCAATTTGTTAATATGGTGTATCACATTGATTGATTTGCGTATACTGAAGAATCCTTGCATTCCTGGAATAATCCCCACTTGATCATGGTGTATGATTCTCTTAATGTGCTGTTGGATTCTGTTTGCTAGTATTTTGTTGAGGATTTTTGCATCTATGTTCATCAGTGATATTAGCCTGTAGTTTTCTTTCTTTGTGACATCTTTGTCTGGTTTTGGTATCAGGGTGATGGTGGCCTCATAGAATGAGTTTGGGAGTGTTCCTCACTCTGCTATATTTTGGAAGAGTTTGAGAAGGATAGGTGTTAACTCTTCTCTAAATGTTTAATAGAATTCTCCTGAAAGCCATCTGGTCCTGGGCTTTTGTTTGTTGGAAGATTTTTAATCACAGTTTCATTTTCAGTGATTGTGACTGGTCTGTTCATTTTTCTATTTCTTCCTGATTCAGTCTTGGCAGGTTGTGAATTTCCAAGAATTTGTCCATTTCTTCCAGGTTGTCCATTTCATTGGCATAGAGTTGCTTGTAGTAATCTCTCATGATCTTTTTTATTTCTGCAGTGTCAGTTGTTACTTCTCCTTTTTCATTTCTAATTCTATTGATTTGAGTCTTCTCCCTTTTTTCTTGATGAGTCTCGCTAATGATTTATCAATTTTGTTTATCTTCTCAAAGAAACAGCTTTTAGTTTTGTTGATCTTTGCTATAGTTTCCTTCATTTATTTCTGATCTGATCTTTATGATTTCTTTCCTTCTGCTAAATTTGGTTTTTTTTTTTTTGTTGTTGTTCTTCTTTCTCTAAATGTTTTAGGTGCAAGGTTAGGTTGTTTATTCGAGATGTCTCCTGTTTCTTAAGGTAGGATTGTATTGCTATAAACTTCACTCTTAGACCGGTTTTTGCTGCATCCCATAGGTTTTGGGTCCTCATGTCTCCATTGTCATTTGTTTCTAGGTATTTTTTTGATTTCCTCTTTTATTTTTTCAGTCATCACTTCGTTATTAATTAGTGTATTGTTTAGCCTCCATGTGTTTGTATTTTTTACAGATCTTTTCCTGTAATTGATATCTAGTCTCAAAGCATTTAGGTCGGAAATGATACTTGATACAATTTCAATTTTCTTAAATTTACGAAAGCTTGATTTGTGACCCAAGATATTATCTATCCTGGAGAATGTTTCATGAGCACTTGAGAAAAATGTGTATTCTGTTGTTCTGGGATGGAATGTCCTATAAATATCAATTTAGTCCATCTTGTTTAATGTATCATTTAAAGCTTGTGTTTCCTTATTTATTTTCATTTTGGAGGATCTGTCCATTGGTGAAAGTGGGGTTTTAAAATCCCCTACTATGAATGTGTTACTGTCAATTTCCCCTTTTATGGCTGTTAGTATTTGCCTTATGTATTGAGGTGCTCCTATGTTGGGTGCATAAATATTTACAATTGTTACATCTTCTTCTTGGATCAATTCTTTGATCATTATGTAGTGTCCTTCTTTGCCTCTTCTGATAGTCTTTATTTTAAAGTCTATTTTGTCTGATATGAGAATTGCTACTCCCGCTTTCTTTTGGTTTCCATTTGCATGGAATATCTTTTTCCATCCCCTCACTTTCACTCTGTATGTGTCTCTACGTCTGTAATGGGTCTCTTGTAGACACCATATATATGGGTGTTGTTTTTGTATCCATTCAGCCAGTCTGTGTCTTTTGGTGGGAGCATTTAATCCATTTACATATAAGGTAATTATTGATATGTATGTTCCTATTCCCATTTTCTCAATTCTTTTGAGTTTGTTATTGTAGGTCTTTTCCTTCTCTTGTGTTTCTTGACTAGAGAGGTTCCTTTAGCATTTGTTGTAAAGCTGGTTTGGTGGTGCTGAACTCTCTCTGCTTTTGCTTGTCTGTAAAGGTTTTAATTTCTCCATCAAATCTGAATGAGATCCTTGCTGGGTAGAGTAATCTTGGTTGCAGTTGTTTGTCCTTCATCACTACAAATATGTCCTGCCAATCCCTTCTGGCTTGCAGAGTTTCTGCTGAAAGATCAGCTGTTAACCTTATGGGAATTCCCTTGTGTGTTATTTGTTGTTTTTCCCTTGCTGCTTTTAATATGTTTTCTTTGTACTTAATTTTTGACAGTTTGATTAAAATGTCTTGGTGTATTTCTCCTTGGATTTATCCTATATGGGACTGTCTGTGCTTCCTGGATTTGACTATTTCCTTTCCCATATTAGTGAGGTTTTCAAGTATAATCTCTTCAAATATTTTCTCAGTCCCTTTCTTTTTCTCTTCTTCTTTTGGAACCCCTATAATTCGAATGTTGGTGCATTTATGTTCTCCCAGAGGTCTCTGAGACTGTCCTCAGTTCTTTTCATTTTTTTTTTCTTTATTGTGTTCTGCAGTAGTTATTTCCACAATTTTATCTTCCAGGTCACTTATCCGTTCTTCTGCCTCAGTTATTAATCTCTTCTAGAGTATTTTTAATTTCATTTATTGTTTTGTTCATCATTGCTTGTTTCATCTTTAGTTCTTCTAGGTCCTTGTTAAATGTTTCTTGCATTTTCTCTATTCTATTTCCAAGATTTTGGATCAACTTTATTATCATTATTCTGAATACTTTTTCAAGTAGACTGCCTATTTCCTCTTCATTTGTTAGGTCTGGTGGGTTTTTATCTTGCTCCTTCATCTGCTGTGTGTTTTTCTGTCTTCTCATTTTGCTTATCTTAGTGTTTTTGGGTCTCCTTTTTGCAGGCTGCAGGTTCATAGTTCCCTTTGTTTTTGGTGTCTGTCCCCAGTGACTAAAGTTAGTTCAGTGGGTTGTGTAGGCTTCCTGGTGGAGGGGACTAGTGCCTGTGTTCTGGTGGATGAGGCTGGATCTTGTCTTTCTGGTGGGCAAGTCCACGTCTGGTGGTGTGTTTTGCGGTGTCTGTGGACTTATTATGACTTTAGGCATCCTCTCTGCTAATGGGTTGTGTTGTGTTCCTATCTTGCTAGTTGTTTGGCATAGGGTGTCCAGCACTGTAGCTTGCTGGTCGTTGAGTGAAGCTGGGTGTTGGTGTTGAGATGGAGATCTCTGGGAGATTTTCACCATTTGATATTGCGTGGAGCTGGTACATCTCTTGTGGACCAGTGTCCTGAAGTTGGCTCTCCCACCTCAGAGGCACAGCACTGACTCCTGGCTGCAGCACCAAGAGCTTTTCATCCACACAGCTCAGAATAAAAGGGAGAGAAAGTAGAAAGAAAGAGGATATAAGGAAATAAAATAAAGTAAGATAAAATAAAATAAAGTTATTAAAAGAAATAAATATTAAGAAAAAACCTTTTTTAAAAAAGTAAAAAAAAAAAAAAAATGGATGGATAGAACCCTAGGACAAATGGTGAAAGCAAAGCTATACAGACAAAATCTCACACGGAAGCATACACATACACCCTCCCAAAAAGAGGAAAAGTGGAAAAAATAATAAATATTGCTCTCAACGTCCACATCTTCAATTTTGGATGATTCGTTGTCTATTCAGGTATTCCATAGATGCAGGGTACATTCAGTTGATTGTGGAGATTTAATCTGCTGCTCCTGACGTTGCTGGGAGAGATTTCCCTTTCTCTTCTTTGTTTGCCCAGCTCCCGGGGCTCAGCCTTGGATTTGGCCCCGCCTCTGCGTGTAGGTCACCGGAGGGCGTCTGTTCTTGGCTCAGACAGGATGGGGTTAAAGGAGCCGCTGATTCGAGGGCTCTGGCTCACTCAGGCTGGGGGGAGGGAGGGGTACGGAGTGCGGGGCAAGCCTGTGGCGGCAGAAGCCAGCGGGACATTGCACCAGCCTGAGGCGCGCTGTGCATTCTCCCGGGGATGTTGTCCCTGGATACCGGGGACCTGGCAGTGGCTGGCTGCACAGGCTCTCGGGAGGAAAGGTGTGGCTAGTGACCTGTGCTCGCACACAGGCTTCTTGGTGGTGGCAGCAGCAGCCTTAGAATCTCATGCCCGTCTCTGGGGTCCGCGCTGTTAGCCACAGCTCGTGCCCGTCTCTGGAGCTCCTTTAAGCAGCGCTCTTAATCCCCTCCCCTCACGCACCAGGAAACAAAGAGGAAAGAAAAAGTCTCTTGCCTCTTCGGCAAGTCCAGACTTTTCCCCGGACTCCCTCCCGGCTAGCTGTGGTGCACTAACCCCTTCAGGCTGTGCTCATGCTGCCAACCCCAGACCTCTCCCTGTGCTCCAACCGAAGCCCGAGACTCAGCTCCCAGCCCCGCCCGCCCTGGTGGGTGAGCAGACAAGCCTCTCGGGCTGGTGTGTGCTGGTCGGCCCCGATCCTGTGTGCAGTAATCTCTCCAGTTTGCCCTCCGCACCCCCGTGGCTGTGCTGTTCTCCTTGGCTCCAAAGCTTCCCCCCTCTGCCACCTGCAGTCTCCGCCCAGGAAGGGGCTTCCTAGTGTGTGGAAACCTTTCCTCCTTCACAGCTCCCTCCCACTGGTGCAGGTCCCGTCCCTATTCTTTTGTCTCTGTTTATTCTTTTTTTCTTTTGCTCTACCCTGGTATGTGGGGAGTTTCTTGCCTTTTGGGAGGTCTGAGGTCTTCTGCCAGCATTCAGTAAGTGTTCTGTAGGAGTTGTTCCACGTGTAGATGTATTTCTGATGTACATGTGGGGAGGAAGGTGATCTCCGTATCTTATTCTTCCACCATCTTCCACATTCTCTTTTTGTTTCTCTTTTCTTAATTTTGCCTACTGGATACTTGATCATTTCATTCCAGCTTGTAGGTCAAGAGTCATTTAAAATTCACTTCTTTTTTTAGAGGAATTTCAGCTGCTAAAAGATCTGACTGTTAGTCTTCTCTGTAGTTATGAACCAACTCTGGGAAAAATGTTGCATCAATTCAGACCCGTTTTATTTTGTTACATAATGAATATTCTGTTTCATTTGTCGAGATCACACTCAATAGCCAAAGTGGAGTTATCAACTTTGGTGAAACTTGGCTTTGTTGTGCAACCTGTTTTCTAAACTTATGTCTATACTGTGTTTATTTATTTATTTTTTTGCCAAATATGAAGGCAGATACTATCTTATTCTGGAATAAACCTGCTCAAGTCTTTGCCAACAGCCATGCCAGAAGATTTTGGTTTTAAATGCTTTCCTCTTTCACCTACAGGCCTTTGCGTGTCTCCCCCAAGATCCTCTGAGGAAGACCTACAATTCTCATGTCATTTGCAGCCTTGCCCTATTCAATTTAGTGCCTCCACCTGCTTTTTCATCTTTACTCTCCATTTCCCTCTAATCCACAATTCCACTTTGCTTAATGTCTTTCCAAAATCTAATATTTTAAACTTGAAGCATGTGGAATAAATTCTTCTAGAAATAATAGACATTACTTTTTAGAAATAATAAATACTGTTGTTTTTAGATATGAACTAATCACTATTTGTATTAATCTAAAATTATAAAATAGATGTACCAGTTTATACAACTTACAAAACTACAGGTAAAAAAAGTGTTGCTATGTCAGCAGGTACTTCTGTTTTGACAAGTTGCTTCTGATGGTAAAGTCACTAAATGAAATGGAAAGAATTTGGGAACAATCATAAAAAATGATTTACTTTACTGCCTCTGACAAGGGTCACTTGACTGAAGTATACTTTTGGATCACTATTTGAAAGAACTAAGCAATGATCCACTGAGGGCTCAGCAGACACCCTATTAACATCAAAAATCTTATTAATTTGTTAATGGCTACATATAATTCTTATACTTTCCTTAAGAGGAAACCACTATACCACTATATAAACATGTAGTCTAGTTAGAAAGGATAATTTATGGAAAAAATTTAAAAACATGTGAACTCATGAAAGGAAAAATTTTGCATGCTTTTTGCAGAAGAACAGAATTCATAAGTTTATACAATTCTACAAAAATCCATTTTGAGATGTTTCAATTTAAGGTAAAAACTAACTATAGTAATAATATTATTAATATGATAAAATAAGTATTCTTTTGATATTAAAGTTGTATTTCTTTTGTTTTAATACATATATAAATATAGATGCACAAAAATAATCATTCATTCATATATTTGTCCATTGTAGACTTCTTGTTGTCCACTCTGTCCAGCAGGTCCTGGGATCACTAAGCATGGTGAAAAAATTACTCTACTAAGACTTAGATGTTTAGGATGCCCCCAAAATTAAATAGTAGCATTGAGAGTTTTTGTAGAGTTGTCTATAGTTTCTACAGAATTAAATAGAAAGATTACAGTGTCAATATTAAGAGGGAGGAGTGTAGGAAGACTATTGAAATAGTTGTTTTTGTGGAGAGAAAGGGGAAATTTGGAAGGTAAAACAGTATGAGGAAAGGCAAAGAGATTCATTGAGTTCAACAGAGCAGAGAAACTCATGAAAGAAACCTTTGCAAAGATCTGGAAAAGAGAGTGCAGATATTAAGTTTGAGGAGCTATGAGTGTTTCTCAGCATTAGGACCCCAGCTGAGTTTAGGGTAGCAGTAAGAAAGTAAGACTGGAAAGAAATCCGGGACAAATTCTTTAAGTACTACATAGAATATTTTAAAGAACTTAGGTTATTTTCTTAAAGAACATTCGTGTGTGTGTGCGTGTGTGTGTGTGTGTACAGGGAGTGGCAATGGATGATGCGGGAAGAGGAGGTTGGGAAGAAGGTAAGTTAGTGATGGGATTTATATTTTAGGGACTTCCCTGGTGGTCCAGTAGTTAAGACTCTGCTCTTACACTGCTGAGGGCATGGGTTCCACCCCTGGTCAGAGAGCTAAGATCCCACACGCCTGGTGTCCCGACCGAAGGAAAAAAAAAAAAAAAAGGAGGATATATTTCAGAAAGATTCCTGGATACAGAGTAGAGAATGGCCTGGGTAAGGGCAGGATAAAACAAAGTAATTTAGAAGTAATCTAGTTCAGAACTGAAATAGAGATGGAAAGAAAATGTGCAATGGAGGAATTCATCCTAAAAGAAATAACCAAGTAGGAATTACCAGTTGCAACTACAAATGGATAAAAAATAGATAAATTTAAGGCTACATTCCCTGAGTACAGGATTTATTTAAAAAAGTCAAGGAGAAGCAGTGCATGTGGAGCATTAGGTCCTGTTAAACTGCAGAGTAGGTAGGAAATGTCCTAGGTGGAGAATATATACATTGGCTTTTGAGAAGGGGGACATAAAAATCAAGTTTTACCATGGCTCCAGTTATATTATTACATAGACAGGATAGATGGGAAAATGGGATAAAGAAACCCTCCGACAACTTTCATGATTTCAAACTTGCATAATCAACAGTCGATAGCAGAAAATGTTCCATTTATCCATTACTGTGTGACATTCACTCTCCTAGAAATAAAACCTCAATGGACTGAAATAAAAACAATCATTGATTTTGCTTATGAATCTACAATTTGTGCAAGATTAAGTAAAGACAATTCATATCTGATCCTCAGCTAGGCTGACTCACATCCCTAAGGGCTGGAACAGCTGAGGCTATTTGGACATCTCTCTCCCTCTTCAGGTCATCTCAGGATTCTTCATGTGGTTTCTTCGGCAGCAGATCTCAATCCAACTTCTTATACAGCATCTCAGAAATCTAGGAACCATCATTTTAAGAAATCTAGTAGGAGTTTGAGGCACCTTCCGAGCTAGGCTGCTGTGTTCTATTGGTCAAACAAGTCACTAAGGCCAGCATAGATTCAAGAGGAGAGGAATTAGACTCCACCTCTTAAGATACAGGATAGAGAAATACTTTTGGCCAACATTTCACTAGGGTAAGGTACTTGAAGTTCATATATTTTTAACTTTTTCCCATAAAGAATGGTTTACTAGTGTCAACTTCAAAAGATAATAGGATTCATTATAACACAATTACAATGTCATTTATTTATTATATGTTAATTATGGACCAGAAATTGACCTGGGCTGATTATACTAAGGGAACAGTGGGTATTTTTTATAAGCAACAACCAATTCCTTCCCTTTAAAAGTTTGAGAATATGAGGAACTATAACTATTAATACTTGTTATAGGTAAATTATCATTTACACTGCAATAAAGTTAAACATTCTGTTAGTTACTTTAACATGACTCATAGAGATAGGCATCCAAGATGGGAGGAGAAATATGCAAAAAAGCTAAGATCCAAGAGGCTGGAGGGTTAAACGGTGTTAATCTGGAACTTGTACCTGATAGAATGAGGAACCAAAGGACAAGAGGTCCTGTAATGGACAAATGGTGGTGATAAGGGAAAGAGTGATTACCTAGAGTCAGAGATGTTCTTTAGTGATGGAATGCAGTTAGTCAGGACCATGTGGTTTTAAAGAGCATGGCAGAGGCCAAGTTCCAAGGGAGCACCTAAAGTTTTCAGGAGTCCTGGGCCAAGGAATTAGCAGGGGCTTGGATCGTTATGAAACCTGGATGTCTTTGCCATACATGTGTCAAGGCTGAAGGCTTGCTGCATTAGAAAGGAAGGAATTTTCCCAACAGTAAGCAGTATTCATTGTTGGAATATTCTACCAGCAGCCTTTAAATAGAAAAAAAGTCAACTGTTAGTTGTAATCCTGTTGGAAATTAGAATGAAAGACACTGATTTTTGTTCTTAAATCACAATTTTCATTTACAAAAAAAACATATTTAGACTTTAGCCTCTTGGTTTGGACATTTTCAACTTTATTCACACAAAGTAGACACTTTCTAAATATTTGCTGAAGAGAAATGCAATTGCTCTAATCTTTGTATAACTTTGAAGACCTCTGTAATTCTATTCAAAAAATAATATTAATGAGATGTATATACTCTTTTTAATGTTTTCAAGAAAGTGAAATTTAATGGAGTCTGTTTCCAGTATCACTACAAGAGAAAGGAATAATGATTTTGTTTTTATTTCTAAGAAAATAATTTTATTGACATTTCTAAGGTAATTTTATTGAAACTATAACTTAAGTTGTTCTATACAAATATGCTTTAGAAATTTGTAAAACTTATGGTGGATATTAAAATACTTTCTTCAAATAATCAGGAACATAGATATAGAATTAGAGAATTATTTCAGTTCCTGTGTTAAATTATTGAAATAGGTACAATGCTGAACTGCCCTGAGGTCATATCTAAGCAGTTCACTAAATCAACATTATCTAAATCTTTGTTTATTTTTTCCTGATTCTTGAAGATTAAGCAAAGAACATGCCTCAAGTCTAGGCTTAATGTCAACATTACAAATTAGCAAGAAGAATATATCCAAAATGTAGAGGAGTGTTTAGAAGTAGGAGAGCTAAGAGTATACAGGAAGGAAAATGCAAGTTGTAATGCTTACGTTTTGAATTTTACTCTTTCCTGGCCTCATACTTAAGTGCAGACCTATTAGATATTCATTAACCTCTAGTGAACCTGTAAGAATGTCCTTTAGTGAATTTTAAAGTTTGAGTATCAGGTATAGTTACAACTTTAAAGAAAAAGCAAAGACCAGACTCTTCAGCCAGACATAAATTAATGTAATTTCAACATTTTGGGTTAATATACAATAGGAATTTAATGACTAGAAAATGGATTAAATGAGAAATACAGTAGACACTGCATGAATCTAAATTCAGTTTCTTCTGGTTCATGGAAAGACTGGGTTTAATTTATTTTGGCTCACCTAAATCTTTAAAAAAACATTCTGGTTTATATGTACACAATTATGTTCAATCAGTTATCCTAATTATTATTATTTTCCACAATGTTTGCACACTGTTTCAATGGCAACAGAAAGGAATATATAATTAGAAATATTTTCAGTTCATCAATTGGTAAAATATCTTCTTAGATAATAGAAAGTCCAGACAACATCTAATGCACATTCCCAACCCATGGAATATTTTAATCATTAAGAAAAAGTATAGCTTGTGTTTTATTAACTAAGCTGCAAGGGACTTGAAACTAGAAATTGAGTCTTAGCAAAATCTGTATCCCTTGATATCTATCTACCTGACTCAGAGCAGATGCTGATCACTATTTATTGAATTGGATGAAGTCTTGATAAGTTCAGCTTTATGAAAGCATCATTTTCTTATTAAGTTCATAAACTGGGAGAACATTTACTTTCATAAAAAATTAACTGAAGTAGTTAGAACTTGTAGAATAATAATCTTATATTATTGACACATTCAAGTACAGAATATGAAAGCTTAGAAAGGGTATAGACATTTAGAATGACTGCTCTGGAATTTTAAATAGTATGTTTAAGCTTCAGAATTGGCTTGAAAACATAGAGCCCCAGAAATGATTGATTTCTCAAATGTGATTAGAATCAACCCTGTTTCATTAAGAGAATCTCAATTGAATTGTGAGTATCCTTGTTTGGTGATTTTAAGATGTTTTATAGAATGGAGTTCCTTCTGCCAGATTCTATGGGATGGAAGAGAAGGATTGTAAGTATGTTTGCTGCATGGATTTCCCAAATCCTGGCTAAATAAAAAAATCTGTCTACCCAACTTCCTTTTATTTCTGGCAAAAACTTGTTTTTTTCTTACTAATTATCCCCAGCTGTACCAGATTCTGTATTTCTTATTTTTAACTTTACATGTTCTTACATCTGTGTGCTTCTTGTATGAAATATTGGGCCTTAAAATGGGAAACACTTTGGGAGGGGTATGTACAATTATGATTGTCTAAAAAGAAAAAAATATATATAAAAAGTTGAAACTGAATAATAGTCCTTTCTCTTTTTCCTATCTGTTGCCAGTCAACTACTTAATGCCACTGTATTGGTATTTACCTACAATAGCAATGGAGAATACTCTTTTCAGTTCTTGAGAATTTTGATATAATTCAATTTTTTAAAAATCTCATGTTTTCCTGTCCCTTAGTTTTCTTTCAGAGGAAATCAATGTGCCAATTTATCATTTTAAATGCACCAACTGCAGATTTTGCCTGCAACATTTAAATTTCGTCAGAAGATTCTTCACATTCCTTGGTGAAGGATGGCAGTAAAATTGTAATAAATAAGCTTTGGGCTTATTATTTTACACTGAGTGATGAGGATAAAAACACAAAAGAGATACATAGCACAGTTAAAGTTAAATTGCAGAGACTCTGCCAAGGAAAAGCAACTACTTTATATAAATATGGAAGCACGGAGTACTTTGAAAGCAGAGTAGACTGTGGAGAGTTTTAACATGTTGTATACCTGCTCGGTTTGTGTTTGCCTGGGTTGACATTATTCTTTTCTTGCTTTTGCAACAACTTCATCATTTATACTTAAGTAAATATAAGGAAGAAAACTAACAGTAATCCCTTTAACTTTTGGGTGGTGCATTTCCTGGTAATTTCAAAAGTTCGAAAATAGCAATTTGCGTAAATGTTAAAACAATATGCATTTTCATAAACTGTAATATAATTCCTTGTAAATGGCAAAAACACATTGACCTTTTAATCAGGAAAACCTGCTAATTTTAAAACCATGGAACCCAGGCAACATTACCTTTTCCAAGATGCTCAATATGAAGAGTAATAATAAAATTGTCATTTGATATTTTGCAGATGTTCTTAGTGCAAAAATGATAGCTTTATTTTTGTAAACTTATCTTGAATAAAACCACTTTGTTGAATCCTCTTATTTGTTTTAAGTGGTCTGTCTATAGATTCTGTGGGCTTTCTGTATAGATGAAAATATCTTTGGCCAAAGTGACCATTTTTACAAGCCTTAAACTTCTATTTTTCTCCATTTGCTTTCTTTATTGCATTGACTATATTACATTTTATGTTAAAGATTCACCAGCGATTGAGGAATGCTGTTTGTTTTTTATATTACTAAATTTTTTCTATTATATAAGGTGCTTGTTAAAGGTATACTGATTGGTATATTACATTGGTAAAATTTTATATTGTTGATCAGTTTTTGTATTATTGGAATAAATTTTACCTTAGCTTGATTTTTTAAACAAAAGCCACCATATTTAATTATCTAATATTCCATTTGGGATTTTTCATTTACACTCTTAAATGAATTTTACCTTATATCTCATTTGTCAGTTTTGGAAACAGTTACAATATAATTTTTGTAAATAAAAAACTGAGCAGAATTTATGATTTGTACAATATAAGAATTATTTTTTAAATTTAATTTATTTTTATTTATTTACTTTTTGGCTGTGTTGAGTCTTCGTTGCTGCGCGCAAGCTTTCTCTAGTTGCGGTGAGTGGGGGCTACTCTTCGTTTTGGTGCCCGGGCTTCTCACTGCAGTGGCTTCTCTTGTTGCAGACCATGGGCTGTAGGCATGTGGGCTTCAGTATTTATGGCACGTGGGCTCAGTAGTTGTGGCTCGTGGGCTCTAGAGTGCAGGCTCAGCAGTTGTGGCGCTCGGGCTTAAGTTGCTCCACGGCATGTGGGATCTTCCCAGACCAGGGCTTAAACCCGTGTCCCCTGCATTGGCAGGCAGATTATAACCACTGTGCCACCAGGTAAGTCCAAGAATTAATTACCGTTTGAACTTCTGAAGAGCTCAGGAGTAAAGCCATATAATCCTGGGGCACCCAAGGAAGGGGCAATTAATTTGTTTTTTAATTGCCATTTAAAATTCCTTAATTCTATTTGCTCATTCAAGTTTTCAATTTTTTGGTGCCATTTTCTCATTTTATAACCTAGAAATATACTTATTTCTTCTAGGCTTTCAAATGTATTTGTGAATTGTTTAGCACTATGTCTTTTTTATTATATTTAAAAATTTCTGTTGTTTAGTAAATTACCTCTTTCATTCTATATTTTTATTTGCATATCCTCTCATTTTTTTCTTAGTCAGGTTACCAGAATCTATTTTATTAATTTCTTTAAATATTTTGGTTTATCATTTTTGTCTTTGCTATTATTTTTTTTAAAAATTTAGTTTGAATGTTTAGTTCATTTTTATTACATTTACTTTTAAGTGACAATTTGGCTACACATAAAATTTGTTTTCAACATTCTTTTTCTTCAACATGTGAAAAATATTAACATATTGACTGTGTACATTTTGGTTTCTTGTAAGACTTGTGTTTTCTACCTGATTCTTCTACCTTTACTGGTGAAGGTAAAGGGAAGCTGTAAAAAGCTGTTATTTGGGGAAGCTGTAAATTTTCCTTTTAATTTATGTTCTTAAATTTCTTTATATGTCTAAGTATGGGCTTTTCCTACCAACTTGGCAATCTATGATGTCTTTCAACCTGAAGCTTTCTTTTTTCCTTTAATTCTAGGAAATGTGGTATTATTTCCTAAAACAATTTCTTCTTTCCACTAACTTTCCCCTCATCTCTCTGGTACTCTATCACCAAAATATTGGCATATCTACTACTGTCTGCAACATCTGCTATTTTTTCTTTGTATAGCTTCTTTTTCTTTATCCTTTGTCTTTTGGGGAGAGTGTCACTATCTGATATTCCAGTGAACTTGTTTATTCTATGACTGTATACATCCTGCTACTTATACCATTTATTGAGTCTTTATTTAAACACTTATTTAACTCAGGTCTAATATGTCAACTTTTATTTTTTATTAGTCCTTGTTCTTGATTCATTATTGCCAGCATTTTTCATTATCTCTTGAGAATAGTGTAGATATTGTAGAAAAATTTTGGACCACCTGTCCCAATAGTCCTGCTTTAGGTGGTGTGTGGTGTCTGATTGTGTATACTTTTACAATAATCAGGAATTGGGAAATTATACTTCAAAGTCCAAAACTGGACCACCACTTGTTTTTATAAAAAAATAAATAAAATAAAATAAAAAGAAAGCATTATTGGAACACACCAACACATATTTTTTTATGTATTGTCTGTGGCTGATTTCACACACAGCAGAGTTGAGTAGTTAGGACAGACCTGTATGGACTACAAGGTCTAAAATATTTACTATCAACTCCTTTAAGGAAAGAGTTTGTTGACCTTCAGTCTAGTTAATCTCACCTTTGAGTTCATATCTTCTGTGGGCATCAACTCCCCTGTGTGTTAATGTGTATTGGGGAAGATTGGAAGCCTAGCCCCAATTTGCAGCATCCTTAAATATAGAGACAGAGAGAGAGAGAGAGAGGGAGAGAGAGAAAGGGAGAGAATATGAATGACGTAGTCACAGGGTGGAAAGTTCATCCATTGAGAACAGCTCTTTTGTTGCTTCTTTATCACCAGGCAAATATTCTGGTCAAACATTTACCTTGAATTTCTTTGAAAGGAGTGGCCTGGAAGAAACTATATTAGTTATTAATGGGACGCTACTCATGTTCCACCTGTTTTATGGCACTTATTCTTCTAGCTACTGGCAGCGTTTCCTACATCCCTGTCTAGAAATTGGGTCATCCTAAGGAAGCTGCCCAACGTTTTCCCCTGTCCCTAATGATCAACATCCAGTGACTGGTCACTGTAGTGTTCAAAGGCCTGACTCCCTGGTCTCAATTAGAGACACCTCTGAAGGGCCATCCCAACTCTAGAACTCCCTGTGGGACTGGATGATGTTGCTGTAGCAGTTGCAAAGCAGTTCATTTTCTTTCTCTACCTAACTCTGTTCCCCTTGCTCTTTCCTAGGTGGCATTCCAGAGAACACTCCCCACATAGAGATTTCAAAGTCCAGTCAGCTTCCTGTGCTACCCTGAGAGGAGGAAGTCTTCATTTTTTTTTTTTTTGTTATCCTTGAGATGCAAGGAGTGAGGGGATTGAGAGGAAAAATCACAGAAGGGGGACTTCCCTGGTGGTCCAGTGGTAAACAATCCACCTTACAATGCAGGGGATGTTGGTTCAATCCTTGGTCGGGAACTAAGATCTCACATGCCACGGGACAGCTAAGACTGTGCACCACAACTACTGAGCTCTCGCACCTCAACTAGAGAGCCTGTGTGCCACAAACTACAGACCCCACGTGCCCTGGAGCCCACACGCCACAATTACAGAGAGAAAACCCACACGCCACAACTAGAGAGAAGCCTGTGCCCCAACTAGAGAGAAGGCTGCACTCCACAATAAAACATCCCGTATGCCTCAGTGAAGATCTCGCGTGTTGCAACTAAGACCCGATGAAGCAGAAAATAAATAAATAAATCTTAAAAAAAAAAATAGCAGAAGGGAAGCCATCCAGTTTAGTGTGGTTTATATCAGCTCCTTACAACATTAATGTCCTTATGCATCCATAAATTTCACTCTATAACACTGGGGAGCCTGGTGTCTTGCACAGATTCACATAATGTGAGATGGAAATTATCCTCTCAAGGCTACTTCAAGAGACAAGAATGGAACTCTGAAGCTCCCGTCCAATCATTCCTCCAACTGCTATGATTTCAACCCCCTTTACCCACATGGCTGGCAACCCCTTTCCTACTTCCAGCTCCTGTCACTTACCACACATATAAACAACCTTATGATAGTTTCAGTTTCCCAGATGGTACCATCTTTTTTGTTTATTTTAATCCTAGGAACTCATGCTTCACTTTCACTCACAAAAATAAAGTTTATTATATTTTGGGGATGGAGGAATGCAATTCAGGTATAAAACCATACTGAGAATATTCAGGTATAAACCTTTATCTTCAATTAACAAGCCTGAGTTAATAATGAGATTTTTCTTTACTGTTAACTGTTTAACCATGGAGAACTCCTAGAATCTTAAAAATGCAACACAAATTAATAATGTGAGCTCTCTATGTTCCCCAGGAATGGATGCCAGCCTTCATTAAAATATTTTGGTTTATAGCCTTCCTCTGAATGAAGGTTAAGAGTTGCCAGTTACTCCTTGCACACTGTTACCCTAGATATTGTGTTCACCCACACTACACAAAAACTATTCCCAAAGTTATCCACCTTCCTCTGACTCTCCACCTCAGACTCTTCGCCTTCACCCTCCACCATGCAGATGACTGTGATTCTTACCCCAGAGAAAGTAGAAACCATTAGAGCATTCTACTAGAAATGATTTTCACATCAGCATATATAGCATCAGAATATCATGTGTGAACTGCAGACTGATACAGCCAGTTGTTATCTTACATACACTTCCATATCCCAAAGCTTGGCTTGACTCAGTCTATCCAAAACCATAATTTTGATCTTCATTGTTAAATCTGATTCTCCCTCACCATTTCCACTCTTGCTATATAGTACAATCACCCATCCAACTGTTGAGGTCAGAAATCTAGGTGTCCCTACAACACTCTCATTTGTACTCATCAATAAACTATTACATTTGTACCTGTCAATCCCTCTGGACTCTCTCTTCTTCTCTATTGCTACCATCCTAGTGCAAGCAGTAAAATTCTTTTGTTTGTACTGATGTGACAACCTGTTAATTGGCCTTCCTATTGACATTTATTTCTACTCTTCCCAATCTCTCTCATACTGCAGTCAAATAGGCTGATTCTTTAGAGATTGTATATTTGACTCTGTTACTATTTCAGTTGAAACATTCTTTAGGACAAAGCCCAAAATCCTTAATATGGTCCATCAAGCTCTACATTTTATGACCTCTGCTGGTATCCAGCCACTCTGAGGGGGCACTAATATTGCATCCTATTTTACAAATGAAGACTGAAAACTTGTAGAAGTGAAGAAACCTACCTAAAGCTTGCTACAGATGCTGTGATGTTTAGATCTTCTGAGGACAAATTCTATAATATTTGTCTTCAATACTGATCTTATATATGAAACTATGTTCATCCAATACTCAGAAATTAAATATCTGTATTCTTACCACTCAACTAAGATGTGGGGCTTTAGACATGAAATATGAAAAAAAATAAACCTTTCTGTGGACTCACAAGCCTGTACACAGATAATTAGTGGTATATAAGTGCTTTGAGACAGTGCTCTTCATTTTATGTTCAACTTTTTAAAAGAATTGTGAAAAACTAGGAACTCATTTATAAATTTTTCAGGTTGACATCTTAATTTTTATCATAATGGTTGTAAATGGTATATAATTTTTGACATATTTTAAATAAGGAAATTTTGAAAAAAATATTACCTCAGTTTTAAAATTGTTTTCTATGGACTAAAAAACCCCCAAATATCATGACAATTTGATTCCTACTATCATCCACATAAAAATATTCATGAACACTTTTGTCCCTGGCAGCTAGAAATCTTTCTCTCCTTTTTTTTTTCTTTTTTTTACTTTGATCATGTAATTCCATTTCACTTCCACAAAGAACTTATCATAATGCTTGGAATTATTTATTGAACTTCATTATTTTCTGCAAATATATATGAATATAAATAAATATTAATTATTTTCTGAAATAAATTTCTTCTGGATTTCATTATTATTAGAATATTTAGTGTCATATTGTAAATCCAAACAACCTGAATTTATTAAATGTTTAATAAATTAACATGTTATATGCAAATTTAATACAAGGGTAAAAATTGTGAAGAAATATCTTTTAATAAAATTAATAGTCCTGTGTTTCTCAACAAGTTAATTCACAGATAAATATTTCTTATTGTTAGAATGGGAACCTGGTTCATCATAATTTTTACTCCTATTTTTAATTTTTATACTTATAAACAATTAACATTATTTATATAAATTAATAGGAATAGAAGTGTAAAATAATATTAATAATTAATATATTATTAATAATAAATAAAATAAATAAAATAATTAATAATAACAATAATAATATATAATTTTTTTATATAAATAAATATTTTAATTTTCAATTTTTTTTCACAAAGATTTGGAAGCTACTTGAGCTTGAGGAAATACAAAAAGTTTCCTGATCCTTCACTTTCTCAACATCTTCACCAGTCTTAAGATTGTCTCTTTGGTTGGCCCACCCAGAGTTTGTGCACTTCTGGACTGCAGTTAGAGACAGAATGGGCAGGAGAAATGCCTTTCTTTTGTAAATGGGAAAATAATCACTGAGAAAGGGCAGTTGGCAAAAGAGGACATGCACCTATAACGCAAGTGCCTTTGGAAAGAAGCCTTGTAAAAGTCGAGGATCTGAATGTTGATCCTTTTTAACACCATCCTTGCCAGTGTGGCCCTTAGAGAGTGGGATAGACACACCCACATCCCAGTTTGAATGCTACTGATCTGTAAAACATGGTATATTTAGGAACTGTGCTAAAGCACAGTATTTGATATACAATGTGGCTAAGCAAAGTATCTGAATGTTCTTTGAAAGTTTTTTAAAGTAGTATGAATCTGTATAAAACACTCTCAGTCAATAAGTCTTTAAAAAAAACCTCTAAAGGTAAATTGATCAAAATTTAAATATTAATATTATTATCTTAATTTGTTTTCTGAAGACTCATACTATCTTGTCAGTGCAACATTCAGAACTTGTTTGATTTAAATCATAAATTTTCCTACTCTACATTATGGTATTTGCTTGCTTGAGTGAGCCATAGCTGGTAGTAGATATCTAGGACACATCATATTTATGGTGATGGTGTGGATTAAATAAGCAAAAGGTAAGGATACAGCAAAACTATCATGTTCTGCCTCTGTTTTTTATCAACCACTGTAAAATTTTACATTTTGTTTATCAATGCTCTGAATAATTTAAAATATACTTTCTTTAATCATTAAACTGATATACTGTTTTATCAAATGAAATTGTTTTTACATTCATTTTAAGTAAATAATAAAATAGAAATCTTGGAACTTCTCTGGTGGTCCACTGGTTAAAAATCAGCCTGCCAACACAGCGGACACAAGTTCGAGTCCTGTTCCAAGAAGATCCCACATGCCACAGAGCAACTAAGCCTGTGTGCCACTACTGAGCCCGTGCTCTAGAGCCTGCAAGCTGCAACTACTGAGCCCACTTGTCACAAATATGGAAGTCTGTGCACTCTGGGGCCTGCGTGCTGCAACTAGTGAGCCCACAGGCTGCAACTACTGAAGTTTGCATTCCTAGAGCCCGTGCTCTGCAACAAGAGAAACCACCACAATGAGAAGGCTGCACACTGCAACAAAGAGTAGCCCCTGCTCATTGTAACTAGAGAAAAGCCCACGCACAACAATGAAGATCCAGCACAACCAAAAAAATTAAAAATAAATAAATAAAGGAACACTTAGAAAAACAAATCTTGTGTACACTACATCAGTATTTGGGTAATTATTTATTACAATTTTTTGTTTAATTATTGAGACTATAATTCTAACTAAAAAGATGAATAAAGAGTTTAAACTCTTTAGGTTTGAATAAAGTACAAGAAAATTTGGCATGTTAATTTCTTTTCTTTAAAACGATAAAGTCATTTACATTTCAACTTGTGCTTTTGTTTGTGTACTTGGTCTCTGAAAACATTACTTTTAAGAGTCAGGTTCATATGATCAAGACACTATGTCAAAGTGGTAATTTTGTTTTCTTGATCAGTACTAAGCCTTAGTTTAAATGAGTTCAAATTTCAAAGTCCATTAACATTTAGTCAAATTTTCATCTCAGTCTCACTGAAAGGGCACCTTGACTTTTACTTCCTATTCATAGCCATGATGTAAATATCATTAACAGGTATTGATACATGTATAACTGAAGGTATATATTTTATCTATAAACAATATTATTGATAAGCACATTGTTTTACTTACAGATTCTGTATCTATAATTATTTTCCTTAATAACATAAGATCTTGTCCCTCTCAATATTTAGCCTTGACCCAAACTCAATTCAGTACAATAAAATTAATGTTAACTGACATTTTAGCATAATGACACCATAAGTTATGAGTAAGCACTTTATATTTATATATATACTCACATTAATAAGTTGTATATTTTATATATTTAAAAATATATGTGATGTAAGAATAAGACAAAGGAAGCCAATCAAAACTTTTAAAGGAGGAAGAAGACCAACATTGCCATTCCTAAACGAAGACCCCGTTTCCTTCTGGTGTAGTTGGCTCTCACACAAATGCTTGGCACAGGAAAACAAAACAAGACCGGCTTTGACTTTGGCACCTGCCACACTGCCTTCACTCCTAAGTGTTTGAAAAGCCATGAAGAGAGGTTTCCCCTTTCCTTGATCTTCTCTCTCCAAGAACTCATAGTATCATCAGACAGAGAAATAGGATCAGAAGGTGCTGGATATTGTGTTCCATTGGATTTTGTAAACATCTGTTATGCTACATATCCAATTGAGGATAAGTTGTTTTGTGAATTATCAACCAGCCAAAGAAATCTCTGAGGTCTCTGTGTCCACTTCTCTCTCTCCCTTCCTCCCTTATTCTTTCTCCATCTCTCCATGCTTCCCCCTTTCTCTCTATCTGTCTCTTTCTCTCTCTCTCTCCCTTTCTCCCTCACACACTCTTAAATCCAAAGTTGTCACTACTTTGGGTTTCTTTCCCTATTGTGATTTCCTTCCACAAAATAATAGCAGGATTTATTTCTTGATAATAGAATATTTCCCTTTTGAAAAGCATTTGTATTTTTTGAAATTACTTAGATAAGTATATTTTATAATTTAACAAATATTACCAGACAATTTCTTGTGTTGATGAGGTTATGATAAAATGTGCCCAGTCATACACCGCTGATGGAAATCATCCCAAAATATCCTTAGGAATGAAAGTCAGTGCCACCATGTGAGACTCAAATTATCTGGTTGATCAGGTCTCAGTCTCTGTGTTAATTTCAGTTTTAGAGTTAGAAATACCACGTACCAATGTAAGAAAACATGTTGGTGGGTACACAGATTTATTAAAAGAAAATTGATATATTAAATAAGAACATCAAAGAGAACATTTTAATAAAAGCACAGTAGGAACAGAGACTCAATCTTATATACTTTGCAACTTAAGGAATAAGCTTGCTGATGCCACTCAGTTAATGAACTTTAAGAGCTTAGTTTTAGGCTGCATTAAAAATATATTCCTTATGTTCGTAACACTTCTTTGACTCATTTTTACATGACTCTGTTTTCCCCCCAAATGTTGATACTTAGAAATAATATTTTAATATAGTAGAAAAAGAATTTTATTTTAAAGAAATGGCAAAATCTCTGGTAGCAAAAACAAAAAATATACATATAACTCCACCCTTTAGATAGTATAACCTAAATATTTTGGTGTGCTTTTCACTAGTCTTTTTATAAATCACATATACAATATGCATATAAATTATGTAAATATACTTATATATTATCAATTGGTACATGTCATTATTTATAAATACTACATTGTTATTCTTCACCTGTGTCATTAAATATTCTTCAAATGCATGACTTTTCATGTCTGTACACATCCTATTTTGTAAATATTCTGTGATTTATTTCACCATTTCTCTGCTATTGAAAATTAAAATTAATGGAAAAAAATGAATTTGTAGACAGAAAGAACAGATTTGTGGTTGCCAGAGGTGGGTTTGGGGGGGATTGTGAAATGGGTGAAGGAGTTCAAAATGAACAAACTTCCAGCTATAAAAAACTAAGTCCTGGGAATGTAATGTACAACATGGTGACTATAGTTGATAATACTGTATTGCATATATGAAAGTTGCTAAAAGAGTGGACCTTAAAAGTTCTCATCACAAGAAAAAAAAATATTTGTAACTACATGTGGGGACAGATGTTAACTAGACTTACTGTGGTGATCACTTTACAATAGATAAAACTATTGAATCATGTTGTACACCTGAAACTCACATAACATCAATTATACCTCAATTAAAAAATTAAGATTATGGTAATATTTTGCTATTAAAAATAACATGCCATGAACAGTATATTAATAAACATTCACATTTCTTTCTGATATCTTTAATATAAATTGGTAGAAATGAAAAGCTAGATTAAATGGTGTATTTTAAGGCTTTTAAAATGTGCTGTCAAACTATTCTCTATTATGACTAATACATATTATTCCATATTCTAATAACATACATATATGCGTATATTCATACAAACATATTTTTTAACATCGATACATGTACACAATACCTTATTTTTTAACCTGTTTCTAAATCTGGACCAGAAGTGTACATCTGGCTTAGACATGTCCAGGCAGGCCAGTGGAGTTTCACATGGCTGCTTTGGCTTCCACCTTGACCCCTTCTCCAAAAATTCTCAAGGTCTAGTAATCCTCTGGTCATGAACTCCATGGAAGATTATTACAAAGCTCTACAACTGAAAAAGAATTGAGGTTAATTACCTTTCGTTTTTCTTCTACCTATTGTGTGATGCTTTAGAGAGTTTGCTGCTTTAATTTAAAATCTCTTACAAGAGCAACTGAGCATTTGCCATTTTTTTTATATCCTCCAACATTCTGATCCTTTAAACTCTGTCCAACAGCTTTACATAGCACATGATTTTCGTTAAAAGCCTCCACTAATTCTTGATGGCATTACTTTCACCAGTGATTATATCAAAATAAATTGGATGCTCCGTACATTTACAAATGTATTAAGGCTTAAAAATATTGGCTTATTTGTCTCTCCACATCTTTTCAATGTCATGAGATATCTATCTTTGGAAGTAACCATGTGATTTGTTCATGTATACCCTATAAACATTTAATGATGACTGAAGTGGTCACTTCATTACCAAAGAAAGTAAAATTTCTAAGATTAATTTAGCCTCTCATAGTAAAGGGATTTAATTATACTCTAGTTCAGTCCTTAACATTTCTTACCAGGACAATGTCAAAATGCCCAAATGCCTCCTCCTTCTTCCATGTAGTGTGTGTGCGTGTGTGTGCGTGTGTGTGTGTATGTGTGTGTGAGACGCTTCACTATTTTAAATGTTCACAGGACTTGGATTTTTGTCTAAAAATTTATTTACTTAATATAGTACAGCATTTTGGGAATAGCAAAGTTCAGTTTGGTAAAGTCCCTGCTCTTATTTGTTGGTTACACAAGCCTGGAAAAGTTATTTTGACGCTGTAAGCCTTAGTTTCTTCATTTGTGAAATAGGGATGATGATTTACTTAGCTTCTATAATTGTTATGGTAATTAGATCCGATACTAATATATTCAGGAAATTTGAAATAGACAAATGTTTCTTTGAATTTTCCATCACAATATAAAGAACAGAGAAGAATATCTGGTTATTCCTGGAGACTAGAAGGTGAATAGCTTGGCAGCCTGTTACAAATATCTGATCTAATTAACTTTTCAAGTTAATTTCACATCTACTCCTCAGTGTTTATTTTCATAGAAATGTGATGCATTTCCTACTCCCACACCCCTCACTCCTGCATTCTAAACAAAAATTGATATCCCAGGAAAGGGCACCGAGTTTGTGTTATTTGAAAAGTATAGCAATTCGTGTATGCCAACCATTATTATTAGTTTATTTTGTACAAGATTTTTCAAGATTTGGCTTTCAAAGCCTAATCGTCACTTGCCTTGCCTCATTCCTGTTCACACTTTGTTTCAGTTAGATTAGAATGTCCCCCATTCTCACCATTTTTCATCCCATTTCACACTGTTGTCCACACAGTACTCTGCAGGCTCATTACTTTGGGAAAATTATTTTTTCTTGGAATATTCCCAATCAATCCTTGAATATCTTGGATTAACATTTATATTAACAATTTCTCTTTAAAAATTCAAATATACTTGTGGGATAAAATACATCAATACAACTTTTTACATCTCAGCATAAATTAAAAATTTAACCCCTGTATGAGGCTGAGGCAAATACATTTAAGAA
This sequence comes from Grampus griseus, assembly GCF_964374135.1. Classification (NCBI taxonomy): domain Eukaryota; kingdom Metazoa; phylum Chordata; class Mammalia; order Artiodactyla; family Delphinidae; genus Grampus; species Grampus griseus. The sequence goes on along the minus strand of NC_138998.1, from coordinate 127,085,003 downwards.
GTAGTCTCCTTTAAGGAACTTGACATTTTCACCTAATGTGGTTTATTAACCACAAAAGGAAAAAAAAAAAAAGGCCCACACAAGAAGGAACAAACATTTACTGGGTGTGTGTACTACCTTAGAGTCACTATTGAAGGCAATCATGTTCATTCATATCTATACTTTAAACTCTTTATCAAGTCAAGGAGATAAATATCAGTTAACATTTTGGTACATGACTCTTTTTGAATTATGGTTTTCTCAGTAGTGCCGAGTAATGTGATTGCTGTGTCATATGGTAGTTCTATTGTAGTTTTTTAAGGAACCTCCATACTGTTCTCCATAGTGGTTGTACCAATTCACATTCCCACCAGCAGTGCAAGAGTGTTCCCTTTTCTCCACACCCTCTCCAGCATTTATTGTTTCTAGATTTTTTGATGATGGCCATTCTGACTGGTGTGAGATGATACCTCATTGTAGTTTTGATTTGTGTTTTCATTGCAGCTCTATTTACAATAGCCAGGAGATGGAAACAACCTAAGTGTTCATCATTGGATGAATGGATAAAGAAGATGTGACACATATATACAATGGAATATTACTCAGCCATAAAAAGAAATGAAATTGAGCTATTTGTAATGAGGTGGATGGACTCGGAGTCTGTCATACAGAGTGAAGTAAGTCAGAAAGAGAAAGACAAATACTGTATGCTAACACACACACACACACACACACACACACACACATATATATATATATATAATTTAAGAAAAAAAATGTCATGAAGAACTTAGGAGTAAGACAGGAATAAAGACACAGACCTACTAGAGAATGGACTTGAGGATATGAGGAGGGGGAAGTGTGAGCTGTGACAGGGCGAGAGAGAGGCATGGACATATATACACTAACAAACATAAGGTAGATAGCTAGTGGGAAGCAGCTGCATGGCACAGGGATATCAGCTCGTTGCTTTGTGACCACCTGGAGGGGTGGGATAGTGAGGGTGGGAGGGAGGCAGATGCAAGAGTGAAGAGATATGGGAACATATGTATATGTATAACTGATTCACTTTGTTATAAAGCAGAAACTAACACACCTTTGTAAAGCAATTATACCCCAATAAAGATGTTAAAAAAAAAAAGGACTAATTCATTTTGTCAAGGTCATAGGGCTAAAAAAGATTAGAGAAAAAAACCTCTTGAATGTCATAGAGTTAACTTAATTCTTCTATCCTTCTTTTATGTTTGATGAAAGTACGCACTCTCTGATTCCTCTTGTTTATTACCAGTATCGGGTAGCATATAAGAGATACAAAGAGGTGATTAGGTGGCTACACATGAAGTTCTTACCAGAACATCTCTTATTTCAACTATGAATCTATCCTTAAAGCTCTGAGATATTAATAAAGAGAAATATGAAAGTATAGCAGACAAAGGTAAACTGAATAAACTGAATAGTTTATTCATTGAAATTTAGCAACAGTGACACTTGAATGATTTCCATTTAATTACTCATTTGAGCTAAACCAAGCTAAACTAACCCCAAACTTATTTTATTTTATTATTATTATTTTTTGGGCCACACTGCATGGCATGCGGATCTTAGTTCCTTGATCAGGGATCCAATATGTACCCCCTGCAGTGGAAGCACAGAGTCTTAAGCCACTGGGCCACCAGGGAGGTCCCTTCTCCAAAGTTATTTTAAAGAGGATGCCACTCTTAAATGAAGTATTATAGTATATGACTGAATAAACTCTATGTAATGGTGAACATACTGAGAAAAAAAGAACTGTACAGACCTTACCAAATTATAAATTTTATATATTTGCTTTTTTGTTCCTTGCTTTCACAAACATATTGATTGTACTTGGTATGGCTTGGAACACCTTTCAGGTGTTCAGCTAAAATTGCCTGGAAAAACACAGGGAGTGAAAAATGCCATAGAAATGTTTGCAAGAGTTAATTTAAAATTCCAACAAATTACAAAACATTTTTGCAAAGACTAATGTTAAAAAATTATGAAAAAAATGTTTCTTGGTAACTTTACTAAAATGGCTTTTTATATTTCTTAAACACAAACCAAGAACAAAGCCTTTGTTTCTTCCTTTCCTGCTTCCTACACTTCTTTACTAGTTTCTCCTGGGAGAACTTCCTTATTAAATCACCGGCTCCCAAATCCTAGACTCAGGGTCTACTTCTGAGAGACTTTGGCCTAACATGGCCTCAGAAATTCTTATGAGCACATTCAGTAACTGTTATTTTAAAATATTAACCAATCATGTGACAACAATGTTTATAATAGACCCAGTTTGTCAAGACAAAGAAATTTGATGCAGTTAAAAAATAATTTCCGCACAACTCAATTTCTTGATTCAAAACCTCCACAACTACTTTTTTTGTGAAAAGAATATCTTTATAAGGCAAATATATTTCACTAACTTCCTGTCTTAATTAGTCCTTGGACATCATAAAACTTTGAAAAGGTCAAATACCTCAATGGAAATTTTAGCACTATAGCTACTTTTATATGATCATTGTGTTACCAAGTCCAAGCTCACTCTTGCTCACTATGCAACAGACCAATGAATCGGAGACGAGGTGTTGAAGCAAGGAATACGAAAGTCGGAAAGCTGGCAGACCAAGAAGATGGCAGACTAAAGTTTCAAAATAACCATCTTATTGGGGTTTGGATGACAGTTTCTTTTACAGCACAGAGAGGGGGAAGAGATGAGGAAGTAAAGTAAAAAGGCCATAAGTTTTGCAAATATCACCTGGAATGTCCAGCCTCGGGGAGGGGATGTATTAATTTCTTCTTTCTTGCAGACATCCACAGGTGGACAAAGTCCGGATGTTTCCCTAAACAAAGACACTTTGGTTTAACATTCAGGCAGAGGGGCAGGTTTCCCCAAGACAGGCCATTATGTATGGACAGTATCCTTTAGTCAATAAAACTAACAGGAATCAAAGGTTAAAGTAAAAGAAACAGATCCAACAGGTAGTCAGATTTGGCTCTTCCTTCTTACAATTGTAAATTATCTTAAGATGTATATATGTTTTTTCTAAAAATTTCAAATAAAGTGTTTTGTACACATAAATAGACTTATAGGAAATTAGTGTCTTATTTGAATTTGATGAAACCATGCAGTGAATAATATGGACATATTTTTTGGACAGAGTTTTTTTTTTTTTTTCAGCTCAAATTTTATCTTGCTTTCATAACTTTAGGTTTCTAAAATAAATATAAACATCTTACAGGTGACAATCCTCAATCACCAAAGTATTAGGTTATGATATAAGCAATTAAGAAATATTTTGAAATTCTAGAATTATATAGAGTTCAGTTCTATAGAGCAGAGCTATACTTTCTTGAAACACCCAAGTGCTTTGAAATTCACTGGCAAGTGATTTCATTGGCAAATAGCTCTTGCTTACTTTTTCCCTTCAGAACAGGATCTAACAAGGTTGATACTCTGAAACTCCCTAAGATCTCTAAAGTCGGCAGTTACTCTTGAAATAAGACATTTCCTTTGGTGATGACCTCATTTGAAAGGTCAAGTAGTGAATAGGAAATTCTTAGAGATTGAAATGGCACTGCCAAGAGAAGGAAGAAAATCATTTATCTTCAAAGGATTTTTGTTGGTAGGTCAGATTAGGGCTTTCCATCCTGGATTTTTTCCCTTAGATCCCTGTGCCTCATGTGCATTTTCTCCAAGTAAATTTCAGAAAGAGTGACAATAATTGGTATGTAATATAAAGAAACTGAAATAGAATTTTCTTAAATCAATCATAGCATAATTCATGTATATGTGATATCAAATATGCCTTTATTTTAAAACATTACTATATTTGATATCATGCATATAAAATCCATGTAATTAATTGTTTCTATATTTCTTATCCAGTGATTTTATCCAGTTCATCCAGTATTAAAAAAAAAACAAGGAATATTTCATTGTGGAATTATTTTGTAAGCCACAAAATGTATTTTACTTTCATTCATTAGTTATACCACATACATTTTTGAAGGCAATATGCACATTGACATGATTATCACATCAATATAAAGGAGATATACAAACATCTTCAATACAAAGAAGCATAATATACACATTAAATGAAGCACAGAGACTAAGGCAGTTGGTGGAGAAAGGTAGTCACTTGGGGAAATCAGGAAGTTCTTGGCTGTGATGAGTTATTTAATCTAGAGGACAGTCGTCTGAGAGAATGTGGTCACTTCCTTAATCCAGAAAGGTACATATATTCAAACTCTGCTTAAAGAGCAAATAATAATCCAGTTCATCTGAAGGCTATAAATATGGTAAAATTGGGAGTTTTGTTCCAGACAGTAAATGTCCTGAATGCCAACCTACAGTGTGACCTTCATCAGAAAGTGGAAGTTTGTGAGAAGGGAGATTACATTTCCAAAATCATGTTAAAAAGATAAAACTGATATTAGTGGTATGTGCATTAGCCTGAAGAAGGAGAAACTAGAAACTACAAATTTTCTTTTGCTCAGAGGTGACTGATCTCTTTGTTCTATTCAGGCCTTCAGCTGATTAAATGAGTACCACCCACATAATGGAGGGCAATCTGTTTTATTTGAAGACCACCGATTTATATGATGATATCATCCAAAAACACCCTCACAGAATCACTCAGAATAATGTTTTAATAAATATCTGGGCACCTTGTGCCCAGCCAAGTTGACACATAGAATAAGCTATCGTAATAGATTATGCAGATATTTTTATACTATGTCTCCCTAAAGGGCATCGATTCAGGTATACATTTCTGGTATTGGACTTAACGACATAGATAATTCTATGTATTAGAATTTTATGAATGAGAAAAAAAGAGAGGGGAGAAAGTTCAAACCTTTAAAATTACAGATATTTCAATACACAGAAAAAAAAAAGAACAAGAATTAAATTTTATAAGAGAATACATAGGTCCAAAATTAAGACAAAATCACCTTTAAATTAGAAATAATTGTACACATGAGGATTTGGTATAATAAAACCATTTACCTGTAACAGCAAAAGACTTTTTATTAATCTTATTGCAAAGAGGTCTATACAATATGTGTTTCCTGTTGCTCTTTACATGTAGAATATATCAGTCTTATTAAAAGGAATATGGTATTTCTAATCTATGAAGAAATAGTACTCATGTCATATGGGATCTGCAATCTTTCTACATAATGATAATAAATTTATTATCAAGAAAAATATTGTATGTAATGACATAAGATTTTACTGTTTCTCTTTTATTTTTCTTAAAGTAGTATGGGAAAGAAAAAATGCATTGGATAATAATACCTGAAGAAGCTTCTCTCCAAGCTTTAAATTATATAAGTCTGACCAAGTTCATTTAATAAATGAGAAAACTGAGCATTTGCACTATTAAATGATTTGCTCAGGACATGTGTGTGAAGGGCAACAGATGAGGCATTGATTCTGCTGACCCTTGGTCTGTCCATTGTTACCAACTGTTCCACTCTCATTCAACCTGTTCATTTATCATCTTAAATGTTGAAATCACCAGTGCAAAATCCACTCAAATTATTAACCACACTTTAAAAAGTAAATACCAAAAAGGTATCAGGTCCTCAAAACCATAAAACCACCTCTTCATGGTTTGTGTAAAACATTTCCCCTCAATTCCATCTTTAAAATTCTCTTATCTATTTAAAGTGGGAAACATCAGTTTTATTTTACCTATAAGGTCTATGTGCTGAGAAGGTACTAAAAGAAAAAAAAAAAACAGAATAACAAATATACAGCTTTTAGACCTCTTTCCTCTTGGGTTTGCTGTAGACACGTCACTTACTATATGTACTATATGACATTCTGATGGGCAGACATACATTGTAAATAGATCACCATTGACATGCAAGATAAGACTGATTTGTCTTCCCTGATATACAGTCACTTTGTCATTTTTAGCAAGAGTTTATTAAAATAATATAGTTTCCTTAGGAAAGTTTTTTAAAAAAGGGTTTATTCTTATCTCAAGAATCAGACATCCCCCCAAATATAAGATCTTCTCCTATATATTTAGTTTCCAGAAAGAGATGGAGGTATAATAAACAGTGGTCTGGAGAATTAAACTTTTTTTTAAAATTGTATTTTATTATTCATATTGTCTTTTATATTACATGATTAAGTATTAAAAGAAAACATTTAATATTATGTCTTAGTGGGAAAAATATAATCCAAATTACAGACAGGTTAACAATATACATATTCTTTTCTATTAGTTTATTTTATTACTTTAACCTAAGTTTATTTTCTAACATCTTTATTGGAGTATGATTCCTTTACAATGGTGTGTTGGTTTCTGCTGTATAAAAAAGTGAATCAGCTATACAAATGCATATTTCCCCATATCTCTTCCCTCTTGCATCTCCCTCTCATCCTCCCTATCCCACCCCTCTAGGTGATCACAAAACACTGAGCTGATCTCTCTGTGCTATGCCACTGCTTCCCACTAGCTATCTATTTTACATTTCATAATGTATATATGTCCATGCCACTCTCTCACTTCATCCCAGCTTACCCTTCCCCCTACCCTCGTCCTCAAATGCATTCTCTACGTCTGCGTCTTTATACCTGTCTGGCCCCTAGACTCTTCAGGAGGATTCTTCTGTTTTTGTGCCAGTACCGTACTGTCTTGATTACTGTAACTTTGTACTATAGTCTGAAGTCAGGGAGCCTGATTACTCCAGATCCGTTTTTCTTTATGAAAATTTCTTTGACTACTTGGGGACTTTTGTGTTTCCATACAAATTGGGAAATTCTTTGTTCTAGTTCTGTGAAAAATGCCATTGCAGTTTGATAGGGCTTGCATTTAATCTATAGATTGCTTTGGATAGTATAGTCATTTTCACAACGTTGATTCTTCCAATCCAAGAACATGGTATATCTCTCCATCTGTTTGTATCATCTTTACTTTCTTTCATCAGTGTTTTATAGTTTTCTGCATACAGGTCTTTTGACTCCTTAGGTAGGTTTATTCCTAGGTATTTTATTATTTTTGTTGAAATGGTAAATGGGAGTGTTTCTTTAATTTCTCTTTCAGATTTTTCATCGTTAGTGTATAGGAATGCAAGAGATTTCTGTGCATTAATTCTGTATCTTGCTACTTTACCAAATTCATTGATTAGCTGTAGTAGTTTTCAGGTAGCATCTTTACGGTTCTATATGTATAGTATCATGTCATCTGCAAACAGTGACAGCTTTAGTTCTTCTTTTCTGATTTGGATTTCTTTTATTTCCTTTTCTTCTCTGATTGCTGTGGCTGAAACTTCCAAAACCATGTTGAATAACAGAGGTGAGAGTGGCCAACCTTGTCTTGTTCCTGATCTTAGAGGAAATTGTTTCAGTTTTTCACCATTGAGAACGACGTTAGCTGTGGGTTTGTCATGTATGGCCTTCATTATGTTGAAGTAAGTTCCTTCTATGCCTACTTTCTGGAGGGTTTTATCATAAATTGGTGTTCAGTTTTGTAGAAAGTTTTTCTGCATGTATTGAGATGATCATATGGTTTTTATTCTTCAATTTGTTAATATGGTGTATCACATTGATTGATTTGTGTTTACTGAAGAATTCTTGTATTCCTGGGATAAACTGCACTTGATCATGGTGTATAATCCTTTTAATGTGCTGTTGGATTCTGTTTGCTAGTATTTTAACAATATATTTTAAAAAGTGTTGTATGGTTGTCTATGGAAGTAACTGTGTACATAATGAGGGATGTACCTCAGGCCTACGCTGTGCACTCTCAACAATTCAGAAGTCTCTCAGCAAGTATAGAATAGGAGCTTGATGGGATAAGAAAACAAACAAACAAACAACTTTGGGAAGCTGTGACCATCACTAAATCTCTTTCCCAGATCTCACCATTTGGGGCAAGATGGGAAAAATGGCATATTTTCATTAGCATTTGCTATGTGCTTAACAGTCAACATTCATAACTCCTGAGTTCCAGGGAGCTCAAAAGGCAAAACGCCCTGAGAGAGAAACTGTGAATGAAAGAAACCCCAATAAATGTGAAAACCTAAGCTCTCCTTGAACTCCTGTCTTCTGCCTGTGACTGCCAGGGAGATTTTCCATGTGGCCCTGCATGGCATGCCCTGCCACACCTCCTCTCTTGGACCTGGTCTTGGTGCTCTGGCAGGGTGTCAGGCCTGAGCCTCTGAGGTGGGAGAGCTCAGTTCAGCACATTGGACCACCAGAGTCCTACTGATCCTACGTAATATCAACTGGCAAGAGCTCTCCCAGAGTTCTCTGTCTCAAAGCGAAGACCCAGCTCCATTCAAGAATCAGCAAGTTCCAGGGCTGAATATCTCATGCCAAACAACTGGCATGATAGGAATACCACAGACTAGCAGAGAGGACACCTAAAATCATAAGAAGTTCACAGACAACCCAAAACACACCAACAGATGCAGTCCTGCCTGCCAGAAAGACAAGATCCAGCCTCAACTACCAGAACACAGGCACCAGTCCCCTCCACAAGGAAGCCTACATAACCCACTGAACAAACCTTACCCACTGGGGGCAAAAAACAAAATCAATGGGAACTATGAACCTGCAGCCTGCAACAAGGAGTCCCCAAACCCAGTAAAGTAAGCAAAATGAGAAGACAGAGAAATACACAGCAGATGAAGGAGTGAAGTTAAAACCCACCAGACCAAACAAATGAAGAGGGAATAGGCATTCTGCCTGATAAAGAATTCAGAGTAATGATAGTAAAGGTGATCACAAACCTTGGAAATAGAATGGAGAAATTACAAGAAATGCTTAACAAGGACGTAAAGAACTAAATAACAAACAAAAAATGATGAACAAAGCAATAAATAAAATTAAAAATTCTCCAGAAGGAATCAACAACAGAATAACTGAGGCAGAAGTACAGAGAAGTGACCTGAAAGGTAAAATAGTGGAAATAGCTACCACAGAACAGAATAAAGAAAAAAGGATGAAAAGAATTGAGGACAGTCTCAGAGACCTCTGGGACAACATTAAATGAACCAATATTTGAATTATAGGGGTCCCAGAGGAAGAAGAGAAAAAGAAAAGGACTGAGAAAATATTTGAAGAGGTTATAGTTGAAAACTTCCCTTATATGGGAAAAGAAATAGTCAATCAAGTCCTGGAAGCACAGAGAGTCCCATACAAGGTAAACCAAGGAGAAACACGCCAAGACACATATTAATCAAACTATCAAAAATTAAACACAAAGAAAAAGTAGTGAAATCAGCAAGGGAAAAATAACAAATAACATACAAGGGAATCCCCATAAGGTTAACTGCTGATGTTTCAGCAGAAACTCTGCAAGCCAGAAGAGAGTGGAAGGATATAATTAAAGTGATGAAAGGGAAAACATACAACGAAGATTACTCTACCCAGCAAGGATGTCATTCAGATTCGATGGAGAAATTAAAACCTTTTCAGAGAAGCAAAAACTAAGAGAATTCAGCACCACAAAAACAGCTTTACACCAAATGCTAAAGGAACTTCTCTAGACAGGAAAACAAGAGACAGAAAAGATCTAAAATAACAAAACCAAAATAATTAAGAAATTGTTAATAGGAACATACATATTGATAATTACCTTAAGTGTAACTAGATTAAATGCTCCAACAAAAAGACATAGACTGGCTGAATGGATACAAAAACAAGACCTGTATATATGCTGTCTTCAACAGACTCACTTCAGACTTAGGGACACATACATATTAAAAATGAGGGGATGGAAAAAGATATTCCATGCAAGTGTAAATCAAAAGAAAGCTGGAGTAGCAATTCTCATTTCAGACAAAACAGACTTTAACATAAATACTATTACAAGAGACAAAGAAGGAGACTACATAAAGATCAAGGGATGAATACAAGAAGAACATATAACAATTCTAAATATTTATGCACCCAACATAGGAGCACCTCAATACATAAGACAAAAGCTAACAGCCATAAAATGGGAAATTGACAGTAATACCATCGTAGTAGGGGACTTTAGCACCTCACTTTCACCAATCGACAGGTCATCCAAAATGAAAATAAATAAGGAAACACAAGCTTTAAGTGATACATTAAACAAAATGGACTTCATTGATATTTATAGGACATTCCACCCCAAAACAACTGAATACATGTTCTGCTAAAGTGCTCATGGAACATTCTCCAGGATAGATCATATCTTGGGTTACAAATCAAGCCCTGGTAAATTTAAGAAAATTGAAATCATATCAAGTATCTTTTCTGACCACATTGCTATGAGTCTAGATATCAATTACAGGAAAAATCTGTAAAAAATAAAAACACATGGAGGATAAACAATACACTACTTAATAACCAAGAGATCACTGAGAAACCAAAGAGGAAATGAACAAATACCTAGAAAAAAATGACAGTGAAAACAGAAAGACCCGAAACCTATGGGATGCAGCAAAAGTAGTTCTAAGAGGGAAGTTTATAGCAATACAATCCTACCTCAAGAAACAAGAAACATCTCAAATAAACAACCTAACCTTACACCTAAAACAATTAGAGAGAGAAGAACAAAAAACACCAAAGTCAGCAGAAGGAAAGAAATCATAAATATCAGATCAGAAATAAATGAAAAAGAAATGAAGGAAACCGTAGCATACATCAATAAAACTAAAAGCCGTTTCTTCAAGAAGATAAACAAAATAGATAAACCATTAGCCAGACTCATCAAGAATAAAAGGGAGAAGATTCAAATCAATAGAATTAGAAATGAAAAAGGAGAAATAAAAACTGACACTGCAGAAATACAAAGGATCATGCGAGATTACTATATGCAACTATGTGCCAATAAAATGGACAACCTGGAAGAAGTGGACAAATTCTTAGGAAAGCACAACCATCTGAGACTGAACCAGGAAGGAATAGAAAATATAAACAGGGCAGTCACAAGCACTGAATTTGAACCTGTGATTAAAAATCTTCCAACAAACTAAAGCCCATGATGAGATGGCTTCACAGGTGAATTTTATCAAGCATTTAGAGAAGATCTAACACCTATCCTTCTCAAACTCTTCCAAAATATAGCATGGGTAGGAGCACTCAGAAACTCATTCTACAAGGCCACCATCACCCTTATACCAAAACCAGACAAAGATGACACCAAAAAAGAAAACTACAGGTATTTACCACTGATGAACATAGATGAAAAACTCCTCAAAAAAAATACTAGCAAACAGAATTCAACAGCATATTAAAAGGATCATACACCATGATCAAGTGGGGTTTATCCCAGGAATGCAAGGATTCTTCAATATACTGAAATCAATCAATGTGATAAACAATATCAACAATTGAAGGCAGAAAAACATATGATCATCTCAATAGATACAGAAAAACTTTCCACAAAATTCAACACCCATTTATGATAAAAACCCTTCAGAAAGTAGGCATAGAGGGAACTTTGCTCAACATAATAAAGGCCATATATGACAAACCCACAGCCAGCATCATTCTCAGTGTGAAAAACTGAAACCATTTCCACTAAGATCAGAAACAAGACAAGATTATCCTTCACCACTATTATTCAACATAGTTTTGGAAATTTTATCCACAGCAATCAGAGAAGAAAAAGAAGTAAAAGGAATCCAAATGGGAAAAGAAGAAGTAAAGCAGTCACTGCTTGCAGATGACATGATACTATACATAGAGAATCCTAAAGATGCTACCAGAAAACTACTAGAGTTAATCAATGAATATGATAAAGTAGCAGGACACAAAATTATTGCACAGAAATCTCTTGCATTCCTATACATTAATAATATAAAATCTGAAAGAGAAATTAAGGAAACGCTCCCATTTACCATTTCAGCAAAAAGAATAAAATACCTAGGAATAAACCTAGCTAAGGAGACAAAATACCTGTATGAAGGAAACTATATGACACTGATGAAAGAATTTAAAGATGATACAAACAGATGGAGAAATATACCATGTTCTTGGATTGGAAGAATCAACATGGTGAAAATGAATATACTACCCAAAGCAACCTACATATTCAATGAAATCCCTATCAAACTACCACTGGCATTTTTCACAGAACTAGAACAAAAAAAGTCCCAATTTGTATGGAAACATAAAAGACCCTGAATAGCCAAAGCAATCTTGAGAAAGAAAAAATGGAGCTGGAGGAATCAGGCTCCCTGACTTCAGACTATACTACAAAGCTACAGTAATCAAAACAGTATGGTACTGGCACAAAAACAGAAATATAGATCAATGGAACAGGATAGAAAGCCCAGAGATAAACCCACGTACCTATGGTCACCTTATCTTTGATAAAGGAGGCAAGAATATACAATGGAGAATAGACAACCTCTTCAACAAGTCGTGCTTGGAGTATTGGACAGCTACAGGTAAAAGAATGAGGTTAGAACACTCCCCACCACCATACACAAAAATAAACTCAAAATGGATGAAAGACCTAAATGTAATGCCAGACACTATTAAACTCTTAGAGGAAAATATAGTCAGAACACTATGACATAAATCACAGCAAGATCATTTTTGACCCACCTCCTAGAGAAATGGAAACTAAACCAAAAATAAACAAATGGGACCTAATGAAACTTAAAGACTTTTGCACAGCAAAGGAAACCATAAACAAGACCAAAAGACAACCGTCAGATTGGAAGAAAATATTTGCAAATGAAGTAAGTGACAAAGGATTAATCTCCCCAATATACAAGCAGCTCATGTAGCTCAATATCAAAAAAACAAGCAACCCAATCCAAAAATGGGCAGAAGACCTAAATAGACATTTCTCCAAAGAAGACATACAGATGGTCAAGAAGCACATGAAAATCTGCTCAACATCACTAATTATTAGAGAAATGCACATCACACCAGTCAGAATAGCCATCATCAAAAAATCTACAAACAATAAATGCAGAGATGGTATGGAGAAAAGGGAACACTCTTTCACTGTTCGTGGGAATGTGAATTGATACAGCCACTATGGAGAACAGTATGGAGGTTCCTTAAAACACTAAAAATAAAAATACCATGCGACACAGCAATCCCACTATTTGGCATATACCCTGAGAAAACTATAATTCTAAAAGAGTCATGTACCATAATGTTCATTGCAGCTCTATTTACAATAGCCAGGACACGGAAGCAACCTAAGTGTCCATCGACAGATGAATGGATAAAGAAGATGTGGCACATATATACAATGGAATATTACTCAGCCCTAAGAAAAATGAAATTGAATTATTTGTAGTGAGCGGGGTGGACCTAGAGTCTGTCATACAGAGTGAAGTAAGTCAGAAAGAGAAAAATATCTTATGCTAACACATATATATGGCATCTAAAGTAAGAAATTGGTTCTGACAAACCTAGGGGAAGGACAGGAATAAAGATTAAGACGTACAGAATAGACTCGAGGACACGGGAAGGCAAAAGGGTAAGCTGGGATGAAGTGAGAGAGTGGCATTGACATATACACACTATCAAATGTAAAATAGATAGCTAGTGGGAAGCAGCCACATAGCACAGGGAGATCAGCTCAGTGCTTTTTGTCTACCTAGACAAGTGGGATTGGGAGGGTGGGAGGGAGACGCAAGAGGGAGGAGATATGAGGATATATATATATATATATATATATATATATATATATATATATATTGCTGATTCACTGTGTTATACAGCAGAAATTAACACAACATTGTAAAACAATTATACTCCAATAAAGATGTTAAAAAAAAAGTCAACATGCGTTATGTAATTTAATACTTTCAACCAGCCTTTGAGGTATATGTTACAGAAAGTCCTGTATTGCAGATGAGAACATTTCAGCTTGGAATAGGTAAATAACTTCCCCACGGTGAACCATCACATTTTAATAGAATAAAATTATTTTAGGTATGTGAGTTTGGTGTGGGTGTACAGTGCAGTAAGTCTGTAAATCATCACATTTGTGTCGTCTGATTTTCAAACATGGAAATGAGATTAAAAAAAAGATCTTTTTCTTCCTGATCCAACCCAGAGGGCAGCCCAGTTTACAGTAAAAGCATTTGTTGTATTCATTTCATGGGGACACGGGAGATGGCAGTTTGATCATCCAGGAAACTCACTTTTTTAACCAGAGAGAGAGCGTCTCAGTGGGTTTGAAGCAGAGCAGGACGCTATGGTCCTTCCTCTCATGTCCTCCTTCTGCCTTTCATGTGTGGAAAAACTTTAGCCAAAGAGTAAGTTTAATCAGAGAAGTGAGAAAATGCAGAAACAAGGGAAAACAGTCCAAGTCTGAATAATAATAGTTTAGTCATTAAGCATAGTCAAGGACTTTTAGTTTTTATTCAAGGGCTATAGGTAATATTCTGAGCCATATCCTGTGAGCTGTCTTATAGATACTGAAACCTCTACCAGGTGGAAGTAGTTAACTACATGGTGATCAGACCATGGCCATGGCATAAGCTGCCCCAGTTCCAAGAACTAGCCTCAAGTAAATGGGAACAAACTGACCTTGGAACTGAAGACTAACTGTACCTAAAACAATCAAGATGACACTGATCAGACCATCGATGACCAATTTCAAGATTACTGTCAGAGCTGCCTGTGCTGTTTCTGCATGTAGCCCCTCCCTCAGCCTATAAAAGCTCTTGCTCACTGGTTCCAGGGGCAGAGAGTCAGCCTTTGGACAGGAGACTGCCCTGTCCCCACTCTCCCACCCCTGGTTGCAAACATCCCAAATAAAGCAAACTTCCCTTTCCACCAACCTTGCCTCTTTATTGACTTTGGAGCAGCAAGCAGCCGGACCACTCTTTCAGTTACAGGTTGAGGCTTCCAATTATAGAAATTCAAGTAGCAAGTTAAAGAAAAACATGTTGTTTTTAAATTATTTTCTTTTATTTTTGCTACTTCTTACCCTACACTGGTAGACGGAAAATGCCTATAGCAGGCAATAATTATGAAAAGAATATTTTTTGTTGAAATCTATACTATTATTTGTTTTCCACTTGTCATTTGTCCCTTCACAAAGAGAGGGAAGGAGATGACCTAAATAAAACATCATGCATGATGCCTGGAATATGCTAAGTGCTCAGTGATGTTAGCTCTTTTTCCCGTTTTGCTTTCTTTTCTGTGAAGCAGAACTAATTCCGATACTTGCAGGCCATGGGACTGTTTCTTTCCAGGATTATGAGTTTTGGGAAAGCTTAGGCGTATGAGTATTACTTGCATGATAATGGAAATGGTAACTTAATTTAGAGTTCAAGATCGAGGGATTTTAGTATTGAATTTAATGCTCAGTTACATTTCCTTTTAGGCATTTTCTGAGGTATGTGGACTTCTAACTCTCCCAAAATCCAGGTGTCTTTCCTGTAAAGAGCACATTTGTGTTTATTTTATGTGTACTCTATGCACGTGTCAAAAAACAACAACTGAGAACACATCTGCATCTGGTGATGCACTCACCGCCCCCCTTGAGAAAGCAAGATGTTCAGGTATTTCGCAATGTCTATTCCTCACGATCATCTGAAGGGGCCCAAGGCCTCTCAGACTCTTTTATTTTTCATAATATCCACATTGCAAAAGAAAGAACATTCTAATCTGTGTTCAAGGATATTTTTCAAAGTGACATCTCATTAAATTGACTCATATGAAAGGGGAAGTGACATGCCACTTGTCTGAGTATCGGTGAAGACAGTGGTATGTATAGAAATATATAGAGTGAATAGAAAAATAATACACCATGCCAAGAATAGTCCCTGCTGTACAATTGCCTATTCATTCACCAAGTATTAGAAGAGCCATAATTGCATGTCAAACACTGTCATTGGTGAAACAGAACCTCCAAGAAATGAAACCCGATTGATTGTTTTTTTCAAGGAGCTTGCAGAATGTCCTGTCTATAAACTCTAAAGTTGATTTCTAATCTTATTCCAAGAGCCATTTGTTCAATTTCAAATTCCCAGCAAAAAGTAGGTGAAAATGGACATTTTTGAATGAATGAATAAAAATATTAGAAAGCCAGTATGGGCAGAAACACTTTCCTTTTATGTGAAGTGTCATGATTGCAATTTTTGTTAGAGCCAGTCACAAATGGCTGTGTACAAAATTATGGGACCATCTGGCTTTCCACCTGGTTGTACATGCTTCTATTTCTGAATATTTTTTACAAGGTGTCTAATAAAAATCACAGAAGAAGAAGATGAAGGCAACAACTAGATTTATAGATTTAACACTTTTGTAGTATGCAATTTTCTTTAAAGAACCTATTTGTTTTGTCAACTTTCTTCAATAAAGGAAGCACTTTCCTTTCTTGAAATAAGCTAATAAATAAAAACAAGCTGCTAAATCTAATTCAATCAATATAATAAATTCATAATAATGAAATCAGACAGTTGAAATATCGATTATACATTTCCTAAAAGTTAAACAATGTAAGATGGAAATTAGGTAGTCTGTGGTATCAAGATAATCTCTCAAACTCGTTGTCACAAATTTTAGATTTCTAGATTTGTCAGAAGAGACATATCTGTCTCTCCCCACACCTGTAATGAAGAAAAGAGGTTCCATTATATTTTACCAGCATCTTCATATTCCAAGGAATAAAGGATAAAATAATTATATCTCTCATGTTATTTTTAAAAGGACTGGAACTGAATCGGAATTCCAGTTCTGTCACTTGCATTCCTTGTGACCTTGTTGCAATGTCCTATTCTTTTCTCCACTGGTACCCTAATCAGTACAATCTATTTAATAATGGTAATACACACCCCATGGGAGTGGTGAGGGGTTTTAGTTATAGGATGTGTAAAATGTAATAAGTATCTAGCATGTAATGCATTCTCTGTATATATTAGTTCCTTCATTTTATTCTCTGTGAAAGTTTCCACACTCATGCACTGCCTTTTAGAAACATAGTGACTGTGGAGTGGCATCAGGTAAAGTTAAGTCAGGACAGGAAAATGATGAACAGGCAAGCACCCCTGGTGATATGATAGGAGGCTTCTTGGTGCCACTCCTATCCCAACCATCTTCAGTTATCAGAGAAGATCCTGCAGAGAAGTCATGGGAGAAGTCCTTCCTTTCTATGTCTTACGAGGCAGTAGCTTCCAACACAAGAGATTCTGATTCATGATGTCTGGGCTGGTCTTCAGGATTCTATGTTTTTTAAAAGTTTCTCAAGTAATTCTAATGTGAGCAGCATTTAGTCATCACTGCTCTGTGACGTGTATCCAATCTAAAATCTACGATTGGTCTTTTCACGTAAATTAATAGCCCTTGTTTTGGGAGGTTAGAAATAATTACAAGAATAGATTCCTCATTTTGAAGAAGATTCTGAATCCATTTTGCTATCTTGAAGTGAACTAGACTTAGTGTGTTTGGTCCTAAGTGTCTGTTTTCCAATTTCTTTCTCCAATGCTATCCTCATAAAACAATAAGAACAACAAAAAATAAACAACAACAAATTTCCTGGATGTACCTGACACAAAATAAACCTGGTTCATTAGCAGTTGCAGATTATAACCTTCATGGTAAAAAAAAAAAAAAATCCCTTACTGTAATATAGATATCATCTGCTGAGAGAATTAAGATGATTATTTCCTTGGATACTGTCCTGAAGATAGTATAGTTTATTACCCTGAGATATATTTTGTTCTGCTTCTGGCAGAACATTCAGTTCCATTTGGTTGTTTAAACTGAATTTTATTTACAATCATTAACCTTCCAGTTAAGACTATTCTGGTTGAAATTGTTCTTATGTGATGGTATCCTTCCGCCTCTTCTATTTTGTATTAGGAAATAAGGGAATTGAAATACACTTGGCTTTAAATTAAGTCCATCTATTTAATTACAATGAAGTTTATGTTTGATATTAAATCCTTCATGCCTTTTCAAATTCTGAACAATCATAGCACTGATATTGTCCTTAGAGCATCAGGATCTGTAAACAACATGTTACAGTTTGTATGACTGTCCTATCAGGAACATAAACTTGTTATAAACATATATACACATGGGTAGTACCTTACCAAGGAATAATTTTGAGCATTGGGAAGACTTTTAAACAAAACTCTGATCCTCTCTTTGTGTGTGTGTGTGCGTAGAAATATTTACTATCATTGTTTCCTATCTGTTATCTGATTTTAGATGACAGTTCATAATTTTAGAAGCAAAATGTGTATCTCTATTTAACTATACTAGGTAAATATAAGGCTGACTTAATGACATTCAACTTGTAAGATGCTCTATTCCCAAGCAAACAAGTAAGTTATAAAGATTTAACATTATTATAATAGTATTAATTATCTATCTTTTTATTAGGAAACCATTTTCTTATGAATTTTGTGAGTTTTGTGAACTACTTTGGTAAATTTTTACCATAATTCCTGTTTTGCTGGGTCCAGAGACTATGTGCCAAAAATCTTTTCCCTCAAAACTTTCATGTGTAAGTCAAATAAAATTTAATTCTTATGCTTTTCATTTATTTACATTTACTCTTAAAGTTATCCAAATGTTTTATGTAAGAGATTTTTGAATTCCAAGAGACATTATAGGGCTCCCAATGTCCCAAGGAAGCACTCTGCTGAAATATTTTATCTTCTAGATGTTCATTTTTCTATTTTTAATATATACTCTAAGAAAACAAAATAAACAGATTGTGTGCCCCTTTCTTTTTTGATTGGAATAATTCAAGGCTAACATAAATTTTATATAAGTAATTCAAAACAATATGGATTGTGACTCACCAATTTTGTATCCTATTACTCTGGCTCCAATATTCTCATGGTTGTAATTCTAAAAATGTATACATAAAATACATTGTACATGATGATTAACTGCACACATACATTCATCACCCAGGCATGTGTAGCACAAATACAGAAGACAAGAGGAAAAGGAGGGAGCATCATCCGTTTTTAAAAGATTTAAAAAACATTGTAGTAGGGGTAATGAGAGCTCATAAATAAGAAGCTTAAGCAGAGATGGCTAAAGCTTCAAGTAATAGAGGAGAAAACTTCATTGCAGATGGCAGCCACCCTTCTTTGACATAACATCCCAACTATCGAGAAGATTGAAAAATATTTATGTATATCTAAAATCATGAAGATTAATTGATGGACTATGTAAGAAACTTTCACCGTTCCCAGGTCACTTCCTTCTATGGTAACTGCAGACCCAGAGGTAACTTTTTGAGGATTTTCAAGTCTTGATGGGCTGCCATTCAGCCCAACTTGCCTTCTTAGCCAGGTGAATTTGTATAATGAAAAAGCACATGTCAGACTTGACTTCCTAACCTCATGAAGGTAGCTAGAAATTCAAAGGAAAGAGAGTAATCTCTTCCAAAGAAAGTAAACCAACAAATTGGGGGATGTTTATAGTGGGTATGAGTACCATGAATACACAACTTCCTCTTTTAGTTTTAGGATGGTGCACGCTTGGATTTGCTCTTTGGATTTATTTTTCAAAACTGAAAACCCACTAATTAGCTGGTCAAGTCCTGTCTAATAAGTATATCTGAGCAGCCAGCCAGAGTTCCCATTTAAGGAAGAACTTGGCAGAAAAATTACTTATACAATAATATCTATCCAGACATGAGCAAAAGAAAAAAAAACGAAACCTCAACAAAAGATTGTCAGGGACATAAAGAGCATGAAAGTGAAAGACCAAGATACAGATACAGAAATTACCCAGAGATAGTTCAGCAAACAGAATAAACTTAAAATAATGTAAGTACTAAAATGGAAGACAGGGGAGAAATTACTACTGCCATATAACAGGGACAGAAAGTCACAAAAGGGATGATCAAAGTAAAAACTCTTGGAAATTAAAAATATAATTGCTATAAAAAGTGGAATCAATAGATAAACTAGAAAAAAAAGTAGAGAAAATTTCCCAGGGAAAAGGAGGTCGGGAAGGAAAGTAAATAAGAGAAAGGTTAAGTAAGAGACATATCATCAATCTAGGGGAGTACTTTTCAATATTTACTTTTTGGATGAACGATTCTTTGTTAATTGCTGGACATTTATCACTGACGTTCAGCAGCTTGGAATGACTGTCATTATAACAACGTAAAACTTCTCCACATATTTTCAAAACCCTCCTATTGGAGAGACTCCTCTGTCAGTTGACAGCCACAGATTCAGGAGGTCCATACACAGCATATATAAGCTCAGGGAAAGGACACACACACACACACACAAGCACACACAGAAGGGGCTAGAACCAATATCTGCCTCTAGGAGTATAGTCAAGTGGTAATTCTGGAAAACACTCCTGCTATAAAATACCTGTAACACATATATTAAAATATATATACAGTTTTTTAAAATGCATAACTGCTTGTAAGAAGTTAAAGGAAATTCCTAGGAACAACAGAATAATAAATCAATTCCAAAGGCAACATGGGCCTGAAGGTATTTTCCAGTTCCAGGAATACAAAACATCTTTTTTAAATGCAGCACTCATGTGCTAAATAATCTACTTAACATATATGAGCATAATAATAATTTTAAGAGCTACAAGTTTACACAAAACTCGTGGTTCTGTGTCTTCTTCCTCTGTCCTATGCTAGTGTCTCCTTCAGAGACAGAACTTTTTTCCCAAGTATTGTTTGAAATTCCCATATATATATATATATATATATATATATATATATATATATATATATATATATATATAACTACCCATATATCTATTAGATTTATTTGTTTATGAGATTTGTAGATATAGTTATATAACAATGTAACACACTCTATAATATTTCTTGACTTGATTTTTTTCTATTCAAAATTCCTAAGACTCATCTATTTGACAGTAGGGAACTGTCCCTCCATTGAGTTTTTACAGTTACACAGTGTTTTGCTATATGAACTACAATTTTCCTCCTATAGATGAACACTTAAATTATTATATTATTGTTATGAACAATGCTGCTATGGATACTCTGTGACTTAAATATGGCTGTGAATAGTTTGACACTCTTTCCATGAAAAAGTGTGGACTATTTCCTCCCTTCTTGAATCTGGATTAGCCTGTGAGGATTTAACCAATGAAATGTGGAGAAAATGATACCATGTCAGTTTCAGATCTAGCTCTAAAGCGGATTTATAGTTTCAGCCTCGTATTGTATAGAGCTGAGCTGCAGTGCAGTCTATATACAGTCAGAAGGTAACCTGACTATTTTAATGAAGAGACCTAGTGGAGAGGCTCTAAGACCCACTTGTAGAGAAGCAGGGTAGCCCATCCATCCAAGGCCAGCCTCCAACTGTCCCTATCAAGACACCAAGCTTTCATTGAAAACTCCAGTCAGACAAGTTGTCAGGCCAGTGGGACACCATGGAGTGACCTCATTGATGGCACTTGGAGCAGAAGAATCATTAAAATAAGGCTTTACTGATTTTCAGCACAAGGTATTAAGTTCATAATAAAGTGAATGTGGTTTTAAACCACTGAGTCTATGGGTACTTTGTTACGTAGCAATAGGTCATCAAAACACTCCTGGTACGCTGTGAACATGAGTTTTGATAGGAAATATACTTAGTGAAATTTTTGAGTCATAGACTATGCACATTCCAGAATTTACAAGATAATACAAAAATGTTTTCTTTCAAAGTGATTATGCCAAGTTACACTCCCACCAGCAGTATAAGATGTTGATCAACCTGTTCTACAATTGTTCACACTTTATCCTTCCTCTTCAGTACAATGCCCTTTTATGCCTTTTTACCCATTTTAGGTATAGTATACTTCTGACTGATTTGTAGCAGTTATAGATTTTAAAAACGTATCCTTTCTTTATTATATCTGTGTGTATGCGTGTCTTTCCAGTATGTTTTGAAGAACAGGAGTTCTTAGTTTTTATCTACTTAAATTCATAAACATTTTCTTTCATGCTTTGCACTTCTTGTACCTGTTCTAAGAAATGTATCTCTCTGATTTCAGATCAAATATATTTGCCTATATTTTCTTCTAAAACGTTAATATTTGCTTTTCACATCTGTCTCTAATCTGCCAGCAATCCAACCTGTTGTTTTGTGTGTGTATGCAGTTGATGTAGGGATCAAATCTTATTTTCTTGTGGAAGATCAATTGTACCAGCATTATTTGATTCCTTTTCCAATCAGTTGTATATTAAGTATCAATATATGCAGGGATCTGCCATTGGCCTCAATATTCTTTTCAGTTTATCTTCTTGCCTATCTTGTACCAATACTATACTGCCTCTGCTATGTAAGAGAACCTAGGAAATAATAGGTATTCAACAAATACTTTTTAAAGGAGTGAGTTAATACTGCTTTACTGTAAGTTATGAAATATGGTAACACAAGTCCTCTCACCTCACTCTTCCTCAGGAGAACCTTGCCTAATTCTGAGTCTGTCAGCAATCATATACATTTTTATTTCAGCTTGTTAAGTAACTTGAAGTACAATATTGGTTCTTCAATCTTAATTATGCAAACCTCGTTATTAATCTTCAACAATTATCAATATTTTTAAATGGTGTTTCCTACGTTCCCCTTTTTCTCCTAAAATATTTTAAAACAAATCTCAGACACCATTCAATTTTGTCAATGTATACTTTGGTATTCATTTCTAAGAAATCCAGACTTTACATAATTTCTATGCTATTACCAAGCAAGACCAAATTAAGGTAATTCCTTAATACAATTCATACTTCAGTTTCAAATTTACCCAATGATCTCAAAGGTTTTTTTTTTTGTTTTAGTTTGTTTTGTTTTTTTAATCCTTGATTAGTTCAGTGAGGTCCCAAGCAAGGACCACCCATTGCTTTTCGCTGTTTGGTTTCTTATGTTTCTCTCTCTGTCTCTTCCTCCATTTAAAAAAAAAAATCACTTTCAAGACCAATTTTTTGTTTTTATTTTCAAATTGTCCAAAGTATTGGGTACCTGGAATGTATAACAAATAGAGAGTGATAATGAGGTTTCAGCCAATGGACACAGTTGTAAGAACTGAGTCAATGTATTGCTAATAGTAGGGATCATCCTCTAGGACCATAAAAGTGATTGACATTTTGTCACATGGATATTGTGTTTGTTTGATCTCTCATAATTGACAGTTCACTCGGGTCTCCACCCTCTCATTCCCTCAATTTTCATCTCTTAGATTTATCTCTTCCTATGTAATTCTTTCTACCTCCAGGCTATCTGGGCCATAAATATATTGACAAGAAACAAGAGTCATGAATAACAACAAGAGAAACTCTAACTTTCTCCTGCTCACTTCTGGGATATGTCCTAATTACAACCCAGGACTCACAATATATGCTTCTTTTTTCATGTGTAATTTTACTATTTTCAAATTTTATGCTAAACATTTTAAGACAATTTAGGAATTAACCATCAAACCCTTTTTCTTCAATGAAGAAAAAGGAACAAATTGCTCTTTAAAGGAGTGAATTGTTCCAGAACATTCTGGTTTTTGTTTATACAAAAGACTGATACTTCAACTAGAATTTGTAGGTTGAGGATTATTCTTCTAACATCTTTGGAATCTGAAAACTAAAATTGACATGAGCTTGCATCATGAGATTGAATTTCTTAAATGGGTATGCTTTTGAGAATATGTGATGGATTTTGATACACCTTTTTAAAACCATGCTCTTGAACACAAAAGCCACTTGCTTGTTAATAACACTGTTAAAAATACACACACATTTATCACCTCTTGGGACTTCAGGTCACGTTGCACATGCCCCATCATTCTGCCATGAAGTCATTTATTTCTTCTCAATTTGAATAGCTTTAATCAGATCAAAATGTTCCCTCTAAAGAACTGTTTTCAATTCAAGGAAATAATTCAACATTCTTTTAAAAAGTCTTTACAATATACTACACTGTAATCTGCTTCACACGAACAAAGTGCAAATAACAGAAATACTGAAATACTATTTTGAAAGTTTAAACACAGTGAACTAGTCCAGAACCTGATAAGAAATACATATTTTTTTTACTTTTACTTTGATAATGCTGGCAATATATTTTAAACAGTCCAGTATATGGTGTGTTTCAAAACTAACAAATTATATAACTATTTAATCTTGGCATACTCCTTTGTTTTGAGTTGGCTCGTGGTGTTCTATGCTTCGAAAGCAAGAACTTTAAGACATCAATTTGTGCATTGGTCATAAAGTTTATGATCTCATATGTGGCATAATAGATATGAAAAGGGGTGGAAAATGATATTCATAATTTCTCAGGATATTAGGCTCAAACCAGGACTATCCTGAGCACACTGGTATGTATGGATATCCTACTTATAAAGGCATTTTATAGACATGTTAATAACTATTCCAAAGACTGCAAATTTTCTCCCATTGTTAAATGCTTGAGCAGTTTTCCCCCAACAATTCACATAATTGGCCCTCTCTAATAAATATTCCTCCTTTAAAAGGTTGAAAGTGTGTTTTTCAATGTGTAATGTTAACTTCTGGTTTATTTGTTAAACTTAGTTTCTCTGCCTGGAATCACAAAAATTAAAGCCTGTGATGACTAGCAGTAAGATCCAATGTGGTTTCCTGTTCCTTTTTCTCCAATGAAAACTATTTCCATTTAAAATAGTTTACATATAAGAATTAATGGAAGGAAATATCACTCCCTGGCCAGACCATAAACATTCCATCTAATCATGTTAAATTACTGTTCCAAGGAGCTAAATAATTAGTATAGCCCACATTTTGAGAATAGTTAGCAAGTACTCAGTACAAAATGATGGAACCTACTTTGTTCAAGGCACTGAAGGAAATAAACAGAAATAAAATATCCAACCCTAACCTCAATATAATTATAATTTTCTTAAAGTTGAAGGCATGCTTACAACCAGCACCACAACAACAGCAGCAGCAAAACCACAAAGCAATGAGGTAATACATGACAATAGAGAAAATAAACACCAGGAAGGAGTTCACTGTGGGTTGGGGTATTCATAGACCTGATGACCTGAAGTTGGTCTTAAAGAATTGTAAGATTTAAAACAGACAATTTTTTAAAGCTTGGTTAAAGGTCAAAAACATAAAAGTTACATTTTAAAGTGTCAGTAAAATGTGGTCTTAAAAATACCCAGGCAAATGTTTTGAATCCTTTTGGGTTGATCTCTCATAAAGAAGAGAACTTGCCTTGCAGTGAGGCAGATGTACTCGAATGTTGCCCTGGAAAGAGGCCTCCTCCAAGGGTTGAGGAAGAGTTTAGATTCTCTCATCTGCATGCTATCCCTCTTCACTACCTGAAGACTGACAAGCAGGGATTTGTGAAGTGGGCATTATCCATGGCTAAGAACAGGTCTGAGACTATTTGTTCAATTCGGGCAAGCTACAGAGAAACCATCTGTGGATGACTACTTTTGCATGAAATTTTGAATAAATTTGAAATAATGTCCTAGGGGCAAGATTTTCTTCTTTCTCTGTCACAAGTAATCCTGAGACCAAAGGGCCTCCAGCTAGGATTGACTCACTTGAAATGTACAAACATCTCCAATTGCCTCTTCTTTACCTGCCTTTAAATATGCAGTAGTCTCCTTTAGCTGTCAAAAAAAAAAAAAAAAAAAAAGAAAGAAAGAAAGAAAAAAGAAATCTGTATTAGACATTGTCTCCTCTCCCCAGTACACTGGTCACTTTAAGGCTAAATAATGTTAGCTCTCAGTATTGATTCTCAAGTTATATGAGGGACTAAATTTAGATGGTGAGGTCTGGATTAAGGTTAACTGGGTAAGCATTATTAAAAAAAAAATGGTATTTCAGTGCAAAATAGGGTACCTGTCTTCAAGTTGTTTGTCCATCCCCCAAGGACTTTGAATTTGTACTTTTAAAGGAGCTTGCAATTAGAGAGTGATTTAACAATAAGAGTGGGCATAGTGTGAGTGCAGCACTCCTTATATTGTGTGTTTGAAATATAAATAGATATAATTTTACTGGAAAGATTTAGGAATATAGAGTTTAGTAATACAAATTTAGAGATTTAAATACATTTACACCCCTTGACTCTGTAGTTCTCAACTCTGTAAAAAATGCTATCCACATGAATAGAATACCTTCAGAAGGAAAATATTAAAAAAAATAAAATGCTACCTATGGATGGTGGAATTATAAGTGATTTTTTCAAAACTCATTATCTATAACTTGTTAATCAAGGGACCTAGCAAATGAGATGGTTCTTTCCCATTGTTATGTTCACTGTTCTGAAGCATATCCAAAACATAGAGATGTTATCTAAAATGTTTTCTCTTCATGCGCGTGCGCGTGCGCGCGCGCACACACACACACACACACACACACAAAGACATATCTCTTAAAAGAAGTTAAAAACTTTCTAACAAGGCAGTCTAGAACGTTTCCTTTTTGAATAGAGAAGAGGGTTTTAAGTGATGTTGCCAATAACCTGAAATTATACATAATGGCTCATCTCTGGGAACCCTGCCACCCATTTAATGGGTGTTAAGCTAAGATACCTTTGTTTAGCTCACAGGGAATATCTTGACCAGTCTCACCTGTGAATGCCTGCAGAAAGGAAGAAATTAACACTTCCCCTCCAGAGTCTGACCAGAACCAGGACTTTACTCCCTTCCCTTTTAGTGTAAAAGAAACCTGAATTCTAACTCAGGGAAAATGGATCTTTGGGACTCCAGTCCACCATCTTCTTGGTCTGCTGGCTTTCTGAATAAAGTTGCTATTCCTTGCCCCAAAAAGGAATGTCAAGAGACAATTCCTTGTCTCATGATTTATTGGCCTGTCATGCAGCAAGCAGTATGAGCTTGGACTCAGTAACAAAAATATCATCAAAATTGTCTATTTGAAAGAAACAAAACTGTCTATTTGAGATATTTCTTTTCATAAATAAAGATAATCACATAACTAATATAATATAAGAGAGTAGAATCTAGGACTCCACAACTCCAGTTCAGAGAATTTTCCAAGTGTGCGAGACTTAATACATTAAACTCTGGGAGTTTCTTAAATTAGAGGTGGTTCCATGTAATCTCAAAACTAACAAACAATGCAGATTCTCCTCTCATTTGGTGTCCAGCATATGCCATGTACCCGATGCTACAATCTGTTGTAAAGTATATAGAAATCAAAGAGGAATAAAATTATGCAAGATCTACTAAACTCTACTTTCTCTGTAAGTCTCCTTAAATATTTATCCTTATTAATTCTTACAGCCACCTTTAGAATGATATATTGCAATCTCTGAGGAACAAAATAAGAATACTGAGATTAACAGATTCAAGTCACAAACTTAAAATAGCAAAATCAGAATTTTAACCAAATTGTCTGATTTTAAAACCCAACTTGTCCCTACTGAGTCAGAAGATATCTATGCCTCTTTAGTAAAGTATTTGGCTTAAGATTCAATACATTATTTTTTTTTAATCTTTAGAGAGAATGATCAGTGTTATCCTAAAGAGAGATATCTACCCATCAGGTAAAGGATTCATATTTGTTCTTAACTTGTTCAACATACTTGAGATAGGAAGTAAATAACACATTCAAAATAGGATAATTTTAAGAAAGTTTATTGACAATAACATTAAACAAAGGTACAGACTAAGTACAGGAGAACCTCAAAGGAAACTAGGTTAACAGCAGTGAAGTTGTTAGCAAGTCTAGACTGAAAGTGGGGACAAGCTATAGAAACTTGGAGGGCTGCCGAGAACAAGTTGTTATGAGAGGAGTAGTGACCTATGCCTGGAGGAAACCCCACAGGAAGACATTCAAAAGTTTTATCTAATACCCTAAATTCTCTCTCATTCCTCCCTCTGATGGTTGGTGAGGACTCCCCAGGCATTCACTTGATCACAAACTCAATGGAAACAAATTAAGTGATGGAGTGCCAGCAAAGCAATGCCAACTCAGGTTGTATTAGGAGAAAGATAGCTTTCAGAACAAGCAGAGTGTTGGTACACACTATTCTGCATGGTCAGAGAGCACATTTTTGCCCATTTATGGGGAATTCATTTTATGAAAATATTGAAAAAAAATGCACCACTTTGAAAGGAAGAACACTCATATGGTAAATAGTCTAGAATAAGCTAGACACTGAAGGAAAAGAAAAGGAAGAGTATGATACAGACAAAGTATACTAAAAAGCCATTCATGGCTAATGAAGGAACAGAAATACCACTCAGATTATTTTAAGCAAAAAAGGGAGATCTTGGTTAATGAAGAAAACCAAGAAGTGTTCTGTTTTGTTCATGTGCCAACACCTAGAATTGTCTCTGTACCAGAGACACAGAATATACTTCTGGTCACCCCAACCACAGGCCACCAAAATAGTCTCACCAAGACTTCAAGGAGTAAAGGAAGCAAAGAGAGCTTGAAGAAGGGATGTGAGTAGAGAAAAACAACATATTCACTATAGGTCATGAGCAGTGTTCTTAAAAGGTGCTCATGAGAAAAGAGAATTAGAATTGGTCTATATAGGTCCATAGGACTTAAACTGGGTACTTTTAGGTTGACTAAATTATTCAAATTTGTCTATAAATGAAACTGGCAGTGAGGCACCTATCACTAGAAGTGTTTCAGAAAAGAGTAAAATATGTTTCTTTCTAGGTCTAAGGGTTTCTGTGTGATGTGTTACAGAGTAGATCTTGGAAACACATTCTTTTTTTAATATTAAGCATTTATAATTCTGTTTCTTTCTCCACCGGCATCCCCCAGAGTTCAACATGTGGAATAGAAACCCCTTGCTTCAGGCACAATGATATTGAAATGAATCTTAGAATTATTTATTAGAAAGCACAAAATATGCATAAACTGACAGTGAGTAGGCTGTAGGGAGAGGAAGCACAGAAAGAAATGTTTTCTCTTAATGTAAAACAAAACAAAACTCATCACCCTGTCCTTTGTTGAAAGAAGGTGGAGAGTAAAAATAGTTATTAGTACTGCATAACATTATGCAGTTCCCAATAAGAAAAAAGCTTTGGTAAAATATTAAAAAGGATTAATTCTCATCTCAATACTACATCTGAATAAACACTGTAGCTCTACAAAAGATCTTGTGTTCCGTTCTGTTTAAAAACAAAACAAAAACACCCAAAGATATCAGTTTAGTATTTTGTAAAGAATTTAGAATGGATTAAGAATTTAGAATGGATTTAGAATGGAGCAAGACAGTCTCATGGACAAAAAAATCAAGTGTTTGTTCATAAAAGCACATTATATTCGAGACTAAAATTAATGATGCACTTGAAAGAAGAAAGACAAGGACTGGGTATTTGCTGTACTTTTCTAAGATGAAGTTTATTAAAAGAAGATTATTAATCCTTGATAAGCATGCATGATTATACACTAGTGTTTTTCATACAATGGTTCTTTTATTGATTGTTTCTTATCTTTAAGTATTAGGTAATCTCCAGCAGTGGCAGTATAAATACATCGTGTATTCTTGGGACTTTTTAAAAGGTTATAAAAATGACAAAGATTATTTATTTCATGCATTTATAAATTAAGCCAAATGAAAATGTCTACGAACCAATAGAAGATGTGTTTAGTTTTCTACCAAAGTGTTTTGTGATGATACTTAACTGTTTATACCCTTTATTTGTCAAGTAGTAATGATAAAATATTTCTCTACTTCATAAGGATCTTGAAAGACTAAGTTCAGTTACATCGATGAAAATTCTGTGACCTTCTCAGAAGAAATTCTTATAAATATTTCTAAGACATTCTTCTTATTATAAAACCACTATTGACTGAATTTCTCTGGGAATAGGATGTTCCAGTTAATTTAATTTAATTTTCTGTTGAACTAAGCATTAGTGAATAAAACTATTTTATTTCTGTCTACAATGTTAAAATGGTTTATAAAACCTCTTGGGGTATTTTTCTTGCCTAAACGCAGTTCAGTGAACATAAACAACCATCTATATGATAATTAACAATTTGATACCATTTATACAGCATTTATAATGTATTGAAAATTAAACTAAACTTGTATTGACACCATTTGAGATGGGTTGTTGACTGATCGTCCTTGAAATAAAATTGTCTTTGTCAATGTACCCTCTCTTTGTATTTTAAGATCATATTCATTTACATTTTAGTTGATTTGATTGTTACCTATTACCCTTAAAAGCAGTTGTTACACAAGCTCATTGAAAACATGGAGAAAGCACTCTAAAATTTGAAAGAATTCCTTGGAATATTAAGAAAAATAGTAAATATAATCAATCTCACAATAAAAATAAAAGAAAGCAGGTGACAGTGGGGGAATGCTCTATCTTTATGTCTCATTATGATTAAATTTCTCTGTTCTACCAATGTTTTCAACTGATAGACAAGTTCATTTGGGATTGTACCTCTTCTCTGTCTTCTTTATTTAGTGGCTGATGCTAAAAAAATATTTTCCTGTTCTTTGAATAGGCTGTAAATTATATGATTTTACTGAATGTGCAGATTAGAAATCTGATTATCTACAATGTCTGCCCTTTACAACATTATTTAACTTCTTTAAATAATTTTGATTATTTAATTAAAAAAATTAAATTAGGGCATTAGCAGCAGAAAGTCAGTAAGTGCTAGTTCATTTTCCTAGTTCACTGTAGCTACATATTAATTCATTAGCCTTTAGATTATGTAGCTGGAGCCAGACCAGAGGGAGATTTCTGTCTCTGGCTAAGATGTAAAAAGCTGGAAGGAACATTGCTTCCATTCTAACAATAATATAAAAAATAAACTATAAAATCATAACTTTCCTTGAGTCCGTCAGAAAGCTGAGGTCGTAATCTAACCAAATTATTTGAATTCTAAAGGGAAACATGTCCCTACAAGAGGAGATGGGACACAGCACTAGCTCACCTGGGTCGAAGCACTGGGGGAAGAGGCTGCTTAGCAGTTACTATAAAAGTGAATTAAAAAACATCAGCTGAAATTTTAACAAATTATGAAAAGTGAAGTGTGAACTATTATCCATATAAGACTGGAAGAACTGGGGTCCAGACATCCTCTTATCAGCTGTTTTTTTGTTTTTAAATGAACCTCACTTAGTAACTAAAAGAAAATCTGGAGGAAGGGCTGGAGACCAAAAAAGCTCCTCTCCTTGGTGGAATCTTGCAGAAAACGATTTTTAACTGCTCAGGGAAGATACAAAGCCCTACCTGTTTCCTCTAAACTCTTTTCTCCTATTAAACAAAAACGTGGAGGAGCAATAGCCCATCACCTTAAGGGCACAGCAAAGGCTCACGGTCACTGGGGAAAGAGCAAGAGGGAAATCCCTGTACTCCGGGCTGTGGTTAAGAAAACCATGCTGGCCTTAGAATCCTATATCTGCACTCACTTAGAGGTTTGCTTCCAATGAGGTAGTATTAAGGAATATCTGGTAAAAATTAACACAGATCAAGGGCATAGTTTGGGTGACATGCAAAGAAAGAATGCTGAGAAAGTTCCCACATCTTGCTCCCCATGAAGCTGGACACAAAGGATCTGCCTAAACTGAGGCTGAAACTGGACAATAGTAAATTCTTGCCAGCCACCACCCCTAGCCTAGAATCCAGCAACAGGAAAAGTGGTCTATCACTGGAGGAGAGTAATGCCATGGACTGAGATCCCCTGTAGTGTAGGTATGCAGAGATGATGAAAGTTGAGGGTGGAACACAAACACTGAGAAAAAAATTAAAAATAAATTCCTGGCACTCTAGCCACCACTTAAAGCAGAAGGAAACAGTCCTGATAAAAGTACATGAAGACTGTAAGACATAGAAGAAGAAATAGCAACAGAAAAACTCAAACTCTGTTCAACTGAAAAATGTTCAGTTAACACAATAGTCATCAGAAAAAGGATGAAAAGCAAAGGTAAGAGAAAGCCAACAAAAGATAAAGTGGTAGACATAATTCCAAATATCAAAAATTAAGTTAAATGTAAATGATCTAAAAATCAATTAAAATGCAGATTGTTAGAATGGGTGAAAAAATTATCCAAATATATCTGCTTATAAAAAAGTCACTTAATACAATGATATAAATAAAAGTGCAAGCATGAAAAAGAATACATCATGGAAACACTAACAAAATAAAACTGAAGTGACTAAATGAATATCAGACAAAACAGACTTCAGAGTAGAAAAATTTCCCAGGAACAAAGAGAGATATTGCATAACACTAAAAGGGTAAATTCATCTCATCAAGAAGATAGAAAAATTTTAATTGTGTATGTACCTAACAATAGAACTTCAGATTCCCTGAAGCCAAAACTGATAGAATTGAAAGGACAAATACACAGATCTATAGTACAGTTGGAGACTTCAATGCTTCTCTTTTAGAATACATGGAAAGAAAATCAGTAAGAGATGGGCTTGCTGGGCAATGACTTGAAAGCACTGAGTCTAATCACTATACTAGATAAATCTGGGAACTGAAATATTGGTTAGCTTATATTTCCACACTGTCTCTGTGTGGAATTAGCAAAATATCTAGTAGTTTTGCTCTTGCTGAATTAGACAATAAAATCAATGACATGCACACACATATACCTTCTCACCCCTGCTTCTTCCCCCACATACACACATACATTCACAATCCCCATACCCTCCCAACACCTGTTTAAATGCTACTATTAATTTGTGCTTTCATATGTGAAACACTATGATATAAAACAATGAGGTGGTTCACTGCAATGGTTTTAATGCTCACTCTCTGTTCTAAGCATCAATCAGTTTACATTTATAAATAGAGGGCAGTATGAAAAGAAAAAAAATAATGAAATTTAAGGATGACCTTGAAAAAGTTTAAAGTTTGATTACCTGACTTTGCTAGGGGTTGTCAGTATATTTAAATCATAATATCTGAAATTCTAGGGACAGAATCAGATGAAGATCTGTTGTGTCCCAAGCTAGGCAATAATTTGGTGTTGTCTAACCAATCTTCTCAATTTTTCAGCTCCACATTTATTTGGAAAAGAGTCTGAGTGCTGTGTTGGTGAAGTGTGAAGGTGAATGCCCTGTTGGCTACTCTTAGACTCCTCTACTGAGTTCCTGCTATAGATCTGAATGCCCCAGTAAGCAAAACAAAGAACTCCAGACCTGTTTTTCTATGGTCCTTTACTGATGTCTGTTCTTGCCTAATCATGCTTCTTTTGCCAATCCCCAAAATTACCTCTCTTGAGAAAAATTCTGGGAAATAGTTTCTCTACTTCATTAGAGTTCAAGTGAGTCCCAGGGTAGCAGGTGAAAATCAAGTGGTTTTCTGCTCACAATACATCCTGCTCCCTTCTGCAAATGGGGCACCTTCCTGTTTTGTGTGATCTAGAGAGTGCCTGTGTCTGACTTCCAGAGAGTCTCTCCCCTGCTCTCCCACTTACCCTGACAGCAGAGGGGTCTTCTAGGAGAAAGATTAAGTAACAGAAAAGAGCCTTCATCTTTCTTTCTATTGAATGTTGCAAGGATAGCGTGTGGGGAATCTCACTACTACATGATTTCCAACAGCCAAATGATGTGATTGCAACACTCACCTACTAGGGGCAGCAAGAGTTCAAGCGTGCTGTTATCTTCCTTGGGTATCTACTGATACCCCTTATAAAGATATCTTTATGGTGGCATTGAAGGTAAAATGAAAAAAAAATCTTAACTGTGGTACTAAGACATATTTTTATCGATTTTTCAAAAGAACAATTAAAATTTCCCTGTTTTTCTCTCCTCTCTCAGGAATCTTATTTTTGTCCACTTGCTAATTCCTTTGCTTGAAAGAGACAGGAAGAGAGCATCCCACTTTTGTTGTTGTTGTTAATGAAAGATCATACAAAAATATGTGGGGGCATTTTGTACTAATTATACAACTTTTAGTAGTGTGCCGGCTGTCTAAGTTTGGTTGCTGGTGGCAATTTTATAGCAGCATTGCAGAAAAGATTCCAATCCAAAGCTAGTTCTGCTGAAAAATGAAAGAAGTGAGAAAATGCTGAGACTAGTAAAAAAAAATAAGAGCTTAGACAGCTAAACATTAAATAAAGGGTAACTGCACTAGGGGAAAAATATCTCAGTGGCCAGAGGAAAAATAAATAGGAGGAGCATATTACCCTCCCCCATAACGATATACTAGCACAAAATACATCTTTATAATTTATGAATTATTAACCATATTTTTAAATTGGGTTCCTTATCCTCCATTAAGTTGTAAATTTGACTCATTTACATGACATTTTCTTACTGAATTTCATGGTAAGTGTACATTGCATTAATAGGTTACACATCTGATATCAGGTGTAGAAAAATGCCATGATGTGATGACAAAAATCTCTATTCTAACTTTTAAAGTATTGCAACAAAAGGGGAGAGATTCTGCCACCTGTTATTTACATTGAGAATCAGAATTATATAATTATTCAAGATTTTAGAAATTATCTCAACATTTTTATAATGCAGATAAGAAAAAATTAAGCTCCAGAGTTGTTTACCAAGGAGGTTAGGAGCAGAATAGTGACTAGACCCAGAGTGTTCTTATTCCTTGACCAGTAGTTCCGTGCTGACTCTAAGCTACAAAAAATGTCTAGATATTCCTAGAATAAGAGATACTAGTGGGAGCTAATTCTGTAACCACAGTAGAGAGAATGAGCAAAACTAAGTAGAAACATCATGAAGCACCATTTTGCACAGTATGTAATAAATGGATGTGTTAACTTTCCATCCTTATTTTTCCTCTTTCACAACTTAATTTTGGAATCCAAATTTTAATAGTTTTCAGCCAGAGCTCTGTTCAGGAAAATAGGATCACTGTACATGAAAAAAAGGCTTGGATTCTCACTTATGTATAATTCATAAGTAAGAAACTAAACTAAATTAGGAAATGATATGAACAAAAAAGTACCTCTCTATATTTATGATTAAAATATATATATTTGTTGTATAAATATACCAAATTTGGAAATCTGTCTTCACCATTTTGAAAACAGTGATCTAGCTTATGAAATATTATATTTTGAGTAAATTGTTTCCATACATCCTGTTTAATAAAAATAATGGTTGCTACCTTTAACTTACAGTAGTCACAAGGCATAGGAATGATAAGTGAAATTAAACGTGCTGACTTCATGAAGAGTGGCTGGCAAGTTGTGTTTATCTTGATTTCAACTAAACAATAAAAGTTATCAATCTTTACTATGCAGCTTTTGTATAGTTTTTGATAATGTCATATGTTTAGCAAAGTTGAGTGAAGGATTATAATCGATATTCTCCTGTAGAGAATGCCAAGGGCTTACAGTACCACTGGGGCACAGAAGCGGAGTTGGAAGAATTACTGGAGGATGGAGAAGCAGTAACAAAAAATAAAGAGGAAAAAATAAAAAATAAATAAAGAGGAAAGGGTGTGCTGTAACTTAAACTAAAGTGAAACAAATCCTTACTCTTTTTTCCTAAGAAAATAGGGCCAGGGCTTCCCTGGTGGCGCAGTGGTTGAGAGTCCGCCTGCGGATGCAGGGGACATGGGTTCGTGCCCCGGCCCGGAAAGATCCCACATGCCGCGGAGCGGCTAGGCCCGTGAGCCATGGCCGCTGAGCCTGCGCGTCCGGAGCCTGTGCTCCACAACAGTGGGAGGCCCGCATAACGCAAAAAAAAAAAAAAAAAAAAGAAAATAGGGCCAAACATATTTCATATGCATTGACTTGCTTTCCACACTGGGCGCCAACTCCCTCTGCCATGGCAGGATTGAGTGTCCTTTGCCTGAAGTTGACACAGAACTGTTCTTTCTTCTAATTAAAACAAAGAAGGATATTAGGATAGTACTGATTAAAGGTGGGAAGCAGAGAAATGTTCTCATTTTATTCGAAATTAGTCTGAGCTCATCCAAGATCAAAGGAAACCCAGATGTGGGAAAACAAACAGACCACAAACAAGTCATTTGTTGACCTGATGCCATTTCTTGGAAGTAAAATGACTGTGACCCTTAGGAAGGCTGGTTCGGCAACTGTGACACCAGCAAGGGCTTATCCAGCAACAAGCGTCTCAGGGTTCCTCATCTCCGAATGTATGTTATGAAAATGAGGTTTTAATAACATAAAGTCCAGTCAGGATATTCTCAAAGGTCCAATTGCAAATGGATTTACATTGAAACATATGTGCACCTACATGCAAGGATCCACACACACATGCTCACACATACTTGTACATGCTTTGCCCACATGTACAAAGCATGCAACAGTTTGCTTGCCTGGGGCTTTTGCTTGTGTAGATCCTATCAAGACATCCCTTGGCTACTAAGAGCTCAGCCTCTTAGTAGGATTCATGAGTCAAACAACTTCCTTTCATGTTTACAAATTGTCTGCTTTTTTACTGTATTTGAAACATTAGACTGTTTTTCCTAGAATCAGCTATTTTAATGATGTTTCCTTTTCTTTCTATTCATTTTTTTTCAGAATGGTGATAAAAATCTACTCATCTAAAGTCCTGAAACTTTCAACTGCTTTTCCTTGAACCCCAGATGCTTGATACAAAGTAGAACTAAGAGGATGGGAGAGAGTATAAAAGTGAACATTTTGGGTTTGGAAATATTGTGAAAGTTTGGATTAAAATAAGTATGACCAAAAGCAGACATGTCTGCGGTAATATAAATACATTTCTCCATGATCCTAAATAAATCCATGTATATCACAGAATAAGTTATATTTCTCATGAAGTACATGATGATTTCCAAACCGAACACATAGTGGATAAGATATATGGCTTTTAAAATGCAACTGATATTGATATTTAAATGTTAAATTTAAAGATGTGTATGAATTCAACCAATTCTCACCACTTATTTAATAGACATAGGTGAGGATAACTGTATTCTTCTATTCACCACTCTAACGGGAAAGCCCAAATCTATACGTTCACAAATACTAAAATGAGTCCAAGTATCAGAGTTCTAGAGTCAGACTTTTGAAAAATAATGGGCCCAAAAGAGGCTTTCAGAATTAAGTATTTCTTAGGATGTTTAAATTGCTTGGTGGTCTTTTCAATCTTCTTTGGTAGAGTTGGGAGCAGAGTTTCTCTCCCAGAGAATTTTTGAAACTAAATTGGTCAGATGAAATAAGTATATCCTCAATAAATGTTTCAAGCTATTTATTTTCTAGAATTTCTGTACTCAGGACAGATTAAGATCACACAATGAAAGAGAAAGAGGAATTGAGAGAAAGCCAATGACAGTTTATCCAAAATTTAAACTAGTGGTTTTAAAGAAAATTGTCTTGGCCTAAATGTAATTTATTATTTTATCTTTCATATGTTATTCAAGAAATGGAATATAACATTAAATTTATATCACCTTTAATTTATTTAAAGTTGATGCTTCATTTATTTTTATTTTTTGTGTTTTTCTAAGGCAAGATAGAAAGTAATTCAAGTGTATACAAGTTTCCAACTTTTTCCCTCCCTTCCAAGTCTCTGAGTTAAATAACAGACATGTAATTGTTTTTCATGGCCCTTTACCACTGTGCAGTTTAATACCTGGTCCGATAGACCCAAATAAAGTGATGTGGAAAGAAAAATCAAAATAGAGTCAGTATTTCTATAAATGGCTGGGAGGCCATTGAGGAAGTTTGACTTATGTACTGGTCCTCAGCTTGAAAGAAATCTGATTTGATTTTTGGACCATTTATTGTCCTAGCAAAGGCATCTGGAACATCTCCCAGAAACTCAGGATGCTTATTGGATGCTTATCCTAAAACAACTAGTGACAACATTCCCTTAAGGATGTTTCCTGTCTTATGTCAGAGTACACCCTGGTGGCTTTTGCCTTTATAAGCCCCTTGTTCTTTCTCTTCCTGGAACACTCTTTAGATTTTACCTGAATCTATGTCCCCAAATTACAATTTTTAAGACCCCCAAATAAACTCTTTTCTTATTTTCAGCCTTCTGTGTGTGTCTTTTGTTTTTGGTTGACAGTAAATGACAAAGACTTGTGATAATTAAAAAAATAATTCACACATTCTTCTTATAATTCAGTATAAAGTGTCCCATTGATAAAAATATTAGGAAACTTAGCAAGTTCAAAATGGACTCAGAAAAAGAGAAGTTGTTATGACATTGTATTAGTTTTCCGTTGCTGCATAACCAATTACCACAAATTTAATGACCTGAATAATGCAAAATAATTATCAGAAGTCCAACACAGTTTTCACCAGGCTAAAGTCAAAGTATTGGCAGCCCACATTCCTCTCTAAAGGCTCTAAGAGAGGTTCTGTTTTCTTCATTTGTTTGCTCATTCAGGTTATTGGCAGAATTTAAGTCCTTATTAATCTTGTAGGACCTAGTTTCCTATTTCCTTGCTAGCTCTCAGGTGAGGGCCATTTCCAGCTCTAGAGGCCATCCATATTCTTCAGTTTCTGGTCCCTTTTCTCCGTCTTCAAACCAGCAACATCAGTTCTTGCCACTCTTCCTTCTTCAAATCTTTTCCTTTATTTTCTCCTGTCTCATATCTTCTAACCCAGACAGGCAATGTTCTTTGCTTCTTAGGGATCATATTGAAGGGTGGAAGAATATGCCATCCCAAACATACCTTTTAAAAAAGGGGTTATTTTGAGTTGATTATTTTGAGAAATAGCAGACAAAGGAGAAGCTCTGAAAAATGGGGTAGAAGTTATCCTTTTGTAAAGTAAATGTACATTTATAAAGGAAATCTCCATTTGTCAGGATGTTTCTCTCACTGTACTAGGAAAAGAAGATGACTAAATCACAAGAATCTTATTGATGGGGAAGGCACTGACTTAAAATGCATAACCAACTTGACTCTTGTTTATGGTAATTTCTTGGTCTTCTCCCCATAACTGGCTGCCTCTACTTCCTTCTCTCTTTCATCGTTAGCTGAAATGATATTTAAGCCACCTCTGAGTGTTACTTATTTTTCCCCAGGTATCTCCCATATATACATCATGTATATATGCCAATAAACTTCTGTTTGTTTTTTTCTTGTTAATCTGTCTTTTGCTTTCAGGGTTTCCAGCTAAGAATTTAGAAGAATTATAAGCATTTTTTTTCCCTCTTCTACAATGTCATTAGATTGTGGCCACTAAAATAATCCAGGATATTCTTCCCATCTCAAGGACCTAATTATATCTGCAAAGTATTTTTTCATGTAAGATGATATATTCATAGATTCTGGTGTTTAAGGAATGGGTATCTTTGGAGGGACTATCATTCTCCCTAATATAGGCTGTTAAATGATGTTAATTGCTAAGAGAAGTAGAAGGGTTTGATGAGTGCATAGAATTTCTGAGGGAAAATACTTGTAGTTTGAGGCTATCATTGTAATGGAACATCACTGGTGTATTACTCTCCCATAAGTGCAAACATTAATTTTCTAGGCAATGAGTTATATAATCTGTGTAAAAGTTATCTGTCAGAATTATGGGTACCAAGCAGTATTTAGGAAATAAGAAAAGTAATTTGTACAATCTACAGTTTAAAATATAGGGAGGGGATTTTTTGTTGTTGTTGTATTTCTTTTATTGTATTACCTTTTTGAGTTTTGACTGCATTCACTAATTGGCTACTCTCGACTCAGGGTCTACAGAAAATAATGATGTCCAAAAATTAGCAGATGCCATGAGAGCTAATAAATATGTTTACAAGTAAATAAACAGACTCTCAGTCCCCATGGAATTGTTTATTTCTTTAACTCATATTTGCATGGACTTATGAGAAGATATGTGATTTGATGATTAAATTCAAAATAAATTTTTTTAACTTTTATTTTTTTACCTACTTCTCCATCATTCAGGGTACATATGAAAGAAATATTGTTACCAAATAGGTAAGTGAATTATTCCCTATTCACAAATCATATACTTGAAAATTTAGGGTCACTGAAATGCTTTATACAAAAACAAAATCTCTTTCAAATTTCATCAAATTATTTGTGAGAAAAATTCTGAGGATATACAGTATTATATGCACTTTAATGAATTATAAGGATAGTATTATAAACAATGTAAAAGCAAGTATGTATTATGTATTGATTTTTTTCATGCCTTATTCCAAAAAAACATATTTTGAGGAAACATATAACTTTGAACTATTTAGAGTTCTAAATGCTGCCAAGATTTCCAGCCTGGGAAACTATAAATAATAACATTAAAAAGTAGAAAAACTTTTATAGAACATAAACATGATAGATATAATCACGCATCTTTGGAAAAGCAGCAGACAAAGCAACTAATCTGCCTGAAGTAGTTGTAAAAACTTCTCCAAGGATGTGGCACTTCAGCTATCTTTAATAACTTCTGAGAGGTAAGGGAACACACTGCATGCATGAAACAGAAAGAGGGTTCTGAAAACATCAGACAGCAGAAGAGCTCTCAGAAATTCCATATATGATAGAAATGAAACACTCAGTAGGAAGACTGGAGGATAAAGTTGAAGAAATCTCATATAATGTACAATAAAACTTGAAAAGTTTGAATATCAAAGAGGAAGAATTAGAATATTAAGGGACGAAAGGGAGGATTACTTTCATTCTACAGTTCTATACCCTGTCAAATTCTCACCACACATGAAAGTAGAATGGGGACAATAGATCAATAACTTCAAAATTCTGACGGAAAATTATTTTTAATCTAGAATTCTCTACCTTGCTAAAGAATTTTTCAAATTTAAATTTAGGATAAAAGCAATTCCATATATATAATTTCTAAAACTAAGACAAAATTTTTTCCTGCCCTCTCTTGCAAAGCTCCATGGGGTTATGCTCTGCCAAACAAAGGAATAAAACAAGAAAGGGGAAGACAGGCCTCAATGAAAATGATGACCCAATACAAGAGAGGGGTAAAGCTATAAAATCTACAGGATTCACTCAGCAATTCAAATAATATTTATTAATTATCTTCTCTGCACCAGTTACTGTTGTGGATGCTCTAGATACACCAGTGAACAAAATAGAAAAAAATTCCTGCCCTGATGAAACTTACATTACATTGACTACTGAAATAATAGTTATGGGAAATTCCAATATGAGTGCTTAGTAGAGAGCTGAGAAAGAGAGAAAACTTCACTCCCCAAAGTGGAATTAAACAGATAATGCAAAGTTTATGCTATTTTGTGTTGCAGAGTTAAACATTAAAATAATTAGTTAACGTGGTTAAATGTGGAAAAAGAAGATGAGGTTGACTTGAAATACTGCTGTTTCTTTTGTTTGTGTTTTTGTTTTAGAAAAACAAAACTGTGGTTCTATTTGACTTGAAATTATGTACTTATTTTGAGAAAACTAAAAGTTAACTAAAAAATGAAAGAGAGAGATCTTTGACATAAATGCTAAAAGGCAGGGAGACAGGAATTTCAAAGGATGAAAGATGGTCAGAAGTGCAAAATTCAAAAGAGAAATCTAGAAGGATCTAGAGGGCCTCAGACTTCAAGGATACTAGCTAAAGGACCACAATACATCCAGAGGCTTACCACTTACTTTGTCAACTCTCATCAATGGGACACAATGTTCCTGAGCCATCTCCTTTGATGGATAAAGCATTCTCTTCAACCAGATTTCATTTGCTGTTGAGTTCAGGACTTTTGACCTTTAAAATTTAACCCCTTTGCAGTTAAACATTGAATTTTCATGCAAAATAATATTTAAAAGTTTTGTAAACCAAAGTCTAAAAATTTCCACTTAGCTACTAAAGTTGACCTAAATAAGATTATCTTTTAGAAAAAAAAAAAAATACAGATGAAAGGGGTTTATATTATACCCTATTCTCCTTTCTATTCAAGACTAAAATAAGTCTTTATTTTAGACCTAGAGTGTCTTTAACTAGCATCATGTTTAATTCTCTAGAATTTACAGAAAGTGTAGTCACACTGCACTTTCCATTTCCACAGAGGTAGCGCACATCTGTTTATTATTCTCACTTATGAAAATATCAAAATCTTCTAAGGATTTTTCTCCAGGCAAGTTTCTATGTGTGATCTTTCTGATCTAACCGTAGGCAATTGCAGAGGCATGGCAGGTGAAAGCTGCCCTCCTCACACCAGACTCAGTGCATAGCTAGTGCATTATAATCTCTGGAGGGAATTGTGGTCAAGCACTCAGCATTCCTCACTCCCAGGCCAGCCATGCTCATAAACCTATCTGGATTCTAGTGCCTCCCCTTGGAGGTCTCCTTATTAGGAGACTTTGATTAGGCCATTTTTCCCCACTCTGACTCAGTGCTTTTCTACTCCCTAGCCCTTCCCTTCTTGCTACCCTTGGCTCCCTGGTGTCTATAAAATGGCAGAGACTTCTTTCAGGGCTCTTCAGCAGTGAGAGGATTCCCTGTACTTACGTTGCCTGCAGTCTGACTCTTCTGGTGCTCTTCTGTGGGGAAACATGGAATATTAAGGAGCTGGCACTTTAGGTTTTCTTTTCTCTTACCTCTTGCAGTTAAATAAATAAGGCTTAAGTGTTATTTTCAGCTTGACATATTGTCCTAATTGACCACTTGGACACCTAGCAACTTGATATCTTTCTTATCCTAGTAAGTAGCCTGTAACTGAATGCTTACAGATTAAAAATAGAGGCTAAACACATTTAAATTTTTTTAAAAGCCCTTCAAGTGAATATTCAAATTTCCACATTTATAAATTTGTCATTATTAGGAATTCTCTTTTCCACCAGTACTATGGAGAATCCAAAGTAAAATAATTATGTAATGCAATATTATGAAGGAAAACATCATATAATTAGTACAACTAAAGTAAGCATTTTAGCAATGTGGCAACATTGGCAATTAAACTTTTGAGTATTTCAAACTTATATATTTCCTATAAAAGTTCTTCAGGTTATGTGTTTGCTTCCTGAATACTGAAAATAAATAAGACCATCTCCAGCATTTATCATTTGTAGACTTTTTAATCATGGCCATTCTTACCAGTGTGAGGTGACACCTCATTGTAGTTTTGATTTGCGTTTCTCTAATCATTAACGATGTTGAGCATCTTTTCATGTGCCTATTGGCCATCTGTATGTCTTCTTTGGAGAAATGTCTATTTAGGTCTTCTGCCCATATTTGATTGGGTCGTTTTCTGTTATTGAGTTATATGAGTTGTTGGTCACATTATTTGCAAATATTTTCTCTCAGTCTGTAGGTTGTCCTTTTATTTTGTTTATGGTTTCCTTTGTTGTGCAAAAGCTTTTAAGTTTGATTAGGTCCCATTTGTTTAGTTTTGCTTTTATTTCTATTGCCTTTGGAGACTGACGTAAGAAAACATTGCTACGATTTAGGTCAGATAATATTTTACCTATGTTCTCGTCTAGGAGTTTTATGGTGTCATCACTTACATTTAAGTATTTAAGCCATTTTGAGTTTATTTTTGTGTATGGTGTGAGGGGGTATTCTAACTTCATTGATTTACATGTGGCTGTCCAGCTTTCCCAACACAGCTTGCTGAAGAGACTGTCTTTTCTCCATTGTATATACTTGTTTCCTTTGTTGAAGATTAATTGACTGTAAATGTGTGAGCTTATTTCTAGGCTCTGTATTCTGTGTCATTGATCTATATATCTGCTTTTGTGTCAATACCACATTGTTTTGATTGTTGTAGCTTTGTAGTATCATCTGAAGTCTGGGAGGGTTATGCCTCCAGCTTTGTTCTTTTTCCTCAGGATTGCCTTGGCAATTTTGAGTCTTTTATGATTCCATATATATTTTAGTATTATTTGTTCTAGTTCTGTGGAAAATGTCATGGGTAATTTGATGGGGATCACAGTAAATCTATAGACTGCTTTTGGTTGTATGGCTGTTTTAACAGTATTAATTCTTCCAATCCAAGCGCATGAGATATCTTTCCATTTATTTGAATCATCTTAAACTTCCTTTATCAGTGTTTTATAGTTCTCAGCATATAAGAAAAGGGAACCCTCCTACACTGTTGGTGGGAATGTAAATTGGTGCATCCACTATGGAGGTTCCTTAAAAAACTAAAAATAAAGTTACCATATGATCCAGGAATCCCACTCCTGGACATATAACCAGAGAAAACTCTAATTTGAAAAGATACATGCACACCAATGTTCATAGTGACACTATTTGCAATATCCAAGACAAGGAAGCAAACTAAGTATCCACAGACAGTTGAATGGATAAAGAAGAGGTGATATATATATATATATATATATATATATATATATATATATATATATATATATATAATGGAATCTTACTCAGACATAAAAAAGAATTATATAATGCCATTTGCAGCAACATAGATAGACCTAAAGATTATCGTACTAAGTGAAGTAAGCCAGACAGACAAAGACAAATATCATATGATATCACTTACATGTGGAATCTAAAAAATGATACAAATGAACCTTTTTACAAAACAGAAACTGATTCACAGACATAGAAAACAAACTTAAACAAACCAAAGCAAAAGGGAGAGGAGAGGGATAAATTAGAAGTTTGTGATTAGCAGATACAAACTACTACACATAAAATAGATAAACAACAAGGACCTACTGCATAGCACAGGGAACTATATTCAATATCTTGTAATGCAAAATAATCTGAAAAAAAAATGTACATGTATAACTGAATCACATTTCTGTACACTAGAAACTAACACAACATTGTAAATCAACTATACTTCAAATAAATAAATAAATAAGACCAAATTTTTCTCCCTACTGTGGGGACATAGTTTGAATAGTAGTGTCAAAGAGTTGAATTTTTCAACGTTTTCCTCAAAATTTGAATACTTATTTTTGCAGGGTGTGCATGTTTATCCTTTGCCATTCACTGTACCTTCCATATATTAATTCATATGATTTTCTCACTAACCTATTTATTCCCATTTTAGAGATGAAGAAACTATAGCACCAACAACTTAAACAATTTGCCTAATCAATGTCACACAGCTAGTAAGTGGTGGA
Organism: Grampus griseus; assembly: GCF_964374135.1. NCBI lineage: Eukaryota > Metazoa > Chordata > Mammalia > Artiodactyla > Delphinidae > Grampus > Grampus griseus. The sequence continues at coordinate 127,040,211 of NC_138998.1, read as the reverse complement.
AACAAGATTTGTCCCAGTTAAGTTACTTTTCCAAATTCCTTAAAAAAAAACAAAAAAGAAAATAGAAGTAAAAAGAAGTATTAATAGAGTCACATAAACTTAGTGGTTAGAAAGGACTTTAAAATAATTTATTATTTATCCAATTTAGGGGTAACTTTATTCAAATCCTCTTTGAAGAGTTATTCTGCCTCTTTTGAACACTCCCAGTGGTGAGAAATTTACCACCAGCCAAGGAAGTTCATATCATGTTTCTCATCTCCAGGTTCCTCCGATTTTTGAAAGTCTATTAATGATTTCACTCCATTTGTCTTAGATCAACAGCATCCCAGAGGCTATACAGGACACATGTAATATCTTTTTACATGACACCTTTTCACATGTTTGGAGATATTTGGCTTTACCCAACACCCTGATCTCTTTCTTCTGAACATTATTCAAGAGGCTTATACCTCCTTTGAGGTGCTGTATGTAAAACTAATATTTCTAACATTATAGGAGAAAAGATGAGTGGACCATCAATTTCAATGAGATTCTATTCATTTTTTTCCAGAAGTCAGACCACATTGTTCATATTATATTGAAATTGCTGTCAAGTATAACTTCTGAGTCTCTTTTCTCTATCCCACTACTCATTTATATTATTCTTCTCTAGTACCTTTGAAATTGGTTTTGAATATCCAGAGGCTCTATATAATTTCCTCTTGTCAAGTTCACTGTATTGCTTTAGTCCACTAAGCAATGTATTGTTTTATGTCTACTAAGACATTGGTGCATTCCAAGTTGATCAACCAATTGATATGCATTCCTTTATGATTTGGAGTCCTCCGTACACTTGATACACATGTGCATGAGGTCTTCAGCCAAGTCAGTCAAATGAAATCCTGAGCAATATAAGGCTGAATCCTTTGGAATATCCTTCTATACATTTTGAGCACTATTACTCATATATTGATTAAATATTCTTCATACAATGATTATGAGTTGAGCACAGCATCAGTCACATGAGATATGCCTGAACAACAGAGACATGGTAACTTCCATCAGGAAGTTACAGGCTAGCTTCCATTTCCTGCAAAAACAAACAAAAAAATCCCCTTCCAGATTCCAATAGATTTATTAATAATTAATTTTTAGATATCATCATTAAAATGGGTACTGTTTTACCCAACTGCACTATAATTCAGTCTAAACTCTGTACCCTGAAACTTAAAATATGAGACATTGTAATTTACCAAAGTTACTGAACAAGTTTTATTCCATATTTTTCCAGAGCTAAAGACCCTCTAAAAGGAAAACAAGTTTAATCTTATTACTGTATGGCTTATACTCATTTTGAATCTGCTTTTGCTGAAACACTTCTGCTTCTGAAGCCACATCTGCTTTTCTTTTGTTATTAGGTAATATTTCATTACCCAGCTCAAGTAAAGACAGTAACTCAGCATCTTTGGGCCTCGAATATAACTCAAAAGAGTTTTTATTTGGTTATAACATTGCTTTTGTTTGTTTTTTTTGTAAGCCCTTTGTGTGATTTCAGCCTTTTAACTTTCTTGCACTTACAGGTTCATGTGCTTCCTTGAAGCATTTAATTAATTTTTTTCTATATCTTCAGTTTATTTATTTATTTAGGCCAATTCTAGGTAACTTCTTTTTTTTTTTCACACACACACTGTTTCTTTATTTTTACAAAAGATAAATAGATTGACACCAAGCATTGTAAATGGACGACCACAACAAAAGTAACAATGATTTCAATTACCAAACATGAAACACACTCATACTATGTCATAATTTTGACATTCAGTCCAACAATCCTCCACTGTAACAACTCCTTTACTTTGCAGTGAAAATTGATTTGTATGGTTTGCCTCTGAGTCCTTGTGGGATTTTTTTTTATATATATATTCAAACAGACAGTCACAAAAATTATAATCATCTTCATCAGTTCACTCAGTCCCATGTAATTAATTTTTTTTCTCATCTTGATCTTTTGTTAGTACTTTTATGAGTTCAGTTTTCCATTAGAGTTCTGAAAATGCTTATTCATTCAGTTCAGCAGTATAGTCACTTACCAGAAAACTGTACTTGTCAGAGTCTTTTCCATGAATTCCTTGAAGATGAAACCCTTCTATAGGAACATTTTTGCAAAAGCATCAGAGTACACACAGAGCTGTCTGTAAATGACAAAAGACATAAAAATGACCATGGTTAAAGATTTGATGAAAGTTCAAAATAATGCAATTGACAAGGAAATTTAGTTATTTCTGAGATATACGTTTTAAAGTAATAACTAGAATTATGACTTATAACCTTGTACCAGAGCATATAAGATTTTTAGAAATTTCATGTAAAGTCTGAAACATTTATATTAACATATTCCCATAAAAATAACCCAAAGAAAGTTTAGTATTAGTTGTTTCTTTGTTTGTTTGTTTATACTGCAGGTTCTTATTAGTCATCAATTTTACACACATCAGTGTATACGTGTCAATCCCAATCACCCAATTCAGCATACCACCATACCAACCCACCACGGTTTCCCCTGCTTGGTGTCCTTACGTTTGTTCTCTACATCTGTGTCTCAACTTCTGCCATGCAAACCAGCTCATCTATACCACTTTTCTAGGTTCTATATACGTGCGTTAATATACGATATTTGTTTTTCTCTTTCTGACTTACTTCACTCTGTATGACAGTCTCTAGATTCATCCACGTCTCAACAAATGACTCAATTTTGTTCCTTTATATAGCTGAGTAATATTCCATTGTATATATGTACCACATCTTCTTTATCCATTTGTCTGTCAGTGGGCATTTAGGTTACTTCCATGACCTGGCTATTGTAAATAGTGCTGCAATGAACATTGGAGTGCATGTGTCTTTTTGAATTATGGTTTTATCTGGGTATATGCCCAGTAGTGGGATTGCTGGATCATATGGTAATTCTATATTTAGTTTTTTAAGGAACTTCCAAACTGTTCTCCATAGTGGCTGTATCAATTTACAGTCCCACCAACAGTGCAAGAGGGTTCCCTTTTCTCCGCACCCTCTCCAATATTTGTTGTTTGTAGATTTTCTGATGATGCCTATTCTAACTGATGTGAGGTGATACCTCATTGTAGTTTTGATTTGCATTTCTCTAATAATTAGTGATGTTGAGCAGCTTTTCATGTGCTTCTTGGCCATCTGTATGTTTTCTTTGGAGAAATGTCTATTTAGGTCTTCTGCCCATTTTTGGATTGGGTTGTTTGTTTCTTTAATATTGAGCTGCATGAGCTGTTTATATATTTTGGAGATTAATCCTTTGTCTGTTGATTGATTTGCAAATATATTCTCACTTTCTGAGGGTTGTCTTTTGGTCTTGTTTATGGTTTCCTTTGCTGTGCAAAAGCTTTGAAGTTTCATTAGGTCCCATTTGTTTATTTTCATTTTTATTTCCATTACTCTAGGAGGTGGATCAAAAAAGATCTTGCTGTGATTTATGTCAAAGAGTGTTCTTCCTATGTTTTTCTCTAAGAGTTTTATAGTGTCCAGCCTTACATTTATGTCTCGAATCCATTTTGAGTTTATTTTTGTGTATGGTGTTAGGGAGTATTCTAATTTCATGATTTTACATGTAGCTGTCCAGTTTTCCCAGCACCAATTATTGAAGGGACTGTTTTTTCTCCACGGTATACCTTTGCCTCCTCTGTCATAGATTAGTTGACCATAGGTGCATAGGTTTATCTCTGGGCTTTCTATCTTGTTCCATTGATCTAAGTTTCTGTTTTTCTGCCAGTATCATATTATCTTGATTACTGCAGTTTTGTAGTACAGTCTGAAGTCAGGGAGTCTGATTTCACCAGCTCCGTTTTTTTTTTCCCTCAAGACTGCTTTGGCTCTTCGGAGTCTTTTGTGTCTCCATACAAATTTTAAGATGATTTGTTCTAGTTCTGTGAAAAATGTCATTGGTAATTTGATAGGGATTGCATTCAATCTGTAGATTGCTTTGGGTAGTATAGTCATTTTCACAATATTGATCCTTCCAATCCAAGAACATAGTATATCTCTCTATCTATTGGTTTCATCTTTAATTTCTTTCATCACTGTGTTATATTTTTCTGCATACAGGTCTTTTTTCTCCCTCCATGGGTTTATTCCTAGGTATTTTATTCTTTTTGTTGCAATGGTAAAAGGGAGTGTTTCATTAATTTCTCTTTCAGATTTTTCATCATTAGTGTATAGGAATGCAAGAGATTTCTGTGCATTAATTTTGTATCCTAAAACTTTACCACATTCATTGATTAGCTCTAGTAGTTTTCTGGTGGCATTTTTAGGATTCTCTATGTATAGTATCATGTCATCTGCAAACAGTGACAGTTTTACTTCTTTTCCAATTTGTATTCCTTTTATTTCTTTTTCTTCTCTGATTGCCATGGCTAGGACTTCCAAAACTATGTTGAATAATAGAGGTGAGAGTGGACATCCTTGTCTCGTTCCTGATCTTAGAGGAAATGCTTTCAGTTTTTCACCATTGAGAATGACATTTGCTGTGGGTTTGTCGTATATGGCCTTTATTATGTTGAGGTAGGTTCCCTCTATGCCCACTTTCTGGAGAGTTTTTATCATAAATTGGTGTTGAATTTTGTCAAAAGATTTTTCTGCATCTATTGAGATGATCATATTGTTTTATTCTTCAATTTGTTAATATGGTGTATCACATTGATTGATTTGCGTATATTGAAGAATCCTTGCATCCAAGGGGTAAACCCCACTTGATTGTGTTGTATAATCCTTCTAATATGTTGTTGGATTCTGTTTGCTAATATTTTGTTTAGGATTTTTGCATCTATATTCATCAGTGATATTGGACTGTAATTTCCTTTTTTTTTTTTTTGTATTACCTTTGTCTGGTTTTGGTATCAGGGTGATGGTGGCCTCATAGAATGAGTTTGGGAGTGTTCCTTCCTCTGCAATTTTTTGGAAGAGCTTGAGAACGATGGGCATTAACACTTCTCTAAATGTTTGATAGAATTCATGTGTGAAGTCATCTGGTCCTGGACTTTTGTTTGTTGGAAGATTTTTAATCACAGTTTCAATTTCATTACTTGTGATTGGTCTGTTCATATTTTCTGTTTATTCCTGGTTCAGTCTTGGAAGGTTTTACCTTTCTAAGAATTTGTCCATTTCTTCCAGGTTGTCCATTTTATTGACATAGAGTTGCTTGTAGTAGACTCTTAGGATACTTTGTATTTCTGCGGTGTCTGTTGTAACTTCTCCTTTTTCATTTCTAATTTTACTGATTTGAGTCCTCTCCCTCTTTTTTTTTTTTTTTTTTGATGAGTCTGGCTAATGGTTTATCAATTGTATTTATCTTCTCAAAGACCCAGCTTTTAGTTTTATTGTTCTTTGCCATTGTTTTCTTGTTTCTTTCTCATTTATTTCTGCTCTGATCATTATGATTTCTTTCCTTCTGCTAACTTTGGATTTTGTTTGTTCTTCTTTCTCTATTTCCTTTAAGTGTAAGGTTAGATTGTTTACTTGAGATTTTTCTTGTTTTTTGAGGTAGGCTTGTATAGCTATAAACTTCCCTCTTAGAACTGCTTTTGCTGCATCCCATAAGTTTTGGATCATCATGTTTTCATTGTCATTTGTCTCTAGGTATTTTTTTAATTCCTCTTTGATTTCTCCAGTGACCTCTTGGTTATTTAGTAATGTATTGTTTAGCCTCCATGTGTTTGTGTTTTTTTATGTTTTTTCCCCTGTAATTCATTTCTAATCTCATAGCATTGTGGTCAGAAGAGATGCTTGATATGATTTCAATTTTTTTAAATTTACTGAGGCTTGATTTGTAACCCAAGATGTGATCAATCCTGGAGAATGTTCCATGTGCACTTGAGAAGAAAGTGTATTCTGCTGTTTTTGGCTGGAATGTTCTATAAATATCAATTAAATCTATCTGGTCTATTGTGTCATTTATAGCTTCTGTTTCCTTATTTTCATTTTGGATGATCTGTCCATTGGTGTAAGTGAGGTGTTAAAGTCCCCCACTATTATTATGTTACTGTCGATTTCCTCTTTTATAGCTGTTAGCAGTTGCCTTATGCATTGTGGTGCTCCTATGTTGGGTGCATATATATATATATATATATATATATATATATATATATATATATATATATATATATATGTTATATCTTCTTCTTGGATTGATCCCTTGATCATTATGTAGTGTCCTTCCTTTTCTCTTGTAACATTGTTCATTTTAAAATCTATTTTATCTGATATGAGTATAACTACTCCAAGCTTTCTTTTGATTTCCATTTGCATGGAACATCTTTTTCCATCCCCTCATGGAATGTGTCATGGAATGTGTCAGGGAATGTGTCATCCCCTCATGGACCCTGTATGTGTCCCTAGGTCTGACATGGGTCTCTTGTGGACAGCATATAGATGGGTCTTTTGTTTGTATCCATTCAGCAAGCCTGTGTCTTTTGGTTGGAGTATTAATCCATTCACGTTTAAGGTAATTATCGATATGTATGTTCCTATGACCATTTTCTTAATTGTTTTGCATTTGTTTTTGTAGGTCCTTTTCTTCTCTTGTGTTTCCCACTTAGAGAAGTTCCTTTAGCATTTGTTGTAGAGCTGGTTTGGTGGTGCTGAATTCTCTTAACTTTTGCTTGTCTGTAAAACCTTTGATTTCTCCATCGCGTATGAATGAGATCCTTGCCAGTAGAGTAATCTTGGTTGTAGGTTCTTCCCTAGCATTACTTTAAGTATATCATGTCACTCCCTTCTGGCTTGTAGAGTTTCTGCTGAGAAATCAGCTATTAACCTTATGAGAGTTCCCTTGTATGTTATTTGTCATTTTTCCCTTGCTAATTTCAATAATTTTTCTTTGTCTTTAATTTTTGCCAGTATGAATACTATGTGTCTTGGCATGTTTCTCCTTGGGTTTATCCTGTATGGGACTCTCTGTGTTTCCTGGACTTGGGCTATTTCCTTTCCCATGTTAGGGAAATTTTCAACTATAATCTCTTCAAATATTTTCTCAGGTCCCTTCTCTCTCTCTTCTCCTTCTGGTACCCCTAGAATGCGAATGTTGTTGTGTTTAATGTTGTCCCAGAGATCTCTTAGGTTGTCTTCATTTCTTTTCATTCTTTTTTCTTTATTCTGTTCTGCAGCAGTGAATTCCACCATTCTGTCTTCCAGGTCACTTATCCATTCTTCTGCTTCAGTTATTCTGCTATTGATTCCTTCTAGTGTATTTTTCATTTCAGTTATTGTATTGTTCATCTCTGTTTGTTTGTTCTTTAATTCTTCTAGGTCTTTGTTAAACATTTCTTGCATCTTCTTGATCTTTGCCTCCATTCTTTTTCTGAGGTCCTGGATCATCTTCACTATCATTATTCTGAATTCTTTTTCTGGAAGGTTGCCTATCTCCACTTCAGTTAGCTGTTTTTCTGGGGTTTTATCTTGTTCCTTTATCTGGTACATAGCACTCTGCCTTTTCATCTTGTCTATCTTTTTGTGAGTGTGGTTTTTGTTCCGCAGGCTGCAGGATTGTAGTTCTTCTTGCTTTTGCTGTCTGTCCTCTGGTGGATGAGGCTATCTAAGAGGCTTGATGGCAGGGACTGATAGTTGGTAGAGCTGCCTGTTGTTCTGGTGGGCAGAGCTCTGTAAAACTTTAATCCACTTGACTGTTGATGGGTTGGGCTAGGTTCCCTCCATGTTGGTTGTTTTGCCTGAGGTAACCCAACACTGGAACATTCCTGAGGCCTTTGATGGGGCTAATGACACACTCTGGGAGGGCTCATGGCAAGGAGTATTTCCCAGAACTCCTGCTGCCAGTGTCCTTGTCCCCAAGGTGAAACAGTGTCACAACCCACCTCTGCAGGAGAACCTCCAATACTAGCAGGTAGGTCTGGTTCAGTCTCCCCTGGAGTCACTGCTCCATACCCTGGGTCACTATGCACACACTACTTTGTACGTGCCCTCCAAGAGTGGAGTCTCCATCTCCCAGTCCTGTCAAAGTTCTGCAATCAATTCCCACTAGGCTTCAAAGTCTGATTCTCTTGGAATTCCTCCTCCCATTGCCGGACCCCCAGGTTGGGAAGCCTGACGTTGAGTTCAGAACCTTCACTCCAGTGGGTGGACTTCTGTGGTATAAGTGTTCCCCAGTCTGTGAGTCACTCACCCACCAGTTATGGGATTTGATTTTACTGTGATTGCGCCCCTCCTACCATCTCATTGTGGCTTCTCCTTTGTCTTTAGATGTGGGTTTTCTTTTCTGGTGAGTTCCAGTGTCTTCCTGTTGATGATTTTCCAGCAGCTATTTATGATTCTGGTGTTCTTGCAAGAGGGAGTCATATTTAATTGATTTTTGAAGCATTATTTCTTTGGGATATCTCAACTTTATATGAAAAAAGAAAGTGACTAAGAAAAATTAATCTGCATATAGTGTACAAGGAAATTTTAATTCAAGTTACTAAACATTAAGATATAACTAATTCAGGCTATCCATCTTCAAGGTAAAGAAATCATTCATCAGTCCTCTAAAGCAGAAAAAGAAAATACAAACAAGGAAGACAAATCAGATAAGTCACATAGATTTTCTGCAGCAATATTTTGTACCTAAAGACAATGATGCAATGTCTACAAGGAAAGGAAAAGGATTGTAACCCAATAATTTTATAACCAGCTAAAATATCTTTCAAGTGTAAATAGAGCATGGAAACGTTTGAAAAAATGAAAAACCCAAAGATTTAATGCAGTGTACAACTGGCATGGAATTAACATATAAACACTACTGTATGTAAAATAAACAACAAAAACCTACTCTATAACGCAGGGAACTATACTCAATATTTTTTAATGACCTATAAAGGAAAATAATCTGAAAAGGAATAGCTATATGTATATATGTATATATATAACTGAAACACTGTGCTGTACACTTGAAACTAACATGATATTGTAAATGAACTATACTTCAATAAAAATTATTAATTAATAAAAAAACAATTTAAGTACAGAAAGCCTTAAAAATTGCCACTGATGAAAATCTATTCCCCTTAAAAAAGGACTAGACATCCTTGAAAAACATAATAGTATAAAAATTAAACATGAGTAGTGTAAATATAATAAGGTATCTCACAAATGTTGGGATATAGGCAGATGAGAGTTTGAAATATGTGACATGTTTAAATTTTCCTCATTTATAACAGGGAGTTAATAGATTTCTTAGAATGGAACTCTCTGGTTAAAGCTATTGATTCATAACTCTTAAACTTATGAATAAAATATTTTCTTAAATTCCAGTTTTTTAAAATATATAATAGCACTGTGGTAAAGAAACATTTATATGAACTCCAATAATATATTTATGTTTCATTTTCAATGTCTTTATTCTTAAAAATTAAATTTAATTTAATAATTTTACTATAATGTTTTAATGGTAATTTCCTGTTTTCTTAAACAAATTTGTTTTCCATTATGCTATATATCTGTATATGTGCATAGAAAAATATCTGAAATGAAGTTCAATCATAGCTAAAATTGTTTATTTCAGTGTGAAAAGATTTGCAGTGATTGTTGTACCTTTTTTGTGATTATGCATTTTTTGAAATCTTTAAAATCAATATGGGATGTATTGGGTTTTCTTATTTTGCCATCTGACCCCAATCTGCCTTCTGTCTTTGTATGCTCTTTTTTCTGCACTGGGAAGCTGATTCCTTGGACTGTTACCTGGTTATTTTACTGTCTGGCATCAGATTGCTGGGTTCAGCCAATGGAAGTCGCTGGTAGGGGAATCACAGAGCAAGAGGGAAGGTTGGTGTATTTGTTTCCCACTCCCTACTATGTTTGGCAGCATTTTCTCTTTGTGTTTAATACCCTCCACGACTGCAGCTCCAATCAGGCAATCCCTACATTAAGCCTCCCATTCTCTTCAGCTTGAGTTTGACCTTCCTTTGACCTTCAGACTTAGGGGTGATAATGGCATCTCACTGTTGCTAATCTCTGGATGCCTCAACATCCATTGTCCATGCCCCTATTCTGCCCCTATTCTAAGCTTTTTGAACTATCTGAGCTAGATTCTGTTTACTGCAGGACTGATAGAATAAGTAATTAATGACATTTTGTTTTGTATTTTTCTGATATTTTTAGTTAAAAAATTGAATTACAGAAATTGCTTGCATACATTTATTGTGACAGGCTGTAGATTTTTTCTTTAACGTTGGAGTTGTGTAAACATAACTCAGTTCTAGGACACAAAAATGAGCATTTTTACAGTAAATAGCAAAAAATATTTTATGCACATAAATATAGTATTTCACAAAACTGTGCAAGTACTTTATTTCACAGATTGGAAAATTTATTTATTGATTTCATTTTAAATTGCTACTACTACTTATTATTTTTTATCATGTTATAGGTAAGATAAAGTAAGATACAATTTTGCTTGGCCAATTAGTAATTCTCTGGTACCTAATATCTGGTTACTTAATCTACACAGAGTTTTACAAGGATGTTTCTCCTCTAATATTGGGGCCTTTCACGAATGTTATAGTGAACTTATATATGCTGAAATAATTCAGGTAAACTGGCAGGAGATAACACTGAATGGAACCTTTTAATTCTTGCCCTTCCCCCACTGCCATCAAACACTTTTCCCCTTTACCTCTTAAAGTCTTTGAATTCTGCTGGGATTTTAGGTAACTGCTGGGAAGTATTAAAAAGCATTATTTGGTTGACCAGAATATTTGCCCTCTCTTATTTTCCAATAATGCTCTCTGAGTGGTTTCCTTAATACTTTTAAAAGATGTATGGAAGTGAAGCAGAGTACAACATAGGACAGGAATTATACTTATCGTTTCAGATGAGGTGTATTGAAAAGGTTCAGGATGACGCAGTTGGCAGTGTTCAGGCCTAACCTCCTTATTATTACCATCTGTGTCAACTTGGAACCTCTATTACAGAGAGGACAAAAATAACGAAGCTGTGGTTGTGTTTTGGGAAGATTTTTTTTCCATTATGATTGACCCTGGTATACACACTAAGTAGATGAATGAAACTGAAACATTGTTCCAAGCTTTAAAAAACCTTCCCCTGTACACAATTTTTTACATGCATCTCTTTAGAGTAATAGCAATAGTGATGATAAAAATATATCACTTTCTTTGTGGGACCTGGTGAAATTTACAATATAAACTTTAGAGCAAATATATTATTACTGGAAAAAAAATGTGGTTCATTTTTATAACAACGCACATTGGCAGTGGAAATGAGCAAAGAATAAGGATTGTGCAGCCTGTATGAAGTGCTTGGAATGCTAAACTATTTGGAAGGAACTTGCTCATTCCAGGGAATTTATGTAGGTCAGAATCAACCATGAAATGAAGAGAGCAAAGAAAATGCTGAGAGTCAACTTTTAGGTTTCTCATGTTGGATTTATAAGTAAATAACATCATTTAAAGGGTTTATTGTAAGAGCACGTGGAAAAACATCAAATGCATATTTAAGTCATAGGGATAAGAAAGCTAAACTGAATAGTTTGTTCTTCTAAACGATGCACACTAAATCATTTTCATACAGTAAGACCAGAATAAGATTTTTTTTCAGCACCAGATGATAGGAAGTAATGTTTCATATATGAGGAAGGTATGGAATTTAATACCAGAAACACACTACAGAAGTGTGTTTATATATATTACACTTAGCTTAAATAATCAATAAAAGGATAAATTTCTTTTTGGAGAATATGTGTCCAGTCATCAATGCATATTTTCATTGCTAATAAAATGTCCTGAATACAGAGCGTTAAATATCAACTATTAAAACTAGGTTCACCTAAATAAGAGATAGTGTTAAAATTCAAATGTGTAAACATGCAAAATTTAACTGGTGTTAGTCCTAACATCATGTGTCATGTGATAAAACAGTTAACAAAGGGCCCTATTTCATATGTGAAATGATTCAGTATTAAGATCAAAGAGATAGACCCCTGAAGAGTCAACAAGATCTCTCTCAGCAGTGGATCCCACTATCACTTATGTCTGACAATTTTACAATGTTTTATGGCTCTTTTATGTTTTAACTTATTAAATTAAATTTTTAATTGAAGTATAGTTGATTTACACTATTAAATTAGTTTCAGTGATACAACATAGTGATTCAATATTTTTATAGATTATACTCCATTTAAGGTTATTACAAAATAATGGCTATATTTCCCTGTGCTATGTGATATATCCTTGTTGCTTATTTATTTCATACTTAGTGGTTTGTGCTTCAATCTCACACTCCTATCTTGCCCCTTCTCTCTTCCCTCTCCTCACTGGTAACCACTACTTTGTTCTCTATATCCATAAATCTGTTTCTGTTTGTTTTATTCTTTAGATTCCAATATAAGTGATAACATAAAGTATTTTCTTTCTCTTTCTGACATTTCACTTATCATAATACTTTAGGCCCATCCACACATGGCTCTTTCAGTTAAAAAATAAAATAGAAACACCAAAAAGTTCACTCACAAAAATCATCATAATTTGTAAAAAATGTCTATTTTGTGCTAGAATACAAATTCTACAAACATGGAAATAAATACTGGTGGGAATGCTGGTTGAGTTGAAGATGTTGTTCTGAGAATATAATCATATAATGTCTCCTTCCTAAGATATCAATGGATTCATTCGTTGATTTTTTTTTTTTAATGGAGACGTTTAGCCCATGAGAAGCATGAATCCTACCCTTCTGACATACACTGTCTCTCAGATGGAAATAAGGGAATGGATCCAATGGAAGACAGCATGGAAAGAATGAGGAGTTCCTTAAGAAAAAATGAGAAAAATTCTGGAAAATAGATGTATGAAAAAGTCTTATGCAGGAAGAAAATCATGGTTTGAAGCTACATACAGTAAGAGTCTGTACTTGAGTTCATTCTCAACTACATATTGATATGTCTCTGGAAACCCAAATGATGTATTTGAAAGACAACCTATAGCAGAAAGATACATCAGTCATTATAGGCTTTATGAGTAGATGGAGAATTGCTCAAATAATATCTGAGATTGAAGATTCCTCACAGTGCCAAGTGTTGGGCTGAATGAGAGAGTCATCAACATGATGGATGGGTACAATTTTAAATGACAGGAATTGGATGATAAAACGATTCTAATCACCAAATTCCAGTGTGTGTTTGTGTGTGTGTGTATGGTGTGGGAGAGAAGGTTCTCCACAATATGACAATTCTCCAGGCGCCAGCCGTATGTGTTCAACTCAGTTCTGATACTATATACCTGGAGAGAGCATCAGATTTTGCAAGTTAAAGACTCAGTCCCACAAGAATGCCCTCCACTTCAGACACCATCACAATACCAGTGCTTCTTATTTATACACAATATTGTGCTTCTTATCAACTGGCTATAAATCAAAGGTTTCCATAACCAGCTCCTTGGGTTCAGTTAGTTTGCTAGAGTGGCTCACAGAATTCAGGAAATCCATTTACTCACTAGATTACCAGTTTATTACCAAGGATAGTAAAAGATATAAATCAACAGCTAGATGAAGAGACACAGAGAGTGAGGTCTCCAGCAAAGGAACTTCTGTCCTGATGAAGTTTGGGCCCAGCATGGGGGCACATTGAATTTTTCTGGTTTCCCAAATTCTCTCTGAACCCTCTCCTTTTGTGTTTTTATGAAGGCTTCATTACATAGGCATGGTTGATTAAATCAGTGGTCATTGGTGTTCAATTTAACATCTAGCTTTTCTTTCCTCCCCAGAAATCAGGGGAAGAGACAAAAAAGTTCCACCCTCTATTCATGGTTGGCTGTCCCCAGCCTTTGGTGCTTTCCAAAAGTCACCTCATTAATATAAACTCAGCTGTGGTGGAAAAGTGTTTGTCGTGAATAACAAGACACCCATTTCACCTTTATGGCTTTGAAGTGATTTCAGGAACTGAGGGCAAGAGACCAAGTATTATATAATAAAAGATGTTCCCATTGTCCTTTTAACTCAGGAATCTAAATGATCAAATATATATTTCATATAAAACATAATATTGCAGGTGAGCACTGCAAAACTCCTGGTGCAAATGCTTCTGTTCAACCCCCTACACTGAGAGGGAATGCCAGCCTGGCTTATTTGGTCCAAGACCATTTCCCTAGGATGACCCCAGTTCTCTTAAAATGGACTGCTTGAGAAAGTTCAGCACTGCCAAAAACATTTACTATTTGTTCCAGCCAAAACTTAACTATACAATGCTAACTTCCTTTTTCTTAGAACATTTACTTTTGAAAATTATGATTGTAAATTCTTTCTCTTCCCCTTTGAGATGTAAATCTCCTACTACTCAGCACTGTTTCCTTAAAGATCTGGGAGACCTGTCTTTGAAATCCAAACATCTAGAGAGATAGCCTCCTAATTTCTTAGATCCTGTGGGAGTGCAGAAGTCTAACTTTGATGTACTTTGCAAAACTACCTGCTGTCATGAAGATAAGATAAGTCTGTTTCTCCTCTTTGCATAAAGGTCAATTAACAAACACAGGTGGCCTAATCACATTGTCCAATCTTGCCTTCCCAGCATCCTTCAGTGCTTTATCTTTAGCACATCCCAGTGTTTAAAAAGCCTCCTGCCTTTTTATTTCAAGCTCCGTTTATACAGAAGTCTCTCTCTCCTACTGCAGTAGTCTGAATAAAATATGTCTTGCCAGGTCCAGTGCAAAATTCTTCTTTTATATAATGGAAAAGTTATGAGTGAGACTCTGAGAGCTTCATTGTGAGAGCCCTAGTGATCATGGACAATTTCCAGGAGGCCTGTACAAGCATCAGCTAAGACCAACAGGTAGCTGTGAAAAGCTGCATCAAAAGATACACGTGAAAACCATTCTGTGACCCTTTTGGCAACTCCCAGAATTCAAGGATAAGTAAATACAGAGACATAAAAATAAGTTTGATTTTTCTTACTGTATCCATCAAAAGGGAGTAGAATTGTAATTGGGAAGAACAAAATCTGACTCCATGTTGCATCTTTTTCTTTTACTTTAAGCTTTGCTCTCTGTTGCTCTTTGTTACTATAATCACTAAAAGGATGTGGTCTATAGCTGTAAGCATGTGTAATGGCCTGCCTTGGGGAACCCTACCCCTCTGATTGATTGTTAAACTAAAGTGCCTTTGTTCAGCTCACAGGGAGACATTCTGACCATGCCCACCTATGAATGGCTGCAGGAAAGAAGAAATTAATACATCCCCTCCTGAATGCTGGCCAAGCCAGGAGACATTTTGTAAGACTAATGGCCTTTTTACTTTACTTCCTCACTGCCTCCCCCTGTCTGTTCTATAAAAGAAACTGGCATCCAGACCCCACTAAGATGGTACTCTAGGACATTAGTCCACCATCTTCTCGTATGCCTGGATTTCTGAATAAAGTCACTATTCCTTGCCTCAACACCTCTTCTCCTGATTTATTGGCCTGTTATGTGGTGAGCAGAGAGAGCTTGGACTTGGTAACAGGGTGACATACATATTTCAGGTGCTCAGTGAAGTTTATTAGATAAATAACTGTTTTGTGTCTGTGTCAGCCTATTGATAGTGATGCCATTGGCTGGAAATGCCTGTGGGAACTCACCTGGGCCAATACTAGAGCGT
Organism: Grampus griseus; assembly: GCF_964374135.1. Classification (NCBI taxonomy): domain Eukaryota; kingdom Metazoa; phylum Chordata; class Mammalia; order Artiodactyla; family Delphinidae; genus Grampus; species Grampus griseus. Next base: position 127,024,587 of record NC_138998.1, on the reverse strand, counting down.
AGGAAGCCCTCACAGAGATTTCCTTCCCTGGAGCCAATGCTGTGGCTGGACTGGCCCTTGTGGTTCTTGTCATGATTGCAAGATGCACCTCTCAACAACCATCAGGGAACTTTGAAAAGACAAGTTTATTACTTACAAGTCCTAGAGGGTACAAGTCACACCTAGGGCTAAAACAGAGAGGTTGCAGATAGAGAAAGAGGGAGAGACAGCAGATCCATGATTCTGTTTTTATTGGGCTCAAGGTTGGGGTACCTATGGTTTTGTGAGTTCACATTTTATTGGTGAATTTAAAACATAAGAGCAGTTATTAAAGTGCAGGAAGGGAAAAGCAAGAAGTCAGTCAAATGGTCAGTTATCTAAGTCAACCAAGGCTCTCAAAAAGTAGAATAAAATAAAAAAGGAACTTCATAGGTGGGATGGCCTGGCTCTTTATCTAGTTGTGTAGTTGGCAATGTGTTTATTCCAGGTGAATATATTTGACGTGAATGGATCAACAGTCAAAAGTTTAATGTCAAGCACTTATATTACAGTCAAAAAAGCTAATTGGCAGACAGGTACACTACAATAAAAATCTATGCTAGGCAGAAAGCGAATACACTCACTACAACTGTGAGCATCCATAATACAAATAGGAGTTTGTGCTACTCTATTAGAGTTTAGTGAACAGATGTGTATCCCATTAACTTTCTTAAGACTTTATTTTTTTAGAGCAGTTTTAGGTTTACAACAAAACTGAAGAGGTAGTATAGAGATTTCCCATATACTCCCTGCCCCCACAATGTATAACCACCCCCACTATTAACATTATTTGCTAGAATGATACATTTTTTACCAAGGATAAATTTACACTGACACATCTTAATCACCCAAAGTCCAATGTTTATACCTTAAGTTTTACTCTTGGTGTCGTACATTCTATGGGTTTTTACAAATGTATAATGACACATCATTATAATATCATAATATCATATAGAGTATTTTCACTGCCCTAAAAGTCCTCTGTGCTCTGCCTATTCATCCCCTACCCCTCACTCCCCCAGGAATCACCAATCTTTTTATTTTCTCCATAGTTTGGTCTTTTCCAGAATGTCATATAGTTGAAATCATACAGTATGTGGTCTTTTTAGTTTGGCTTCTCTCACTTAGTAATTATGAACTTAAGGTTCCTCCATGTCTTTTCACAGCTTGATAGCTTACTTATTTTTAGTGCTGAATAATTCCATTATTCCATTAATTATTCCAATAATTCCATTAATTATTCCAATAATTCCATTATTGAGATGTACCACATTTTATCTATCTATTCACCTACCAAATGACATCTTGGTTGCTTCCAAGGTTTGACAGTTATGAATAAAGATGCTATAGACATCTTGTGCAAATTTTTGTGTGGACATAAGTTTTCAAATCCTCTGGGAAAATATCAAGAAGCATGATTGCTAGATTGCATGGTAAGGGTATGTTTAGTTTTGTAAAAAGCCATCAATCTGTCTTCCAAAGTGTCTGTGACAATTTGCATTCTCACTAAGAGTGTAGGAGAGTTCCTGTTGCTCCACATTTTCTCCAGCATTTAATGTTGTCAGTGTTCCAGATACTGGTCATTCTAATAAAAGTTTAATGGAATTTCATTACTGTTTTTATTTGCATTTCCTTGATAAAATGACGTGGGGCATCTTTTCATATGCTTAGCTCTCATCTGGCTTTTTTGGTGAGGTGTCTGTTAAGGTCATTGGTCCAGTTTTAAACTTTGAAGTTGTATTTAGAAAAGTATCACTGTACCCAAGGTCACCTAGGTTTTCTCCTATGTTATTGTCTATGAGAATTTTATAGTTTTGTGCTTTACATTTAGGTCTCTGATCCATTTTGAGTTAATTTTTCCTAAGGGTGTGATATCTATGTCTAGATTCTTTTTTTGAAGAGACTAACTTTTCTCCATTATGTTGCCTTTGCTCTTTTGTCAAAGATCAGTTGACTATATTTATGGGGGTCTATTTCTGGGCTCTTCAGTTTCACTGATTTCCTTGTCTATTCTTTTGCCAATACCACACTGTCTTGATTACTATAGTTTTATAGTAAGTATTGAAGTTAGGTAACAACAGTTTTCCAACTTTTTTCTTCTATCATGTTAATTTATTACTAACTCTAGCTTAATCAAAACCACTTTTAAAATACAAAGTTACTTACAAACAGCCAATGAATGCATAGAAAGATGAAAGAAAAAGAATATATGTACAATAATTCAGGTCATGCCCTGTCATAAGTCATGGTGAATTACTGAAGAATTGATTCAAGGTTTTCCTGATTACTACCAGCTGGAAAAAAGAACCAATCCAGCCTTTCCCAGAGTTCTCTATCTCAAAAATAGAACTGCTACTGATCAATTCTGCACCGAAGGAAACACTCTTGATATTTCTTTATTACATCATCCTTCATATCAAACGCATCATGGAGTCCTACCAACTTTACCTGCTGTATGTCTCTTAAATCTATTCACTTCTCATTATCTCCATCATCACTAACATGCCAAGCCATTGCCTCTGTCCTGGACTATTGCAAAAGCCAACATTCAGTTCATTTTCATCTTCCCCTGAGAAATGCATCCTTACAAGGCAAAGTAGAGTATGTCATTGCTCACTGTTGCCCCCACCCCACTTACTCCTGACCTTTATTCTCATCTACACTTGCATATTATTTTTCACCTGCAAACATATAACATCATTTACTTACTTATTATCTCTGCTAACACATATTTGCAAATATCCAAATGATGGCCTATCATAGACAGGCAATAAATATTTGTAGAATGGCTGTTGAATGCTCTTAGAATGAAAACCAAAGTTCTTTACATGGCAAACAAGTTCCTGCATTGTCTCACCTGCCTTCTTTTCCATTCCCATATCACCAAAGACTACTTCTCATTTTTTTCTACTCTAAACTCACTAGACTTCTAGATTTATTAGCAAGAATTGGGTAAAGGATGGTGGAGGGGGTTGGGGGTGAGGGAGAGGAATTCTTACATTCCTGGGCAACAATCTGTGATGGTGCAAAAAAACCATACAAATGCAGTGGGTAGTAGGTAATTAGAGAGAGCAAAATTACATTATGCTATTGACAGAAACATTTAACCTCAGAAGTACCACTGCATCTTTCTTCTTTGGCAAATCCCAATTTTTTGTCTTAATAAATTTCAAGGATTTTATACTTCCCCTATCAATCATCAATTTCTTTTCTGTGTGTGTGTGTTTCCCTTTTTTTTTTTTTTTTTTTAATTGGGGTTTAGTTGCTTTACAATGTTGTGTTAGTTTCTGCTGTACAAGGAAGTGAATCAGCTATATGTATACATATATCCCCTCCCTCCTGGACCTCCCTCCCCCCCTCATCTCACACGTCTAGATAATCACAGAGCACCAAGCTGAGCTCCCTGTGCTATACAGCAGGTTCAAGAACAGAGTTTCTCTTCTCCTTTCTTAGTTATTTCCTTTCTTAGGACACTGTTTCTTTCCAGAAGAAATTATATTTCTGCTTATAGGGAAACATGATTTTATGAAATTAATAGTAAAAGAGTTGTCATCTGTATTGGAATACAAATTTCATGAAAACAATGGCATATTTTACAGTTCTTAGCACTAGAAAATAATTAATATTTATTTATACCATTTCCAAATATTTGATGACAAAGGGAAGAAGGAAAGAGAGAAAAAAGGAGAGAAAAAAAAAAAAAGAGCATATGGCTCACCAATCATAGTTCTTAAAGAAAACAAAGAATGCCTTCTCTTAACTGAAAGCAAATAATTGTAGAGAAATTATCATGGATGTTCATCTATTTCCTATTCATTTAAATTATTTCTTTGGCGATGCTAACACAGCATAATAGAAATGATGAAAATAAGGAAAGTCTTTTTGTTTCAATGAAATCTCATTACGAACCTCATGTATGAGAAGGACAAAAGAATGTGAAAGAGAAATGGCAGGTTGGAAACCTCATTTAGTTTCTTCATCATCCATAGTTTTATTTTATTTTTTAAAATTTTTTTTCGGTTTGCGGGTCTCTCACTGTTGTGGCCTCTCCCGTTGCGGAGCACAGGCTCCGGACGCGCAGGCTCAGCGGCCATGGCTCACGGGCCCAGCCGCTCCGCGGCATGTGGGATCTTCCCGGACCGGGGCACAAACCCGTGTCCCCTGCATCGGCAGGCGGACTCTCAACCACTGCGCCACCAGGAAAGCCCCATCCACAGTTTTAATACCATTAATCTGAGTAATATAAAGAACCTACGTTATATATCTGGGGAGTAATATGGTACATACTTGCTATTAACCAATAAAGACTGCATTTACACATGTATGCATGGTGCAAATCTTTTCAACAGTCAAATTTTGTTACACTGAACTTTGGAATACATGAGGGATGGCCTCCTTGAAGGCTGATAATCCTTTAAATGTAATCTCAGGGTTATTCTCTCTTGGCTCCCTGTCGTTCTATAGTCAAGTCCCTAAGAATGCAGGAAATCAACAAAGCTAGCTGTGGGCATGAGGTATCCTGATGACCTCCACACCTGAACTCACACCGAAAGAAAGCATAGAGAATATGAAGGTTTGAATGCCTGACAGATACAGCCACCAAACACTGTTAGGATAAAACCTAATGTTTTGAATCGTTTTCCACAACGAACAGAGAGACCGTTAAATTTGCCTCTTTGACTTTACTTCTATGGACTAGTGCTTAATGAATTTTTATTTTTACACTCAATTAACTATTTCTTTCTCATTGGCTAATACCATCTCTATGAATTTTATTTCTAATTCATTTCATCTGAAAGTTTCTGAATTTTTACTTCTTGGTCTCTTTTATTTTGTTTTTGGTTTAAATCTCCCTTTATTATTTTTTTCTTCAGGCTCTGGATATAATCTATTTCTATCATATACTCAGTTTGACTTGCTTTTCTTGTATTGTCCTAGTATAACTCTCTTGTCTTTTGGTGGAAAGATAAAAATATTGGTCAGGTTCCTTTTATGGACTGGAAACTGCTTATTTCATAGGATAATTTGTCCTCTCTTTGCTTCCAAGAATCCTAAGCAATACCCTTCAATTATTGAAGACTGTGGAGAAGAAGATGTATTCATATAAAATAACAAGATAATAAACTTTCTCCACTGCAAACCCCAATAAACACTGCTGAGGAGGGAGGATTTCTAGCAAGACGTTTTGTTTTGCTGAATTTGATGAAAGGTAGATATATAATTGGGAAAAGGTTTGGTGGAACTTAATCAGAGAATATTGAAAAGAGGTTGACTGAGAAGATGGTTGAAAAGACCTGGGAGAAAGCATAAATGTGGCAGCTGTCATGAGAAAAGAACACTTGAGAAAGACAAACAAGTTTAAGGGAATTTATAGGAAGTGCTTTAGTGTAACAAGGAATTTTCTCTTCCATCTTTCCATAAAGCCTTTAGAATTTTTAATATATATATCCATGAACGCCTTCAGTGTTGGATGTGTGTATGCACACATATGCGTATATGTGTGTTATGTGACAAGTTTCATAAGACAGTCTCCTAGATGCGAGCTGGGTGAGAGCTCGCATATTCCATACCTCTTAGACAGCACATAGTCTCCATTACATAATAAGCATAAAATCAACACTCATTTCTCCCACACATATTAATTGAGTGTCTACTACATACCAGAATATTTTTCTAGGTGCTTGGGATACACCACTGACAGAACAGACAAAGCATTTTCTTTGAGGAACTTTTATTCCAACTGGGGAAGAAAGACAATAGAAAATAGAGATCATAAAATAATAAGTAAATTAAACAATAGCTTAGGTGGTTATGGTTAGTGTGAAAAAAGGAAAAGGATTGCAGGGGAAGCAGGATAAGGAATTGTGAGGGGGAGGAGATGGGATGGAGTTTTAGATAGGTCCTCAGAGTTGGCCTCACTGAGCTGACATCTGAGAAAATTCCTGAAGGCTGTGCAGAAGCAGGTCCTGAACAGAAACTTGGAGAAGAATTCTCCATGTGAGGGAGCCATCAGTGCAAAGGACCTGAGGTGGGTGTATGACTGGTATGTTTGAGAGAATCAGGGACAGCGTGGCTGGATTAGAATAAGAAAGGGAAGAGTAGTAAGAGATGATGGTAGAGAAATAAAAGGGAGGGAGAAGGGCAGATTACGCAGGGCTCTATAGGGCATTTAAAGGATTTTAGCTTTTGCCTTGAGAAAAAGTGAGTCATTGAAGGTTTTCACTAGAGTGATATTACCTGGCTTACGTTTTTAGAGGATCTCCATTAACTAAAGCACTGCAAGGTATTACACTGACGCATATGTCCAAAAGCATTTTGCTTGTAAAACAGCTACATGAAAATGCAAAATCTAGTTAAAGCAGATATAATAATGTGCTCCAGTTTACATGTACTTGGCTTACTAGATCAGCACACACTGGAGATCAGGTAGACCTGGGTATTAGTCCTGACGTGGCTCCTAAATGGCTCTTGAATTGATCCAATCCTTTCACCTCTGTAGGGCTTGGGGCTTTCGACTTCAAAACAAGGGTGCAGGGCCAGGTTGCCTCTCACGAATTTCTCACTTTCATACCACACTTAACATGAAGTGTAAGCTCCAGGAAGTGTTGGATTTTGTGGTGTTCTTTGCTGTACTCCCCAGGCAGAACTTTCTGTTCACCACCTAACAAGTGCTGAATAATCTTTGTCAAGTGAATTCTTGGTTTGATTATTTAATTAATATTTGTAAATAAATGATTAGTGTTGATGAGTATATTCTCCTTAATTATGTTTTTATAATTGTTATAATTATTATTCACAGTGAAGTACAATGTATTTCATAAATGAAATTAATGTAAAAAAATTATTAGCACCTTTAAATGAGTCATGTATATAATTTTTCACCAATGCACAGAATTTTGAAGTGCACACATCTTATGAACTATGTTAGCAGTCATATCTAATCACTGCATTTGAAAAGAGCAGCTGTAGAAAAATATGTACATTTTTTATTTTCTTATTTTTATCCTGGTAATTGTCCCAAGCATGTGATGTGTATCCAGGAGAAAAAGTTGCCCTCAGCACAAATGAAACTAGTGAGTAAAAAAAAAGTTCTCAGTATCCTTTTGAAACTAAGAGTACATTTCTGCAACTAAGTTTAACAACTTGTTCACTAAATATAATATTGGCAAATGAAGTTCAACCAGCATACCACCCAGATAGGTTGAATTTTTATTATTTCAGTTTATTAAGCCTAAAGGCAAGTAATGAGTCTGTGATGTAAACTTTCAAGGCTACCAATAAAGTTTGCATCTGATTCCTGTACACTCTTTTCAGCTGTGTATGATTTTATACAGTAGAATGTCAATAGGAAAAACAAAACAGAACAAAACCTAACACTTTGATTCTTAGCAAAAGCGTGCAAACTATAGTGGTTCTGTGGCTCCTATAAGCAGTAAATAAATGGAAGACTGTGTTTTTGGAGAGATGTCATCTACCATCTTTGAAGGTCTTTGAGGCATTATTTAATATTAGAAATATGTATGGTTTCTATTTTAAAGTTAAAAACTTCTTTCACGTCTCTTACTGTTTTTGATCTTAATAGTAGCAATTGTGAGCTTATTAAATAAGCTCTATTTTCTTGCCTTGACAGAGTGTAATAGCATGTAACAGGCTTCCATGATAAACCTGAAGGAAAGTATTATGAGACCCAGAGAGATAAAGCAACTCTTAAGATACACAGCTCATAAGTCAAAGCTCAGGGTTTCTTTCTATTATACTACAATTCCATATTTACTGATAAGAAAGTGGAGAATCAAGTGACTGTAAATGATTTACCCAAAGACCTGATGTGTTAAATTTGGAGTCACCACCGTCTCCTCATTTGAATTCCAGAGCTTTACCTACATCTGAAAGATACAGTCTTAGGTGCTGGAAAGACAGAAGGATATTTAATATATAGACTTAAAAACTAACAAGACAAAATAGAATAAAAAAATCTGTCAATGATCTAGACACACAGCATATTTTGACAGTTCAGATAATAATAGTAGTAATAATAAAAGTTTGCATAGACTGGACTTGTAGAAAGTATTAAATGTTAATACCATAAAATGAATAAATGCAAAAATGGCAATATACACATAGGGTAAAAACATGAAAACATGATTAATTATAATTCAATAGAACAAATGAGGAGGTTAGCAAACTTTTCCATATAGTGTGAGATAGTATATATATTTAGGCTTTGCAAGCCAAGAGGCAAATGGAGGATGTTATATAAATATTTACAATACCACTTAAAATGTGATCACTTAAAAATATAAAGACTATTCATAGCTTACAGGCCATATGAACACAAGCAAAGTGCCAGATTTTGGTCCATGGGCTGTAGTTTCTGACCCATAGAAATTGTATCTAAGGGGATGTTCTTCTGAAATCTGTATTCGCATTCCAATGGCTGTATTCCCATTCTTGTAGCTGAGGTTTTGATTCCTGCTTTTGAAACTAGACAGTCAGAGGGCTACATGTACCATATAATTTTGTTCTCTAACTGATATCTGTGCTCTCTGCTCTAATGTATTGGCCTGGGCTTACTTTGATCTTCACTGAGAAAGGGGAATGCTCTCTAGAACTGTCTGTTTCTGGCATATGGTAAATCATTGAGAAAAATTAGCTATTTTTACTATTATTAGTCACTATATTAGTTAATGTCTATGGATGGAAACTGCTGTGAGAGGTTTTTTCTTAGCTGTAAGTATTAGGAAAAGCTTTGTTTCTGTGGAGGAAAAGATGAGCCCAGAGCTAGCTTGGATTCACAGACATGTGATCTGTATACTAGTACTGTGTCCCATGCTTAGAAGATCTGCTCTTGGTTTTAATGTTTTTCTGTTTCTGTCTTGAAATACTACATAACTTTTGCATCTGCATTTTTATTTTGCACTGGGCTCTGAAAATCATGTAGTAGATCTGGATGAATCTTCATGGTTAATGTACCTTGTACAGATGATCATTTTTCCATTTTTGCATTTTTGTGTTGGTTACCATGAAACTCAGAGTGAAGTTTGCAGCTCAACATTAACAACAATTTAAGAATCTATGTGTCATATACCTAAAAACAAACTTTCCTCCTTGATGCCATGTCCTTTTCTATCTATATTTTCCTAAGCATCTTTTTTTTTAATTTCATTTTCATTACATGTATTTTGGAATGCCACTGACAATTATATATTGGAGCAAGGTACACTATAAATATAAATGCATTTATAAATTACAAATATGTATAAAATTGAAATACCATGCAAAAAAATTCAAAATGGATTAAAGACTTAAATATAAGACCTGAAACCATGAAACTTCTGGAAAAAAACATAGGTAGTATGCTCTCTGACATCAATTACATTGATTAGTAATATTTTGGGTGTGTTTCCTCAGGCAAGGGAAGCAAATGCAAAAATAAATAAATGAGATTACATAAAACTAAAAAGCTTTTGCACAGCAAAGAAAACTATCAATGAAACAAATAAGACCACCTACTGAATGAGAAAATATATTTTGCAAATGATATATCTGTTAAGGGGTTAATATCAAAAATATACCCAAAACTCATGCAACTCAACATCAAAAAGTGAACAACCTGATTAAAAAATGGTCAGAGGATATGAATAGACATTTTCCAAAGAAGATATACAGATGGCCACCAGGCAAATGAAAGATTTTCAGCATCACTAATCATAAGAGAAACACAAATCAAAACTGCAATGAGATAACACTTCACACCTGTCAGAATGACTATCATCAAAAAGACAACAAATGACAAATGTTGCCAAGGTTGTGGAGAAAGGGAACTCTTGTACACAGTTCATAGGAATGTAAATTGGTGCAGCCACTATAGGAAACAGTATGAATATTGCTCAAAAAATTAAAAATAGAACCACCATACGATCCAGCAATTCCACTCCTGAAGGTGGGGGGGGGGAAGCACTAATTTGAAAAGACCTATGTACTCCAGTGTTCATTGCAGTGTTATTTACAATAGCCAAGATATGGAAACAACCTTAGTACCTATCGATAGATGAGTGGATAAAGAATATATAAAAATATATATGTATATACACACATATTTATAATATATGCAAATATATGTAAAGTAGAACATTACTCAGCCATAAAAATAATTAAATCTTGCCATTTGTGACAACATGGATTGACCTAGACAGTATTATGATAAATGAAATAAGTCAGATGGAGAAAGATAAATACCTTTTGATTTCACTTATATGTGGAATCTAAATGAGCAAACTAACAAAACAGAAACAGAGTTACAGATTCAGAGAATAGGTGGTTGTCAAAGAGAATGGGGGGGAGAAAAGAAAAAGATGAAGGAAGTTAAGAGGTGTAAACTTACAGTTGCAAAATAAATAAGTCACAGGTGTGAAATATAGAGTGTGGGGAATATAGTCCATAACTACATAATATATTTGTATGGTGACATATTGTAACTAGACTTATCATAGTAATCAGTTTGAAATATATAGAAATAGCAAAACACTACGTTGTGTAACAGGAGCTAGCATAGTGTTGTAGGTCAATTACACTTCAAAAACAAACAAACTCATAGAAAAAGAGATCAGATTTGTGTTTACCAGAAGACGGAGTTGGGGGAAGGGAGAATTCCATGAAAGCTGTTGAAAGGTACAAACTTCCAGTTATAAGATGAATAAGTACTAGGGAATGTTATTTACAACATGATAAATATAATTAACACTGCTCCATGTTATATATGAAAGTTGTTAAGAGAATAAATTCTAAGAGAAGAGTTCTCATCACACACAAAAAGTTTTCTATTTCTTTAATTTTGTATCTATATATGAGATAATGGATGTTCACTAAGCTTACTGTGATAATCATTTCATGATGCATGTAAGTCAAGTCATTATGCTGTAAACTTTAAACTTATACAGTGCTATATGTCAATTATATCTCAATAAAACTGGAAGAAAAACAAAACAAACAGAAAAAAATAGAATTTATCATTGATGAATAAATAATGCAATTAATACTGTAGTCATTCAGGTGAGCCTAAAGCCTACTAAAATAGCTGAACTAAGTAGGTGACCCTTAAGAATCTATTTCTTATGTTGATATGCTTGAAGGAAGGGAAAATATCATTACTGACTGATGCCTAAAACTGAATGAGAGAAGACTTATGTGGAATAAGGTGTAATGGTACTTACTTCCATTCTCACTTTCTTTTACATTTTTTAGTGTATCTAAGAAGGTAGAAAACTTAAAACTACATTGCCCATATCCTCTGATAGGTACATTGATGCAAATTAGGTCTGCTAATATATCCACTTATATTTTAACACTGAAGTCAAGTAGAAGCTATTTCCCACTATGGATGGTGTTTAGAGACGTATGCAAATTTTCTGATTGGCGCTACATTACAATGTTTGGTAAAGGTTATAATGGCAATGATAGCCACTATAGCTTCTTTCCCTCTGGATCAGCTATGGTCACACGACCATGGATCTATCTTCCATTGACAATCCTTTGAATTCTGCTTTTGTAGCCCTTTCAATTCATTTGTAAGTGCCTAATTACTCTTATTGGATTTTTTTTCCTGCTTAAAATACTGAAAATAGTTTATGTTTTCTTCATTGAACTCTTAATGAATTGGGGATATAGGAAGAAAATTAAAGAGTTGTTTTATTAAATAAAACTCCGTAAGACATTGTGGCATGAGTAGAATTCGTGGGCAACCATACATCTTAAGGAAGTGAAACATACCAATAGTAATGCATTCCTCCCTTATTTCAACACCAATGATCTAACAGTTTAGGCACTAGGGCAAAATTGGCCAGGTATTCACCAATGTTATTTCTTCATCCTGGACACATAAAATCATTACATTTCTCAATCTCTCTGCAATTAAAGTGAGGCCAAGTGATTGTGTTCTGGCCAATAGAAGGAGAGTGGAAATGATGTTTTGCAGTGTCATGCTGGTAAACCAGCTTCCTGGAAAAAGAAAAAAGGAAAAAAAGAAAGAAAAAATATCCTTGTTTATAGTATTTGCTGATTTTCCTGGTATAACTACACCATGGCTGATAGTGGGCTAAAAATGTGGCATCAATAAACTTGGAGTTGGGAAGAAATGCACAAATTTAATCTTTCAAACCACGGTGAACTGGCTGCAGCACACCACTGGACTTATGTAAGTTCAGGTTTTGTCATTAAACCCAAGGAATGACCACCCATGCTCTCTTCCCCTATCATGGATACCACTGAGGTCATATTTTGAAGGCAGGCAGCATCACGAGTTGGAGGGGAGCTAGAATCCTAAGTCCTGTACCAGACTGTGGTGTGAGAAAGAGATCCCATTGTATTAAGCCACTGGAAGTTTGAAGATGTTTGTTGTTGCAGCATAGCATAGCCTGGCCTGACTCTATCCTGATTCACGCTGCTGCTGTGAGACATTGACACATATTGATGGTGATACCCAGTGGTAGTCTTTAGTAAAATCTGTAATATCTGGAAGGAAATGGAGCATCAACCAATCTTCAACTAGACACTAATATCATATGGAAGCAAAGCAGAAACCTTCAGTCACAATAAACTTGTTTATGAGTACATGTTAAATAGCATGTAGAGTATTCCCAGAATACTTAGGAGTTGGGCTCCAGAGAAGCTTACTGTTTGTGTTATGTAGGTTTGGTTTTGAATCAGTGCTTCCATTCTATGAATAATATTGTTTATACCTACAGCATGTTAAGAATGTAAATCATGCTTGTTATTTGTTGTCCTTTTGATGATAGCCATTCTGACAGGTGTGAGTTGGTATCTCATTGTGGTTTCGATTTGCATTTTCCTGATGATTAGTGATGTTGAGCATCTTTTCACATGAGTCTAATTTCTCAAATGGTTCTAATTTTAAGCAGGAAAAAAAGGTGCTGTTATTTCGACCTCACTCCAAAAATAAAATAGCAAGCTGTGAATCTGGTTTATAGTTTTTAATGCAATACATTTGCAAGAAGAGAAAAGTATCCTCTCTTTAGGCTGCATTCCAATGGCATACAAACTACCAAATAACAGTAATATTAAAGTGAGTGAACCAAGTGCAATCAACATCAAATGACATAGTTGAGGGTCTAATAAAGAAGATAACACAAGTTCCTGATACAAAGATTTTGTTGGGAATGCATATATATAAGGGGCTGTTGCAATCACATGGAAGTGTCATCTTGCTAAAATGCTTAGAAGGAAAAAAGAGAGCTTAGAGAGGAATAATAAAGAGTTCTGCCCTGTTAGATTTGAAATTGTGATCAAGAAATGTGCTAGGAGATAACTTATCTGTTATGGGTCAGTGTTACCAACTAAGGAATAAAAGTTGAAGTGGATCTTTTCATTCAGAAATATACTGGAAAAAATGAAAGTACTGATATTCAAGGTTGGGTATAGAGAAGACATATATCATACTGGTGTTTAATATTGAAGTGAAGCTGGAAGTTCGTGAGTCAATACATAGCAATTGTCCAACTCAAGACAACTAATAACAACTCCTACAGAAATAGAAATTGATTTCTCTTCCTCATTATTCTGAGTTAAAGGGAAAAATATTAAGCAGATGGGCATCTCAGGGACATTGGAGGGTAATTAATTTCATATCCATTTCATGGTTAATATTTCTTTAGCTGGTTAGCAACTTGATGAGAAGTTAAATAGAATTTTCAAAATGGACATGGTGAATATAGTAAGATTAATAGATTATCAAAACTAAATTTGCAGAAGACTCTGTTTTCAGCTCTGATATGTAAAGATTAAAAGACATAATTTCCATCTCCACAAGAAGAAAAAAGCTGGAAAACTAAAATTTAATAATTTATGTTAGACCCATCAGAGAACTGAGTTTGCAGGGCAAACCACCACCCTAAAATCCAGAGAGACACAGCCAATATATGGTTATCTGGAAAATAAGTTGATAGACCTATGAACAGGTGGGAACATTTAAATAGTAATTTTGACAAAATGATGGACACTGAGTGTGCTACTGATGATAGTGAGAAACTCTCAGTGAACTTCACTCTTAGAGGAGCCCCTCCCTGCTTTCATGGCTTTACCTCCAAGGGCTCTATTAAATTCTCACTATGAAGAGCTGGGAAGAGTCCCATGGTTCTGGCAAAGATAAGGGAAGAGTAATTACTGCGACATAGATCTAGAGCGTTTTCAAAAAAACAGTATACTCCAGAAATAAGCTAGAGCTTTATCCAGAGGGGGGGAAGAGATAGGTCAATAGGAACTTCCCAAATTGAAAAACAAAGAGAAAACAGAATTATTTTAAAAAGAGAGAAAAGAATAACAAAAACCCAGAGCAGAACATGAAAGACCTGTAGAACAATACCAAAAAGTATAACAAATGCATAATTGGAATACCAAAAGGAGAAGAAAGAGAAGACAGAGCTGAAGAAATATTTGAAGTAATAGTGACTGAAGACTTTCCAAAATTAATGCCAGACACCAACAGGATATCAAATTAACTTAGAATACTAAGAATGATAAACTCTGAACAAAACAAATCCCTCACAAAACCCTAGGCACAACATATTCAAAGTGCAGAAAACCAAAATATGAGAGAAAATCCTCAAAGAAGGAAGAGGAGACAACAATAATCTTATTTAGCAAGAAAGAAGGATAAGATTACAGTGCACACATTATCAGAAAATATGGAAGGATGCAGAAAGAAGAGAAACATTTAGAGTATTGACAGGAAAAAAAAGCACCATCTTAGAATTCTATATTCAGTGAAATTATCCATCAAAAATAGTAAAGGAGAAATCAAGACTTTATCAGAGAAACAAAAATGCAGGGAATCTGTCATCAGCAGATCTGACCCACAAATATATATTAAAAGATATTTTTCAGGCAGAAGGAAAATGAGGTGCATCAGAAAACAGATTTATGTAACGAAAAGGAAAGGTGTTAGAGAAGGAATAAATGAGGGTAAATTTAAAACATTTATGTTTCTTATTCTTAACTTATATGAAGGATAATTGTTTGAAGCAATAATAATAATAGCTTTGGTATTTGTAGCTTTATGGTAAGTGAAATGAATGTAGTAATGTGACACAGGTAGGATGGAGAGATTAAGAATACTCCCATAACCCCCTGCCATCACAAGTGAAGTGGTATATGTAGTGCCGTTTGAAGGTAGACTTAAATTAGTTTAAAATGTATAGCATAAATCTTATAGCAACCATTAAAATAAATTTTAAAAGAATATAAATGCTAAGTGAGGTGATAAAATGGAATAATACATAATGCTTAATCGTGAACAGAAAAAACAGAATTAAGATAAGAATCTTAGGCACCTCAGAACAATATATACAACTTAAACAGTGGCTAAACCGGTGACAGAAAAGCACAAAAAGGAGGCGGGGGAACAGCAAAGCCAATGGGGAAAGAACTGGGTACCCCTTTGCCAGATGCTAAGAGTTTTCTGGAACTACAGAGGCAAGTTGGGGAAGAGATGAGATGGAGGCAGTGGGGGCAGGACACGCCCAGAGCTCCTCACCTATCCTTTGACTACAGATCCCATCCTGCAGGACCTGGGACCCCTACAGGCTTGGCCTGGCTCTCACGATGGGGGAAGAACAAGAGTGGGGAACCCAGACCCAAGCCAAGTCACAAGGTATCTTTTGCCTTGGGAACTCTGTCCACTGAACTAAAGGGAAGCAGTTACAGAGGGGGCTAAGCATGTTGACACCATGGCTCATGCCAACCTAAGATGTTTATAACATTATTATAAACAGAAAAGGCAGAAAAAGAGCAGAAATGAAATATACGGCAAATACAGGAAATAAAACCCGTTACACATGGTGGATATTAATCCAAATATATCAATAGTTACTTTAAATGTAAATGGTCTAAATATACTGTTACAGGCTGAATATTTTTGTTCCCACAAAATTCATATATTGGAAATTAATCCCCAATGTGACGATATTTGGTTGCAGAGGCCCTTGGGTCCCCCGACCTTCCAAAAAAAAAAAAAAAAAAAGAAAGAAAGAAAAAACCCTGGGTCTAAGGGATGCTGAGAAACTAAAATTCTCATTCCTTTCTGATGGAAATGTAAATGGCACTTTGGAAGACAGTTTGGCTGCTTCTTAACAAAGATATGTTTATAGTGTCTTTATTCATTACCATCAAAAATTGTAGCAATCAAGATGTACTTTAACAAGCAAACTAGTATAAACAAACTGTAGCACATCCATATGAAGAAATACTATTCAGTGATAAAAAGGAATGAGCTATCAAGCCATGCAAAGATGTGGATGAATTTTAAATGTGTATTACTTAGTGAAATAATCCAGTCTGAAAATGTTACATACTGTATGGTTATACTTATATGTCATTCTAGAAAAGATAAACACTTTAGAGATAGTAAACAAGTCTAGTGTTTGCCAGGGGTTCAGTAGGGGTGGGTGAGAGGGAAGGTGGTTTTAAGTAGATGAAGCACAGGGGACTCTTTAGGGTGGTAAAGGAATTCTGTATGATATTGAAATGTGGGACACATGCACTATGAGTTTTTCAAGGCCCATGGAACTTTACAGAACAAAAAATAAATCAATGTACACAATTAGAAAGATTATATAGGAGGTAAGGAGATCACAAGAAGAAATACAGCAAATGCAGTCTGTAACCAAAAAATTAAAAACATTCTAACTGCATTACAGAAGTACAAAACAATCTCTGAAGGGGGTTGGTGGGGGGAAGTGGTGATCTAAATAACTTTGGAAATAAGTGGAATGGAGTCTTTAATACTAAAGCAAAACTGTACATAAACACTATACTCTAGTTGAAGAAGTTATTTTCACACGGGTATGGGTTAAAAATTCTCATACCATTATAGAAATATAATGGAATTGAACAAGTATGTAAATGGTTGGCAGAGAGAGGGAGGCAGATTTTTTAGTTTTGGAGTGGGAGGTTACAGATAACTAAGGTGATATGCTCCATGTGGTAATTGATTACAATTGGATACATCAGTATGAACTCATGTTTTGCTTAATATAGATGCTGATGGATACATATAAAAATACAGACATGCACATATACATGGACTAGTAAACACACTTATATTTTCTTGCTCTGTCAGCTGAGATGGTCTAGAAACATCAACACTCCAATGACAATGTGTAAACTTAGTACCTAGAACACGGTTCCTAACTGCATTCGCCAATAAAAGGAACTAGAACTCTGGAGAAATGACTGACTCTAGAAGTGAAGTAGCAGATATAGATAATAAGCTGGGAACATCTTGTGGTACCTGAAATAAGGATAGTGCTAGAAAACAAAACAAACAAGTGAAAACATCAAGACAAGGATGAAGATAGGTCAGAGACATGCAGGTAAGATGGAGCCTACTGAAAGAGCTCCCAGTGGCCCAAACTGAAACAATTTGAGCAACAAACTAATACTGAAAATCACCCAGAGTTTAAAATCAATATCTATGAGTCCATATTATATAACTATAAATAATTGAATGCATAAATAAATAGGGGTGAAGGGAGAAATATCTATTTTATTTCTAAAAAACAATGTTGGGTGCTAAGGAGGAAAGGAAGGTATGATCATTCTTCTCTTTTGATCATTCTATCTCCTTTATAACAATATTAGGTGAATGACTGGGGAAATGGTGAAGTACATGACAAAACGTTCAAGTCCAGATCAAGCCTAAGATTTTACATATCTATTGCTCAATGTTCCCTATTTAGATATATTTTCCCTAGGAAAAAACTCTGCAAAGAAGTACATGTTTTCTTTAGGCTCATCAATATATCTAGATAGTGTGTTTTATCAATGAATGAAACATTTTTATTAATACATTAAATTTTATAGGAAAACAATAAACATTAATACAGGCTGCTTTTATTTTAAAAAAGTAAAAAATAAAATCACCAATACTTTTGAGGGGAGTTAACCAATGCAAATATTTTCATTTTTTATTGGCTTTCTAGACTCATTCAGAATTTATATTTTGTGTGTTTCCTTTACTTATTGATATAACACCATTTAAAATACTTTCAGGGACATTAAATATTTTTCAACACATATTCAATAGCTAGAAAATATTGCAATATTTGAATAGATCTTAATTCAACTGTTACTTTTAAATCATTGGCTATTTAATTATTTTCCAATTATTTGCAATTTAAAGTAACGCCAATATTTATACATAAAATGTGTCTATGTGGTGGTGAAGGCAGAGCAGTATTTATTCAAATGGTATTGGTGAGTTCTTCTCCCCTGATTGATTTGGAAGTGGGTAGCTGAAGAATCACAGTGGGCTCTTTAAACAGGTTTAAAGGCAACTTAATATCTCTGACAGGCTTTAAGGACTTTTTGGTCCTAATAAATCTATTTTCTTTGCCAGTTTCATGTTTTGTTACTTGATTTTACTTTAAAATATCTCTTTAAAAACCTTTCCCTTTGTGTCAATAAACTCCTTATTACCTATAGAAAGATGCTGTGTAACATCCAGTGATCAATCATAATAGGCACATTTGTGATATACGTTTTGTAATTCATACTACCAAAAGTTTGAAAATATTGGCTGAAAATTTTATAATTTCATTCAATTTTTTGTTCTTTTTAATTCAAGGAATGAATAACTTTAAAACTAGCAGTTAAGTGTAAAAACAAAACACAACTATTTTTCACACATGATCTTAGCCAAAAGGCTGAGAAGTAATGCAACTATTCTTAAAAGCAATTATTTAGGGTCTTCCCTGGTGGCGCAGTGGTTGAGAGTCCGCCTGCCGATGCAGGGGACACGGGTTCGTGCCCCGGTCCGGGAGGATCCCACATGCCGCGGAGCAGCTGGGCCCGTGAGCCATGGCCGCTGAGCCTGCGCCTCCGGAGCTTGTGCTCCGCAATGGGAGAGGCCACAACAGTGAGAGGCCCGCGTACCGAAGGAAAAAAAACAAATCATTTAAAAGGCAAGTCTCCACCGTAAATTTGAGTGAGCTTTCTTATTTAATAACAGGAAAAAGAGTGTGCAGTGATCGAAGAGGGTATAATTTTTAACCATACAGTAAAAGCTTAATAAATGTTCAGATTTCTTTCCAAAAAAATCATCCAATGTCATGAATATATATATTCAGCAACTTTAATTCATTGTGTACATTGACTTAAATGCCATCATTTTAATAAAGCCAAGTTAACCTAGGTAACTAGTCTTTTCACACATTGTAAATACTTTATGTTGGTTATCCAAATACGTTTCATTTAAGTCACTGTTAGGACATTAGGAATAACTCAGCTAGTACATTGTAAAACCCATAACTGTTCTTACAAAATCTTGACCTGAATTTAAGATTATTGGAGGACAAAGAACACTAGAGAATATATACAAGCAAATTAAACATAACAATCATATATTTGTTACTGGGCATCTCTGTACTTTGTTTGCAGATTCTACTCAGTATTGTGTGGAACTAAAACATAATTTCCACATGTAAATGAAACGAGAGACCTGACATAGTCATTACACGAATTTCAGCCTGCAAGTGTGCTGGTTTCATGTTTTCCATTTCCTTTGACCTTTTCCCTTCCATCAGAACTATAAATGGTGAACAGTTTGCTTATTTTTATTTGTTTTACTCTTTGAGGCTTTTGATATTTAATGAAATCCATTTTAGGCATAATTTTGACCCAAATTAAAAAATAAGAAGTCTTAATGAGAAAGGAAGGAATAATTATAGGGAATAAAAGAGTTTAAGAGAGTTTGGAGATTGCAAAATGAAGAAGGAAAGAAAGCAGGAGAACAAAAAAATAATAAATAATTTAGCAAATGAAAATTCCCAGAGACTAAGAGTGTTTAAGCATTTCAGTGAAAGTAAGTAAGGTGGAAATTATAGGATTTGGAAAATCTAATTTATTTGTTCAAGAGACAATGATCAAATTATTTTTTAAAAATCTCAAAATAAAGGAACCACAAAATACAGAATTTCAAGTTATGCCAATGACATTTTCAATGCAGCAGGTAGCAGGATGTTATCTTGAAAGAGAAGTAGATTTAGAAAAGGCTATTAAGACATTATTACCACAATTTTTCTCTTACCATTAATGATAATGCATTTTTAAATTTAAAAGTATTACTATTTTATTTGGAAACATAAACACACATCAAAGGAAGTCTTGTTAGAATAATTTTGTCGCAAACATTCAAGGAGAATCATAATTTATATATGATATAAAATAATTAAATAGCATAAAATTATAACATTTCATAAGTATGTAAGGTTTGTTAATGTGCAGTGTTCATTTGATGGGCGGTGGAGAGTAGAAAGCAAGTTCCAGAATACTACATGCTAAGTGCAGACATTTGAATATAACAATTCTTTTTTTCTTTTTTGCAGTACGCGGGCCTGTCACTGTTGAGGCCTCTTCCGTGTGGAGCACAGGCTCCGGACACGCAAGCTCAGCGACCATGGCTCACGGGCCTAGCTGCTCCGTGGCATGTGGGATACTCCCAGACCGGGGCACGAACCCGTGTCCCCTGCATCGGCAGGCGGACTCTCTACCACTGCGCCACCAGGGAAGCCCCCAAAATTTCTTTTACATTTACAGAATTTCTTTGGAAGGATCCATAAATGCACACATATGCAAACCTACACACACGAAGCTGGTTTTAGTGGTTGACTCCTGGGCAGGCTGTGGGAGAGAAGTAAAAAGGTGTTTTGATTTTTACTTTGTATCCTTTTATGGTCTTGTAAATTCTTTTAAGTGAACTATTACATTTTCTTAATTAGAATAGTTTTTAAAAATCTTGCTGCCAATATATTTATTGTATTTGCTATCAAAATTGTGCATAAATTTGTAAAAATGTAACTTCTATTGTGTCATTATACCTAACTACACCTTATGGTGTAAAGTAGCTGTCCAACTTCATTATTGTGAATGTGGATATTCACTGCTCCAAGCACCATTTATTGAAAAGATTTCTTTTCCTTTCTTTTCTTTTTTTTTTTTTTTTAATTTTTTGGCTGTTCTGGGTCTTTGTTGCTGCACGCAGGCTTTCTCTAGTTGTGGCTAGAGGAGGCTACTCTTTGTTGCGGTGTGCAGGTTTCTCATTGCGGTGGCTTCTCTTGCTGCGGAGCACGGGCTCTAGGCTCGCGGGTTTCAGTAGTTGCGGTGCGTGGGCTCAGTAGTTGTGTCTCACAGGCTCTAGAGCACAGGCTCAGTAGTTGTGGTGCACAGGCTTAGTTGCTCCACAGCATGTGGGATCTTCCTGCACCAGGGCTCAAACCCGTGTACCCTGCATTGGCAGGCACATTCTTAACCACTGTACCACCAGGGAAGTCCCTCTTTTCCTTTCTTTGATAACCTTACCAAAAAAAATATGGTTGAATGTAAATAAATGAGTTTATTTCTGGATTCTCAATTATATTTCAGTTAACTATATGTCTATCATTATGATAATTCTACAATTTCTTGATTAATATAGCTCTGTAGTAAGTTTTGAAACCAGGAATTGAGGGGCTTCCAACTTTGTTCTTTTTCAAGATTATTTTGACTATTGTGGGTCTCTTGCATTCCTTATTAATCTTAGTATAACATTGTTAATTTCTGAAAAAAGAAGCTTGGATTTTGACAGAGAATGCATTGCATTCACAGATTAATTTGGGAGTTTTGCCATTTTAACAATATTAATCTTCTGATACATGAACATGGGATGTCATCTTTTATTTAGGTCATCTTTAACTACTTTCAACAATATTTTTTACTTTTCAATGCACAAGTCTTCTTCTTTTGTTAAATTCATTCCTAAATTCCTTTTTTCTTTTTAATGTTGTAAATGAAATTGTTTCCATTATTTCATTTTTGGATTTTTCATTGAAAGAGTACAGAAATACATTATTTTGGCATATTCATCTTGTGTCTTGAAATCATACTGAATTTATATTTTAGTTCTAAGAGACATTTTTGTGTGTCTTCATTAAGATTTTCTGTCCAATATCATGTCATACACTAATAGAGTTTTATTTCTTCCTTTCAATAAAAAAATTTATTTATTTATTTTTCTTGCCAAATTGACTTGGCTAGAACCTGTACTACAGTGTTGCATAGAAGTGGTGAAAATGGACGTCCTTGATTTGTCCTGAACTTAAAGGTAAAGCGTTCAGTCTTTCACCATTAAGTATTATGTTGGCTTTGGGTTTTAGTAGATGTCCTTTATCAGATTTAGCAAGTCTCTTCTAGTTATATTTTGTGGAGTATTTACATTGTTTTTAGTTTTTTGACTGTTGGATTCTGTCAAATGCTTTCCCGGTGTCTATTGAGATGCTTATGTGTTTCTTGCCCTTTATTCTCTTGATATATTATATTATGTTGACTTTTTAAATGTTAAACCATGTTTGTATTCCTGGGATAAATCTTACTTGGTCATAATGGATAATCAATCCTTTTTTGTATATTGCTCCATTTAGCTTACTAGTTTGTTTGTTTGTTTGTTTGAGAATTTTTGTGTCTGTAGTCTTAAGGTATTTTAGTGTGTAGTTTCTTTCTTTATGATATCTTTGTCTGGTATTGGAATTAGGGTATCAGTGGCCCCATAGAATCAGTTGGGAAGTGTTTGCTCTACTTTTATTTTTAATTTTTGCCATTGTTTGTGAAGGATTAATACTACTTCTTTCTAAACATTTGATAGAACTCACTAATGAAGCCATTTGGGCTGGGGTTTTTCTTTGCAGCAGTGACTTGATTACTAATTCATTTTCTTTATTTGTTATTAGTTTATTTATATTTTCTATTCCTTCTTGAGTCAGTTCATTAGTTTGTGTCTTTCTAGGAGTCCATTTCATCTAGGTCATGTAATCTGCTGGCATACAGTTGCTCATAGTATTCCCTGATAAACCTGTGTGGTGCCTGTAAATTCAGTAGTGATATTTCCCCTTTTCATTCTTGATTTAAGTAATTTGAGTCTCCTTTCATTTCCTGCTCAGTCTAGCTAAAGCTTTGTCACTTCTGTTAATATTTTCAGAGAACTATCTTTTATTTCATTGGGGCTTTTTTTTTTTCATTCTCTATTTTATTTATTTCCATTCTAATCTTCATTATTTGCTTCCTTCTGCTCATTTTGGTTAGGGATTCTTCTTTTATTAGCTTCTTAACAAGAATTGTTACATTATTGATTCGAGTTATTTTTCTTTCTTAGTATAGGCATTTACCACTATAAATGTTTCTCTACACACTGTTTTAGGTATATCCCTTAAGTTTTAGGATGTTTTAATTCCATTTTCATTCATCTCACAGTATTTTCTAATTTTTCTTTGATTTCTGCTTTGACCCATTGATTATTTAGGAGTATGTTTTTAATTTCCACATATTTGGAATGTCTTAGTTCAATTTGGACTGCTATAACAAAATACCACAGACTGGGTAACTTATAAACAAAAGAAATTTATTTCCCACAGTTTTGGAGGCTGGAAGTCTGAGATCAGTGTGCCAGAATAGCCAAGTAAGGTCTCTGTTCCAATTTCTTATTGTATTCTCACATGGTGGAAGGGCTAGGGATCTCTCTGTATCTTCTTTTATAGGGAACTAACTTCATTCATGAAGGTTTCCTCTTATAATTTAAGCACCTCCCAAAGGCCCCACCTACCATCACCTTTGGGGCTTAGAATTTGAACATACAAAATTTGCAGGGACACAAACATTCAGACTATAGCAGGAATTTTCCAAATTTCCTTCTGTAATTGGTTCGTAATTTCATTCCACTTGGTCGAAAAACATGATTTCAATCCTTTCTATTTATTGAGTCTTATTTTATGACCTACTTTATAATTTAGGAGAGAGAATGTCCCAGGTGCACATGAGACGAATGTGTGTTCTGCTGCTTTGGGATATGGTTATTCTTACGTCTTATAGTTCTAGCTGTTTTTAGTGCTGAATCTTGTTAATTTTTGCCTAGTTGTTCTAACCATGATTGAAAAAGGGGGTATTGAAATCTCCAATTATTGTTGAATTGTCTATTTTCCTTTTCAATTCTTTCCATTTTTGTTTCATATATTTTAAATCTCTATTGTAAGGTGCATATACATCTATAATTATATGTTTTATAATTATATAATTATATAATTATATAATTATATGTTATATAATCTCTTATCACTCTAAAATGTCTGCCTCTAGTAACAATTTTCATCTTATAGTCTATTTTGTCTATATTAGTATAGCCACTCCAGCTCTCTTTTGGTTACTGTTTGCATAACCTTACGTCCTTTTAATTTCAATGCACTTGTGTCTTTGAATATAAAACATGTCTCTTTTAGACAGCATATAGTTGAATAATATTTTTAATTTATTCTTCTAATCTCTGATTTTCTGTTTCCAGAATATTTTTATAAAATGTAAATCTGATTTTGCTGTTTTCAAATTTAAATTAACCAGAATAAAGTAAACAAGATAAAATCAACATTAGTTAGAATAGCATATTGACTTATTAAGACCAGAACCTCACCTGTTCTGCTTTACTTTTCTATCTTTTTACCTTTGTTTACTGTGGTAGAACATACATAAAATAAAGTTTGTCATTTTAACCATTTTTATGTCCAATTTAGTGGTTTTGATTACATTTTTAATGTTGTGCAACCATCATCGCTATTTCTAAAAATCTTCATCACCAAAACAGAAACTCTCAACTCAGAAACCCATTAAGCAATCATCTTCATTCTCTTCTTTCTCTAGCCTCTGGTAATTTCTAATTTATTTTCTATCTCTGTGAATTTCCCTATCCTACATACTTCATATAAGTGGAATTATACAATATTTGCCCATTTGTGTCCGGCTCATTTCACTTAGCATAATGTTTTCAAGGTTCATCAATGTCGTAGTATGTGTCAGAACTTCAACCCTTTCTGTGGCTGAATAATGTATGTATATACCACATTTTGTTTATTCATTTATCTGTTGGTGGACATTTGGTTTGTTTCTACCTTTTAGCTATTGTGGATAATCAACATTGGTATACAGGTATCAGTTTGAAACTTTGCTTTCAATTATTTGGGGTATATACCTAGGAGAGGAACTGCTGGGTTATATGATCATTCTACGTTTAATTCTTTAGAAGCTGCTAAACTATCTTCTACATAGGCTGCACCACTTTACATTCCCATAATCAGTGTCAGAGGGTTCAAATTTCTCCACACCCTCATCAACACTTTTTATTTTCCCTTTTTTTTCTAATTATAGTCATCCTGGTAGATATGAAGGGGTATCTCACTGTGATTTTGATTTGCATTTCCTTAATGACTAACAGTGTTAAACATCTTGTCATGTGGTTATTGTCCATTGTATATCTTCTTTGGAGAAATGTTTATTCAAGTCCTTCACCAAATTTTTAGTTCTTTTCTTTTTTTATTGTTGCATTGTAGGTATTCTTTATATAATCTGAATAGTAAAGCCCTATTAGATATATGATTTGCATATACTTCCCTTATTCTGTAAGTTATTTTTTCACTTTCTTGATAATGTCCTTTGATGCACAAAATTCTTAATTTTGATGACGTCCAATTTGTGTGTCATATCTT
This sequence comes from Grampus griseus, assembly GCF_964374135.1. Taxonomy (NCBI): domain Eukaryota; kingdom Metazoa; phylum Chordata; class Mammalia; order Artiodactyla; family Delphinidae; genus Grampus; species Grampus griseus. Next base: position 126,999,001 of record NC_138998.1, on the reverse strand, counting down.
TTGTTGCTGCTACTTTTGGCACGATACCAAACAATCCAATGCCAAATACAAGACTGGGAAAACCTACCTTCATGTTTTCTTCTAAGAGTTTTATGGTTTTGATCTTATATTTAAGTCATTAATCAATTTTGAATTAATTTTTTATACAGTGTGAAACAAGGGCCCAACTTTGTTCTTTTGCCTGTGGAAATCCGGTTGTCCCAGCACGATTTGTTGAAGAGACTATTCTTTCTCCATTGAATATACTTGGAACCCTGTGGAAAATCAATTGTCCAGAAATATATGGGTTTATTTCTGTACTATTAACTTTATTCCATTGTTATTTCTGGACTCTCAGTTTTATTCACTATGAGTAGTACTGGAATCATAACAATATTAAGTCTTCCAATCTTTCCATTTATTTAAGTTTCCTTTAACTTCTTTCACAGCATTTTGTAGTTTTTAGTGTATAATTGTTTACCTCTTTGGTTAAATTTATTCTGAGATGTTTTGTTCTTTTAGATGATGCTGTAAACGGGATCATTTATTAATTTCCTTTTTGTATGTATATTCATAATGGATATTGGTTTGTAATTTCCTTTTTTCTTTTATAAGTCTCTGTCTAGATTTATTATCAGGATAATGCTGGCCTTCTATAATCATTTAAGAAGCGTATCCCCCTCTTCTATTTTTGGAATAATTTGAAAAGGATTTCTGTTAATTCTTTTTTAAAAGTTTAATAGAGTTCTCCAGTGAGACCATCTGATCCTGGGCTTTTCTTTGTTGGGGAACTTTTGATTATTGGTTCAGGCTATGTGATTATTATAGGACTATGAGATTTTCTATTTCTTATTGAGTCATATTCGTTAATTTATGTACTGTTAGGAATTTATCCATTTCATCTAGGTTATCAAATTTTTTGACACACAATTGTCCATAATATTCTCATAATCCTTACTGTCATTAAAAGCATACTTTAATTGATAAAGAGAAAAATGTGGGCTTTCTCCAATTTCTACAAGTGTCAAGAAGAAATCATTCAGTTTTTAAAATTTTTCATTATGCCCTATGTCTCAATCTTAACATTATCCCTTCTTGAAGGTTTTGGTGGGTGAGTGTCATATAGAAGGTCAAATTGTGGAATCTGATTTTGGAAAATCATTGACAAAATTCTGGCTGGTGACAGACACTAGTGAAAATTATTGACAAAATTCTTGCTAGTGTAAGAGAATTTTATTCTTAGAGAAAACATTCAATGAATTTTCATCTTTTACTGTAGTATGATTAGTGTTCAAAAGCAATGTGAAAACTGATGCTATTATATTGGTGGCCAAAGATGAAATACAGAACAAGGACATTCTTTACCTTCAGCCACCATTCAAGGAATTATGAAAAATACAGATGTTCTGTGATAAATCTCTCTTGTAAACTTATCATTTGATTATGTATCACAAATGCCCCCCAACACACACACACATTTATCTCTCTCTCTATTTCTCTCACTCTCGCTCTGACTCTTTCTCTTTCTCTCTCTCTCTCACACACAATCTTAACCAGAGATTAGTGTCTTAACACAATAAAAAGTGTCCTTCTTTCAAAGGTCTTTAATGAGTATCAATGTAAAAAAAATTTAAAAAAAGGAACATTTGCTTGGGAACCTTTGGATGGATAATTATGTGATAAGGGATGCTAGACATTCAGAGGTATTGATTTGTGCCTAGCTAGAGAAATGCTTTGAATGCTTAACTTTGCCACCTGTAGAGTATCCTGTCATGTCCCTAAACTGACCAAATCCAAGAGGATCAGTAAGTTTTCCACTGGGTGGAAAACTCTGATGGTAGAATGACTCAGATTTTCTTCCAATCTTAAGTTTCTGTCATTTAAAATAAGTCTGTGTTGTCTAGGGTTATGAGATCAAATTGTGTTTCTTTGTCACTGGAAATCCCCACTATAAACCTAAGAACAGGCCATTCAAAAGCTCTCACTGAGGCAACACACTTAATAGAAAAGCATGACTTCATTTTGGCATGGTTTGTCTTCAGAGCAGGTCAGTGAATTGTATGAATAAGTGGATTGTTCATGGGTGCTGGATCAAATTAGACTTTCATTTATTTTTAGAAATTCATTAGACCAATTATGACAACCACAAAGGGATGTCTTATGACTGAGAAGTGCAAATTATAAGAACAGTAGTAGTCATTGTTAAGTGTGAGATGAAAATTTCTGTGTAGCTTACTCATTAAAACTTGTTTCCTTTAATGGAAATGTCTTTTATAAAATGCAGATTGCAGGTAAAAGTCACTGTACCAAAACATAATTACTGAGCTACAACATGCTGGTAAATTCAAACTGTTTGTAAAATAAATTCAGGTCAGAATTTATAAAGGAAACCGAAAAGAAACAATTTTCTCTTTTACCATTTTGTTCTCAGTTGTGAAAATTCACTCAATGAGTTTCATACATGTAGAAACAGAAACTAAAATTATTATACACTTGGGATTTTGATGCCCACATTTAAGCAATTCAGATAAAAATACTTAATACCTATCCTAGTCTAGGAAAATTGGCATAGCCTTTGTAGTCTGACTAATTTATGTCTGATTCTAGTGCTTTTTGACTTTTGGCATCTCCCTTATATTCCTCAACCTTAATATACTCATTGGTAAAATAGGGACAACTGTCTTTATTTTTTAAGAATAAAACATCAATCAAGTGAAAAAAAGATGTGTGTTATATACCTGGAATATAATTAATTCTATATAATATTAGCTAATTTAATGTAACATCACATAATTAAGCACATATCTGTAAATGGGAAAATATTGACATTGAATTTATACTTTTCTTTACAAACCCTTAGAAACATCACAAAGCAAGCATACACTATTTATACAACTACTTTTCATTTGCCATGGTTAATCATTCCCTAATCACTTAAACCTCTCCCTCAACAAATAGCAAAATATGTATAAGGATTTTTAAAAACAAAAAATATTAGCATTGAAAAAAGACTTCCCTAGATTTTATATTTTGTTGTAATTGAAATGTTTCAGTTAAAGACAAAACATTAATCATTTTGCCAACTTATTAACATATTTGCAGCCCACACAAAAAGGTTTGGTGTTTAGAGAATTATTTTTAAGTTTGAATTAGCAACTTAGATTTCTTCATGTTCATCACAGCCAAATTACTTAGGCAACTAGAAAAAGAAATTTCTGAATAGTATTTGTCTCCCTTAGCTAAATGTCAGATTATGGAGACATCTTGACGCTTGTTTGTAAGTAAACAATTTAATAAAGAACAGTTTATGTGATAATATATATTTTATTTGGTGATTTCAGTGAAAATGCCTGCACATACAAATCTTGCAGTACAGTTGCAATGTATATGTTTGATTTGAGGAGTTCTCTTGTAATCTGAGAACTCTGTTTGTTAAGCAAATGTTTTGTTTTATCTTGAAGAAACAAAACCAGGCAGCGGCAGCACTTATGGCAACTGGAAGCCAATATTACTGTATAAGGTAAAGTTATCAATTGAGATTGTCTTGGTTTCTTACAAATACAGTTCTAGGCTCTAGTTCCTTTAATTGTGAGACCTGTTTCACACTAATATTAATATCTATATAAAAATTGATGATATTATGAGATAGACTTTAGAGTCAGATCAATATGATCTCAAATCAGGGGTTCAAAGGATTCAATTTCTATCAGCTTCCATTTCCTGAAACTGAATAAACTTCTGGTTTTGTTGAGGATGATGATGACTGATGATGGTCTTGATAGAATTGTTAGACAGGTCACAGATTAAAAAACAACAACAGAGACTAAGGTCCTTTTACAGCTCTAGAATGACTACTCAACCAACTTTTTCTTAGTTTGTTGTTTATGAGTGCATCAATTATAACTCTCACTAAGATTTCCAAAGCCTTTACAACTAACAAAGAAGCTGTGGTTTCCATTGATCGTACTTCTGGGTAAGCCAGTAAAAATGGAAAATTGTTCAAAAAAAATCCTGCATGAGTAGCCAAGACAGTAATCAGAAAGCACATTTTCATGTAGATTTCTCAATTGGATTAACTTGGCAAGAATGTACCAAAACCAAGTTACACTCTATTGGGTTTTTTTTTTTTTTATAGGAATGGAATAATATCTTTAAACAAAGCAGACTCAGTGTCTGCTTAGGACCTTGTCTAATTACCTGCAGCAAAACAAGGCAGAGTGGGAAAGACACAGAGATCAAATCACCCTACACCCTGTAGAACTGAAAGGGCAGACACTGCCCTTTTGAAAATAAAAGCATAAGGTGCCAAAGTTTAACAGAAGTTTGAATTCCAGATAAGCACTCAGAAAATTCTAAGACAGTCAGAGAGTATAGTCCTCTAGAAAGGAGAGGGTATTAGCCAAGAATTCAAGGCCACAGACAGAAAGTGTGTCCTTTCACAAATGACAATTAACATTTGAGAAGAGAAAGTAGGGACTGAGGTGTTCAGTCCTCTACTAAAACAGAAACTCAGACCTAAGCCATAAGATTGAGGTCAGGGGAAAATTTACAAAATCATACACTGTCTTTTATGTCTTTGCTGATTAAAGAGGATGGCATATTTTCTATCACCGAGACAAGGTGTCAGGAAACTATTTCTGTAGAGGCCTAGATAATAAATATTTTAGGATTTGTGAGCCATGCTGTTTTTATCACAACAGGTACTTGGTAAATGAACATTCTTGGCTGTATTCCAGTAGCAATTTATTTACAAAAACAGGAGGCTGGGCCAGACTTTGCTAGTGGGCCATCATTTTCAGACCCCTGATTTAGATGCTAGAACAAAAACATTACCTGTTCTATGACAACTTTGGTCTGAGCTAGTTAGACTAATGTGGTCAGCAGAATTCTGTGCTGGATTTTGGAACCAGAGGAATGGAGTGCCAGGAGTAGTGAGTTATCAGACCACATTTATTCTCTGGCTTTACCTCTTACTGCTCAACTTCTTGGTTGCTCTAATTGGCCATGCTAGCCTTCTTGTTGCTTAAATATCCAGGAAAGCTATAATCTCAGAGTATTTGATCTTGCTGTTGCCTTTGTCCAAAATAATCTTCTCCTAGATAACTTCCCTTAAATATTTGTTCAAATATGCCTATATTTGTTAGGGGTATGTCTGGAATCAGATTTCACCTCAGATGTTCAAATGAGGAGCATATAGTCAATAATCTACTAACATAGTTGTGGGAAAGATGAAAGGAACAGGCAAAAAGTGATATGCAGGATCTAACAAGAGCAGAAAGAGAAGATCAAGGGAGGAATCCCAGTACTTTGAACTAAAAGAGCAATGACAGAGTCACAGTACTTGAGTGAGATTCAAGAGTGGAATAGACACTGGTCTTCATTAAATTGATTTCCTTGATTTTAGAAAAGAAAAATCATGTAGATGAACACATGGGGTTGGGTAGAAAGTGTGTGAATTGTTATCTGTATCCCTCAGAGACACCCACTGAGAGTAGACCTTAAACAACTGGGAGAATAGGATGATTGGCTCAGCAAGGGTCAGCCAGCATCTTTTTCAGGCCAACCCTGCACATGCACAATTGGCTTATTTTAGAGGTAGCCATGGTGGCTGCTGACAACCTCAACAGCATGGACTCCTTCTCACAGAGGCTGATATAGCTATTGCTGATGCAAAATATCCATTATGCTGTCATCAGAAACCAATGCTGTGGCCTCGATATGACACTCCCTTGAAGACACCAACCAACTCCTTGGTTGCAAATTGATTATTCTGGATCCTTTCCTAAAAGGTCAGCCATTGGACTCAGGTGAAAGTTTGTTTTTCTTGCTCCCAGTGCATAGGATAGCACTACTTATTACCTGAGGATTCACAGATACTCTGATACACAATTCTGTATTATGTAACCTCAGGTAAGAAGCCTATTTTATGGTGAAAGAGGTATAGCAATGGACACAAGCCATTGCATACTAATACCACATCATCCAAAAAGAGGTGGCCTGGGAAAGTGTTGTAATAATTTTTAAAAGTGAAGCTAAGCAGAGTCTTGAAGGTAATATTCATTATATGAATGATGTCCTTTGTGATACAGAATGTACCTTCTTGACTCAATGGTCATTAACTAATAAGATAGACCATGAGATTCTAGGAACCAAACGGTAAAAGTAGAAGTGTCCCTATTTTCCTTACTTCCAGTGCCCAGTGCTTAATTTTCAAGAGCTGGCCAAAGGCCAGTCCTGAAAACTGGCATTTTGGGAGAGTGTGAATGATTTGAACACCCACATCTATTGAGTTAATTCTTTCTTATACAGTTAGGAATATGGAGATAAATATCAAATGAATACAAAAAAAATCAGAAAATGTGGAAGTGTTTGCTTCTATGTGGAAAACTGAGGAGATGTGAAGGGTTAAGAATGATATTCCTGGTTTGGGTAATAACTCTTATGAGTGGCAAGGCCAGAAGGCATTATGGTACAAGCCATATATAAAACAGTTGTGTATTTCTCTATTACACACTCTAAAATAAGCTATTATCTCTTGTCTGTTCATAATTGAGATTTGTATCTTTAAAATGACTTTCTTATAATAGTTAAACTGAAATTAATAAATAGTTTTTTTTTATGGTAAATTATTTCAATGTGTTTAACCCACTGGCAATTTTCTAGACATTGCCTAATCTCTTCCTTGATCCCACTTCCATATGTGCACAAAATACTGTACTTTAGAACATCAGAATCATACCTTGGTACTTTAGTATGCATATAAACTTTTCTGAATATGTTTAAACAAACAATTTATGTTACTAACATTAATATTGGTTTTCTATGCTTTTTAAACAAAACTATTTAGATATCTAATGTTAACAAAGGTATGATGTAAAAACCTTTTCAGTCACTATGTAAGCTGTTGGAAAGAGTGTCAATAGAAAAAAAAGATGTCATTCTAAATCTTTCCTTTAGCAAAATACAACCTATGATCTGTGATGGGTCTCATGCTAACTTCTCAATTCAAGCATTTGCACTGAAAAGATACTGGTAACATTATAAAGAAAAAGGTAATGGAAAAGTAGCTTTGCAAATCACACTGTAAAGAGAAGAGTCTTCTTATGGTTTTTGCCAACATATCCATTTCCTTTGCCAGCAAATCTTCTTTAGCATTAGGTAATCAAATTTACATTTGCCACAAGGAGACAAATGCTTTTGATCTCTTAATAGTGAAAGGATTCTGGTCTGTAATGGAGCAGAACTTTAATTGGACTCCACAAGGGGTATTGTAATAGTTTGTACATATAGGTTTCAAATGAAAAAAGGAATAGAGAAAGAACTGCTGTTGTGGCTTGATAACACATTTTTATATAGTTTTTATAATGAGCAATGATTCTTTCACAATATTTTATATAATTTATTTAACCTTCTCTGAGACTAAAAAGAACTTGAAATATAACTCTATCATTTTAATATTTGTGTCTATATGTGAAGAAATGAGGCTGAAACTTTTAATAAGAATGTAAATTATTTTATTTTTGTGTTATGTATTATAATACATATCAAAACAGATTTCTAGAACCAAATATTTCTTGGAGAAAATATTTTTTTCCTAATGCAAAGGATAGAAGTACTAATAAAAGAGACACTCTCATCCAGTTGCTGGAAAATGTTAACACTCATACATACCAAAAGGAACAAGTAAACTTTTTAATGGAACAGGATTCCTAGTATGGTGCATAGTTTTGTGTTTTCATTAGTTCCTTTACTTTTATTATGTTTTGAATTAATTTTCTCTTTCTCCCAGGTATTCACCTCATCTCCCAGGTAATCATCTGAGCTAGTGAGTATAATAAGAATAAATACAGGCATGTGACAAAAATGGACTCCGGAAAATTACAGAAATGCTGGCATGCCTTCATTTCTTATGAAGGCTAAAGGCCTCAAATGATTAAGTCACCTTGAAGCAGAAACAAAAATGTTTATTGGAATGTCAAATATAAAATACTTTTACAGAAACAGCAAATGTAATCCCAGATTAGTTCCAGTGTACCACATCTCAGTTCCAAAAGGTTTTCTTTGTTGGAAAAAAAGAAAAAAAAAAACAAAACACTTTAGATATGTTATAGAAATCAAATATCCAGCAACTGGTGACTTTGCAATGGCTAGGTTAGTAAAGAGGCGAGTTTATTTTTCTCTGTGTATGCTTCAATAGTGAAATTATTTATTTTCTTTTCATTTAGTGAGGGAAGTGAAAGAAGAAATATAATGCAAATTCAGCAAAATAGAGCTAGATCAAACTTGCATAAAATAACAAAAAATATTGTTGACTGATATTTTGTGTAATGATTTAATATAAAGGGTCATTCTTGTTCTTGTGACTCTCTAAGAAGATGAGTAACTACTTTTTTTTTTATTTGTAATAACAAAGATCATTTTATATCAGTACATTAGATTCTTGTCTGCTTGTGGGTCCTATGATTTTACTTACTTCCATTTTAATGTGACTGAGAGACTAAAATATGACCTTTACAGCAGCTTGAGACTAATTAAATCAAATGCAGAATCCAAAGGTCTTTTTGCTTTTGGGTGTTAAGAAGGAACATGAATTTGAAAAAAGCAAATTATGTTAAATAGTTGAAAATTGTCCTAACTACTTTGGGATGCCAACGTATTCATTCAGTTCTTACTTTGTCATCTGCAAATTCATTCCCTTGAATAACAGGGCACTAGCACTTCTGAAACATGAAGTCAAGGATACCTAGTATGCTAGGATAAAGTGTGCTTCCGAAAAGAATACAATTTCCCTTGTAGATTTTTGTTAACCTGTTTATTTATTTATTTATTTATTTATTTATTTTTGTGGTATGCGGGCCTCTCACTGTCGTGGCCTCTCCCGTTGCAGAGCACAGGCTCCGGACGCGCAGGCTCAGCGGCCATGGCTCACGGGCCCAGCCGCTCCGCGGCATGTGGGATCCTCCCGGACCAGGGCACGAACCCGTGTCCCCTGCATCGGCAGGCGGACTCTCAACCACTGTGCCACCAGGGAAGCCCTGACCTGTTTATTTTTAAATATTGTGTATATGTACAAGAAAGCAGGCTCTCTCAAGAGCTGTTTGCCCCTTTGTCTGATTCTTGTTTGATGCTACTCAGTAGTTTTGGACTGATTTTGAGAGAAATTGGTATTTTTATAATTGCCACCTATAACTGGCAAAATCACATAAATGTCAGTATTTTTACTGTCTAATAATTTACTCCATCTCTCTCTTCTTTTCTTCCTTCTTTCCTCTTTCCTTTTTTCCTTCTTTCTCTTTCTTTTTTTCTTTCTTTTTCCCTTTCTTTCTTTCCCTGTGTCTGACGGATGGTATGCAGATCTTCGTGAAGACCCTGACCTGCAAGACCATCACCTTGGAGGTGGAGCCCAGCGAGCCTGAGAATGTGCAGGCCAAGATCCAGGATAAAGAAGGCATCCCCCTGACCAGCAGAGGCTCCTCTTTGCAGGCAAACAGATGGAAGATGGCCGCACTCTTTCTGATTACAACATCCAGAAAGAGTCGACCCTGCACCTGGTCCTCTGTCTGAGGGGTGGCTGTTAATTGTTCAGTCTTGCATTCATAATGCCCAATGATGGCATCACTCTGCAATCTAGCCATTTGCCCCAATTTAAGATTAGAAATTATCAGTTTCAGTAATAGTTGAACCTGTTCAAAATGTTAATGTTTTTCTTCCTTCCTTCCTTCCTTCGTCTTTCCTTCCTTCTTTCCTTCCTTCCACTTCTTTTTTCTTCCTTTCCTTCTTTCCAAGGCTGTCTGAAAAGTAAAATATAGGCAAGCAAACAAATATTTTGTAATATCATCACAAGTCATGAAAAAGACTAATATCATTATAAATCACTATAAATAACAAATCAAACATGTCACTATACAGTTGTGTTACAGAAAAATCAATACAACATTTCTTATTTGTATGGGTTTTCCATATCTTTGGAAATAAAACTACAACAGGAAATAAGGAAGAAACATTCTTAAATGACATATATTTAATTCTTAAATGACATATATTTACACAAAATCATATATAAAATAATGATTTTATAGCATCACAAAATTCATCTTCCTCAAATAAAGATTGATAGTAAATGTAGTCTGCATTTTAGTCCATGTCATTTGCAGTGAATTAAATTATTTCCACACATGATAAATGCTTGAATAATTTGTAACAGAAAAATTTCCTGATTTTTACCCTTTATAACTTTACATGGCACCTACATATAATAATTTAAATAGTAAGATTTGGAAGCTAGTCTAACAGGAATTTTTCTGATTCTTCCTTTTATAAGAATACTTAACAGTCCATATCCTTAATTTTATTCTGCTGTTACTTTTTATTGTTCTTTATAACATCACAAATAATAGTCTCAATGTAGTGTAATTTATGTGAAAAAATTATAGAGTGAAACATGCACGTCCCTTGGAGTGTGAAAATGAACTTTTCTCCCCCTTAGAGAACATTGTAATATTCAGCTTTAATAGTCTCTCCTCAGAGTAAAGAAAACCTTTTTTGTTTCTTACTATAAAAGAAAGAATGTGTCTATGTCAAGATTTCTTTAATAACCGGGACCTGCTTCTTGCTGTCTTTATACGTACCAGGGTCAAGGGTTCACGAGGTTTAATCATAGCATGGCACATTCTCTCCCGGGGACAAAAATCATGAAAAGCTATCCTGAGAGGATAGTAGAAACATCTACTCTATGTTTAAAGTAAGTTTGAAAATATCTTGTCTTTTTCCAATTAATCTGGACTAACATGGAAATTCATATTGATTTTATTTGACTTACATGTACTTCAAGGAAGAATATCATATTTCATTTTATTTTCCTTTTGAAAACTCATGTGTACATTCCAAAATATACCTATTATCCAAAGAAACCACTGAAAAATTTGGAGAATCAGGGATTAAAATTGAGACAAAATTAATGCAAGTTAAAGTAATAAAAAATGAAATAGTATTGAAATTACTTGCTAATTGAATATTAAATTTCTCTCAAACTTCCCCATATAGTATATGAACTAACTTCAATTAAATCTTTCAAACTTGTAAGAGTTACCTATGTTCTAAAAACTCATTTGATGGTCTTGGTCCACATAGAAAAGTGCAAGATACAATGGCAGTGACAGCCACACCTAGAACAAGGGAGAGTCAACTAAGAGTTGATGCATCGCCTAGGATGCTAATCCATGCAGACATTTTCTACCTAATATAGCTGACTAGAGAAAGTATTAAATATTTTTGCATGGAAATTCCAAATATCTAGCTCCGAGTGTGTTAGTGCAAGTTCATGTGCCCAACACGCAATGAGACCAAACAAACTGAAACATCGGAGTTTGGAGCAGACAAAGGTTCACTGCAGGGCCATGCGAGGAGATGGGTGGCTATGATCTAAGAAACCTCGAGCTCCCTGAAGGGTTTCAGCAAAGCATTTTTAAAAGCCAGGTGAGGGATGGGGGTTGCAGGGTATGTGATCAGCTCATGAACAATTCTCTGACTGGCTGATGGTGAAGTAACAGGGTGGTGTCATAGGGGTTAACATTCTCAGTCCTTAGGCTCCAGGAGGCCTGGGGCTGTGTGTTCATGGTCATAACATCTTCCATTTGGTGGGGGGCTTTCACATCTGTAAAACAACTCAGGAAATGTGCATCAAATACTGTTATATAGGTACTTCAGAGAGGAACTAACTGAGAGGATATGGGAGAAGAGCCTATCCCTGGAAGGCCCCATAGGGTCCTGCTTGGTTACAGGTGTGCATGTTCTAAAGGTCCCCAAACCTGGAGGGATAGGATGGCTTTTTTGAAATCATGTGAGATTAACTTAATAGGAACCCTAAATTTTACTGCTAATATACTTAGTTTAAGACCCTGGTAATCCCCATACAATTTTGGGAGTAGATTAACAATATAGCAGTAAGAATGCAGACATGGTCAGTGTAAAGTTGTTGGATGGGGTTCCCAGACAGATCTTCTTCCTGTTTACCTCAATTTTAGACTTTGTTCTTAAACAAGACCATAATTTGTTAGGGAAAAACATTTTCCTCCTTTTGTCTTTAAAGAGATTGAGGGTGTCAAAAGATTTTGAGTATGAGAACCAGTGGATTTCAATAGCACATTTAATAGCCATACATCCCTACCACTCACCCACACTCCTTTACTATATGGCGTTCCCTTAACTTACCCATACCTGGATTCTTTCTGCTCATGTGGCCCTCATCAGATTTCAGCTTTTTGTGAAAATTTATAGACAGAACACTGTGCTGGGCTACTCTTGGCAATCCCTCAAGCTAAACAAATTTCTAAAATTTTTGTAAATCTTATTTTTCTGTTATTTCAGATTCTCTGTTATGAAGTGATAACTTTATACTATATTATATACCACATATACTATATTTTAATATGTACTATATGATATATAAAATAATAAAAATGCTGCCATTTATTGAATATATGCATATAGATATATGCAGGCATATATTAATATATGCCACACACTTTTAAAGATATGTAGGTATACTTTCATTAATCCTCAGAGCAATGGTATAAAGAAACTCTTGTCTGGAGGCAGTGCTTCATTCATAACGGATGTTTACAGCCGTAGTAGATGTTGTGAAGGACTTATTTCTCCAACTACTGGGAATGCTGCCCAGCAGAAAATCTCTCAGCTGTCAGCTTTCTCAAGAAATTGTCCTCTAGTAAAGAACACTATCTTGTCCAAGACAACTTCCCACCTTGGGGCCAGACCCAGTGCAATGAGTGGGTTGATGCAGTAGCATAATGGCCCAGACCTCCTCTTTGCACCAAGTGTAACAACTCCAAAGGGCCATTCCAACTTCAGAGCTCCTTGTGGGGTTGGCTGAATCTTTTGTTCCTCCCTCTGCCCAATCTTGCTTCCTTTCCTCACACCTTTGGTAGAGATCCAGAGAGCATATCCCAATAAACTTCCAGCAAGCTAATCTTCAAGTCAACTTGGTCACTGCAACAGTGATCATACAATTTGCTGCCCAATCTAAGACTTTTTGCAAGTGAAAGAGTGTGCTAATCAGATGGAATGCAGGTACAACAGGCATAGACTAAAATCGTCCAAGTGAACTGAGACTTAACAGTCACTCTAAGTTTGATATAAAATAACCATGAGTTCAATACCATCTGACTAGTTGTGGAATGTTAGGCTGATTATTAACCTCACTAAATCTCACTCTCCTCATGTGTAAAACTGAGACAATATCTGTTTCAGTGGTGAATGGAAGATGTGATTAAGATAATGTATATAAAATATTGGTATAATGCATGGGACTTAATACATGGTAGCTCTTATGATCATTATATCCAGTTTACAGATGAAAATGCAAAAATCAGAGTGACTAAGTAAATCCAAATATTACCCACCTCATTAAGTAGAACAGCCAGAATTCAAATTCAGTTTTCTGACCCCAAAACCCATCCTAATAACCAAGTTGCTAGCATATCGTTCTAATATACTTTTCTGGTCATTTTAAGAATTAATCCTTTAAAACCTCATAAATTACTTCTTAGTGATCTGACGTATTAAGTACTCTTTTGATTACAAGTGACAAAAAAACAAAACAAAAACAAAAAACCTCAAACAAATAGTCAAAAAAAGAATGTGTTCACCCATGTAACAGAAAAGTTCAGGGGAGTTCTGTGTTCAAGCCTGGCTGATTCCATATCCTTGAAAAGTAATATGAGAATTTTACATTTCTCATTTCGTATCTGGGCTGCTTTTTTCAGTCCTGGTTTGTTTTCTGTCACACTTTTCTGCAAGTTTGGAAAGATGGCTATTAGCAGCTTCAGGTCAGTGTAGCATGTAAATCCTGAGCTGGGAAAAGCAAAACCTTCTCCTAATCCCTTACAAGACTGTTTTGGTCTTATTTGGCATCTACACCCTTCAGAATTTTATACTTTTCCTTCTCTCTTTAAACCTCCAATACTTCCCCTTCCTTTCTCAGGTAATTGCCTGATTTTTCATTTCACTGAGAAAATTAAAGCAATCAAAAGAGAAATTTTCCTGATGCTTCCACACCAGATATGTCAGTCAGCATATTGCATTTGAAATCACATATTTTGCTTTCCTTTCTTTGAGAGTGGTTGGTCTGTTCATGTTCCTACCAAAGACCAAACCACAACCCATCCTCTTACTAGAGAACTTTTCCTGAAAATTATACTTTCTGGCTTCTTACCCATGATTTCTGGCTTCTCCCTCTTCTGAATCATCCCCATCAGCATTTGTTTTACAGACGTACTATGATTCAAATATCTCTTTTAATTCAATAAGTGAAAGAAAATTGATGCTTAAATTTAGCCTTAATGATTGGTTCAGAATGTAAAAGTACCTTTTATACTGAGTTTGATTCTATTTAAATACTGTCTTCAAAATATAACTCTCCAAACATGCATTTCATTGCTTCTTTTTTTTTTTTTTCTGCTTTTCTCCCTCTAAATAAATGTACCTGCTACTGTCCTATTTTCTATTCCTTCAGATCCTCATTTTTCTCTAATTGAGAGTAAACAGTAATGATAATTAAACAATTGGGTGAAAACCAACTCCTGTGATTGTGCTAGCTGCTTAATAGGTAACACCTCCTGCTCAGGTTACTGAGATTCAACCTACTTTAAAATTACTGACCCCAAAAGAAGCTTAAGGAGTAATTATTAAGGAGATGATTTTAGGTAATGCTTGTGAGTTTGTGAAACAATGTGTCCAGGCAAGGTTTTAGGACCTTATTTTTACCAGATTTGAGATATATTCAGTGTAGAGAAGTGGTGGGTAGTTAGTCAGAGGTGGCTGCTTTGAAAAGTGAATTGGATATGGAAATTTTCTCTTGAGTACCCATAATCATTGAATATAATAATAATGAATGTGGAGGATAAGTTCACATGGTGCAATTTAACCTAAAATTTATAATTTCTGAAGATGGAGAAGGTATCAGTGAAGAAATGGTTGGTTTTCAAAGAGAAGAAGCTATATCCCATACCTATATTACTAAAAAATGAGATCATACTTTAGACTTTGTGAAGTTCATTCATGTTGGTTATCTCATTCAAAACTGACATAATTTTGTGAAGAGACACTTGTTATATGTTCAAAAGGTATAGAAACTAAGGCCAAGTGAAATGAAACAACTTTCCTAAGGTCATCCAATAAATAAGCCAAGCCTAGCCTATGGGTAAAGAAAATGGTCACTGAGCTGTAGATGTATGCGCTCATCATTACAGCATGCTATGATTAATCTAAATGTGATTATCAATGAAACTGAACATAAAGCCTGGCTCCCTTCAGGGTCTCAGGCGAGAAACTTTGGTGTTTTAAATATTTTTGTAAATTGCAAAATTTTACTGTTATGTACAGTATTATTATGGGTAAAAATACGGAAGCAGGAGAGTGTAGTCCTATGCACAAGAGGCAAATTATGTTTGAATTAATGAATAGAATTAGAGCATGAGAGTCATTCACCATATGTCATTTAGCAGCCGTTATGCACGAGGAAGTGTGCTCAGGTGTGGGCATCTGATGCTGAATAAAACAGATACAACTATTGCCTACATGGGGCCTACAGTTTAATGTTTATTAAACAAATGGTGTCTATTTATGCAGCTATTACTGACATAAATGGAATCAATATTTTCCCTCTGATTATTAGTAGTCATCATGATAATGCTTGTGATATCAAGGATGCCATATATTGTGGGTACAGTGGCAGAGAATTTCTATTTTGGGATAGTCATAGCATAATGAGTCATTCACTAATTCCCATAAAAAAGTTTCAAAATTCTATCATATTGTTTGATCAAGGAGAAAGGGAGAAATTGCCATATATTTCTTAGAAGATAACAATTCCCCAAGTTGACCCTAGTTTAAATATGGTGAGGTAGAAAATTTGATTCTGCTTAGGGAAAAATAATGAAACAGATACTCATCTGCACAGATTGCTTCCTTCTTATTATAAATATTGAAGTGTATTTCCTAAGATGCCAAGTTTAAGACTGTCTTGATTATAAATTAGACTTAAATCATGTATATATACATACATATATATGTGAAATCTTATTTTTATCTTATAATTAGTACCTATTTGCAAGTGCTAATGAAATATTTTCATTTCATAATAAATTCTACCATAATGTGAAAGAGAAGTGATATCAGTGAAAATAGTAAAGTAAGGGCATCTGAAAATGACTTCCTCCATAAAAGCAATGAAAAAACTGGCAAAAATAATCTGAACCAAATTTTATGGAATGGTAGAAATTAATCAAATTCTTTTAGGAGTCTAGATAGGGTTTATTAAAAAAATTTTGAAAGGAAATTTTTAAAGGCTTTATTTTGGTAAAAGTGGTGAGTTTTTAAATGTTTTAACGTGCTTTACTCTCATTCTCCTGTCCATAGTACCATGATAGCTCTAAAAACAAATAGCCTTCAATCACTGAACACTATTGGTCTGGCAGCCACAAGTCTCGTTCCCAGAGAATTATCATTATTTGACCTGGTGGGTAACTCACTGGAAGACCCCACTTACTTCTGTCTTTCTGTGACTTAACTTGGGCCTTGCCCAGTGCAAAAAGCCTTTACCCCAGGACACTTGTTGAAAATATTTAGAGGTAATTTTTAAATTTCATAGTAGCCTGAGGTGGTAGATATCAGCAACAACAAAAACAGGCAAACCATGAAGTTTAAAAGAAAAAGCTGTTGGGATTGACATATATACACTACTGATACTATGTACAAAATAGATAACTAATGAGAACCTACTGTATAGCACAGGGAACTATACTTAGTGCTCTGTAGTGACCTAAATAAGAAAGAAATCCAAAAAAGAGGGGATATATGTAAACGTATAGCTGATTCACTTTGTTGTACAGTATAAACTAACACAATATTTTAAAGCAGCTATACTCCAATAAAAAAAAAAGAAAAGAAAAGAAAAAGCTGTTGAATGAGATGTCCACTGGGGTTTTGAAAAGTTCTGACAAGTTACTGGGAATAAAATAAAATTAAATAAATAAAAGTTCACACACAGGTGTATGGTGGTGTACATTCCAAGCACAGTGCCTATGTTCAAGAAAGATATGAGAAGGCTAAGCTCTCACCTCTGGCTGACCTGGAGGCTCTGGGAAAGCTGGAAGTGAAGGCTAAGCAGTTTCCAACTGCCAGTCTGGGTAATAGATGTGTGACCAAAATGCACACAAAGCCTCTCAGCAAAAACTGGCAGAATGATTGGATCCAAGCACTTAATGAAATCTCTGTCCAATCATTCACTAACCACTAAGCTCACTGAACAGAGACATCAGTGTCCAAACATGACAAAGAATAAATTATTGGCAGAATTGGTTCAGAAAAGATACTAAACAACAACAACAAACTGCAAAACCAATAGACCCTAGGGAGAGGGAAGAACTTAATTTTCAGAATTGTGAAATTTTATTATTTAAAACGCTTTAACATTTTATTGTTTAAATGCAACAAACATGTATAAGACATACAAAGAAAGAAAGTATGGCCCATAAATAAGGGAAATAAAGCAATAAGTAAAACTGTCCATGAGATAACTAAATTTTGCTTATTAGACAAAGATTTCAAATTAGCCATCCTAAAAATGTTTAAAGAACTGAAATAACCATGTCCAAAAGAACTAAAAGAAAATATGAGAATAATATCTCACTAAATGGAGACTCTCAATATACATAGAAATTATTAAAAAGAAACAAATAAAATGATGGAATTAAAAAATATAATAATAAAAATTTTCCTAGAGGAGCTTAACAGTGAATTTGGACAGGCAGAAAATAATGAATCAGCCAACTTGAAGATAGGTCAATGAGATTATCGAGTCTAAGGAATAGAAAGAAAAAAAGAATGAAGAAAAACAAAGTCTCAGAGACTTGTGGGATATCATCAAGAATATGAGGATATGCAAAACAGGAGTGCCAAAAAGAGAGGGGAGAGAGAGAGAGAAAGAGAAGCGTATAAAGTATATTTGAAGAAATAATGGTTGAAAACACATAATTTGATGAAAAACATTACCTATACATCCAAGAAGCTCAGTGAATTCCAAGTCAGAAAAACTCAGAGATCCACAGTTAGATAAATCACAAACTGTCTGAAGTCAAAGACAAAGAGATACTCTTGAAAGCAACACGAGAGAAATGACTCATGATGTACGAGAGTGGATAAGAATTTTCATTGATTTCTCATTAGACAAATGGAAGAAAATATTTGCAAATCATTTATGTGATAAGAAGTTAATATTCAAAATATATAAAAAACTCATGCAACTCAATAGCATAAAAAACAAACAATCTGATTAAAAAATGGACAGGGGGGGCTTCCCTGGTGGCGCAGCAGTTGAGAGTCCGCCTGTCGATTCAGGGGACACAGGTTCGTGCCCCGGTCCGGGAAGATCCCACGTGCCGCGGAGCGGCTGGGCCCGTGAGCCATGGCCGCTAAGCCTGTGCGTCTGGAGCCTGTGCTCCGCAACGGGAGAGGCCACAACAGTGAGAGGCCCACATACCGCCAAAAAAAAAAAAAAAAAAAAAAAGCACAGGGGATCTGAACAGACAGTTTTCCAAAGAAGTTATGCAGATGGTCAACAGGTACATGAAAATGCTCAACATCACTAATCATCAGAAAAATCAAAACCACAATGAGATATCACCTCACACTTGTTAGATGGCTATTATCAAAAAGATAAAGAAGTATATCCAAGACTGTGGAGGAAAGGAAATACTTACGCACTGTTGGTAGAAATGTAAATTGGTGCAGCCACTATGGAAAGTAGTATGAAGTTTCCTCAAAAAGTTAAAAACAGATCTACCTGGGCTTCCCTGGTGGCGCAGTGGTTGAGAGTCCGCCTGCCGATGCAGGGGACGCGGGTTCGTGCCCCAGTCCGGGAAGATCCCACATGCCGCGGAGCGGCTAGGCCCATGAGCCATGGCCACTGAGCCTGCGCGTCCGGAGCCTGTGCTCCGCAACGGGAGAGGCCGCAACAGTGAGAGGCCCGTGTACCGCAAAAAAAATAACAGATCTACCATATGATCTAGCAATTCCACTCCTGGGTATTTATCCAAAGAAAATAACAACACTAACTCGAAAGGATATATGCACCCCCATACTCATTGCAGCATTATTTATAATATCCAAGATATGGAAGCAATCTAAGTGTTCATCAATGGGTAAATGGAAAAGATGTATATATAGAGAGAGAGAAGAGAATATTATTCAGCCACAGAAATCTTGCCACTTGTGACAACAATCTTGCCAAATTTTGAGCACATAATGCTAAATTAAATAAGTCAGACAGAGAAAGAAAAATACCATATAATCTCTCTTATAAGTGGAATCTAAAGAACAAAAACAAAACCAAATAAAATGAACTCATAGATACAGAGAATAGATTGGTGGTTTCCAGAGGTAGGGGGTGAAGGTGGTCAAAATGAGAGAAGGTGGTAGATGTAGTTGACTCTGCACAATAAGCTCCTACTTAAGCAGGAACAAATCAACAAAATGAAAGCCCTTTCTTCTGGTCTAGAAATTTTTATCAATCTGAGTGCAGGCAGGAAAAAATAGGGACACATACATTGGGTAACTGATAAATATTTAATAAAGGCACTAATTACAAAGTTGTGGCAGAGTTTAGTGAAGCCAAAGTGGGATGACCAGTAACCTTGGGCAAGGAAGGCAAGGAGATCCTTGCTACTCCTTGGCCTGACAAAGTTAGAGGAAGGAACAGTTACCAGAACCATGTGAGCAAGAAACTATACCAACTGGGCTGGATAACATGAGCCGTGACACAGTCAACCTACTGCTATCTAACATGAAGAGAATTCAAGGAATAAATACTCCCTTTCTCTCTTCTCACTCTTCACCTTCCTGCTAATGTTTCCCATGGGCAGCCTGAAGCCATCTGGAAACAAGAAGTTGCCCACAAAGTTAACTTCCCCAGGCAAGGAGTGGAGTTACCAAAGGCAAAGTGAAAAAATAGGGCACACCAACCAGAGGAGGTGGGCAATTCGGGACCAAGAGTCTCTTAGAAGTCTGAGTCCCAGATATGGAGGAAAGTTACTGTAGAGCAAGTCCTGCTTCCTCAGATTAGGTATGGAGATTTGATTTGCACCTTGCATTTTCATGAAGAAGCAGTTGAAGTCGGGATTCTGCAGCACCCAATCCCTGATTGGAGGGGGCTCACTCCCAACTTACTCCCAACAATATCCATTCTGTGTGTAGATGCCTGGCTTAGGAGTGCCCTGCCTTGTTTCAAGAGAGGGAAATTAGGATGGGAGAATATATGCTGAACTTTCGTGCCTTTAGTTGGCCAGTTATTCTCAAAAAATAGCTTTTAAAAAATCTGTTTTTTTTTTTTTAATCTAGAATTAAGACTTTTAACATGACCTTCTGATACCTTGATTTCAGATTTCTGATCTGTGTCACTGTGAGAGAATAAATATCTGTTGCTTTAAGTCTCCCAGTTTATAGTAATTTATTAAGGCAGCTCTAGGAAACTAATATACTAGATATGTGGTCTTATTAAAACAAACCAATGAACATAGAGATAGTGTCCAACATAGTTTCATGCTTTATTTGTACCCTCATGATGAATAAGGGACACAGAGTTAACTGTTTTGTGGGCTTCCACTCACTCATACTCTTGTCCAAACACGAGGGGAACCATCCAAGTCACAGCAAGTAGGTCAGAGGATGATGCTTTGCAAGGGATGTTAATACAACTCTTTACAGCATCTCTGCCAGAGGGTATATCATGAGATCTTCTTCCATTGGGGCCTACATCAAGCTGGGATTGACCTGGAAGAAGCTTCTGTGTCTGCTGGCAAGTAGCACGCTTGCATGGTTTACTCACTATCTGGGAGGTCATGGCTTTGAATATCCAAAATTCTTCATATGAAAGATAGATAATGAGGATGTTACTCAAGCTATCCTGTTCCAGGTTGGGAATGCTGCACTGGGCATCTGAATCCAAGCACAAAGCTGTGCAGGAATAAGCCATCCTCTTGGATAGTCAAGTTACTACACGTGACTGCAGTTGGTATGTGAGACTGAAAAAGAAAGTTTACAGCAACAAGGCCTAAATAGAAAGGAAGATGTTCATGGAGATCTTGCTAAAATAACAGAACACAGGATTAATGACACCAGAAGTAAATAAATAAATATACCCACTGCCTCAAAAAAAATCAGTTAGAGATTTTTTGTACTATACTCCTAATAAGAGAAGCTAATAGCTGTTAGGTATTTAGTTTCATAGCAGAAACTCTATTAATGGCTGAATAAAACATTACTCTTTGCCTAAGGAAGAGGTTGATAGCTGTTCTAGGATGCAAGCAAAGGTCACATAGCTTAAAAAAAGGACTATTGACCCTTCCTCAACATCTGCTCTCCTGCCTCCATGCCAGAGCACACAGCTGTCTTGATACCCCACCCATTGCTACAGACATAACATTAATGCTTGGGTTAACTGTTGGGCTTATCCTTTTCCTCATGCATGAAACTACATGAGAGGACATTCTGTGTCTCTTATGTATTAAAGCACTTTGACCTTGCAATTAATTTCCAAGGTGATAGTAGTTACATTGCTAGATGATAATAAAAGAACAACAACAAAAGTCAGCAGTGTGGATTAATACAAGAAGAGCCATGGCACCAGGAATGGAGTTGCAGATTGATGGACTGTATAGCATATGCAGGTTGCCATGGAAATTATGCAGAAATGGAACTCTGGGCATCCAGCACAATTAAGAGCCATTACCAGCCATAACCAAACAAAGAACATGTTTTAAAAATCAGAAGAAAAAAGGAAAAGGAAGTAAGAATGTGAACTGGGAGAACGGACATGAAACAACATGTTTCTGATAATAATATTGAGGGAACATCTTCCATTTTCTGAGACCAGCAACCAGAATGTTTAAAGTTTGAAAATGATGGGCTTGAGTTAGATGACTAGGTTACACTAAAACCCTCTCATTAAAATCAAGATCAGCATCCATCCTCAGTCCCCTGATGATAATTTTTGGCACTGTGTCTACATCTCAAGGTCAGAAAACTCACTTAGAATTCTCATGACTAAGCTAATTTCACTGACTTGGTCAAAGGGGTACTTTCCAATATTATTTTACAGCACAATCTTTGCTAAAGACTGGCTCCTAAGGTTTAATATCCTAATTCAAATCATATACTCCATAATTTCCTGGTACCCAAACAAATCCAATTGGCAGGCATGAACAAAATTTGGCCACAAACACTAGTAATCACTACTTCTTTTCCCAAGC
Organism: Grampus griseus; assembly: GCF_964374135.1. Classification (NCBI taxonomy): domain Eukaryota; kingdom Metazoa; phylum Chordata; class Mammalia; order Artiodactyla; family Delphinidae; genus Grampus; species Grampus griseus. The sequence goes on along the minus strand of NC_138998.1, from coordinate 126,976,700 downwards.
TCTAATAAGAAGCCTGTGGATACAATGCCATTTGCCAATGGACAGAAGCCTTCATATCAACCACAGCCATGAATTTGATTTAGTTTAAAAAGGAGACATCTGGCTAAAATCCACTGCCTGTGGTATGAACCTTGACCAGCCTAGCAGAGCCACCATCCAGCACCAAAATCCCTGAGTAAAGGAAAAAAAAAGGACTAAATAATAAAGAAAATATGGGCAAAACATGATAAAGCAAAGTTTTTTTTTTTGAATACTCAAGTGTCAGAATTAATGCTCCTTGACAATAACAATTTTCTTTTCTTGAAAAGTAGAATATTAGTCCTTCAGTCCTTCCACTTTGCTTTGTCCAGAAAGGATGCTTTAAATAGTTAATGATGATGATGATGATGATGATGATAAAGTAATGACAACTGCTAATGATTATTGGATCCAGGAACTATATTTGTTACTTTATGTCATAACTCTTCTGACCCTCACTAGTCTACCCTCAGAACCAGTAAATATTCATACTGGTGGATTCAGATGGTTTGGTTCCTGAATGCTCACTCTTAACCATTATGTTTTACCACGTCTCACATAATCAATGGGAATCCACATAGCAGATGGGAATTAACTTTGATGTGTAAAAATAAGTGGGAAAATAAAACTATCACTAAAAGGGGTTTCTTTACTCTCTAGAACTGGGACAAGTCCATTAGCTTAGTGGTTCCAAAATGTTACATGTCTTATGCTACATCTTTGGAACAGAGGTGATTATTCTAGAGTATCTACCAGATGCCAGACACTGTTCCATGAATTTCAACACAATTTCTCTCATTGAATCACATAAAAAACTGTAAGTTTGAAGAATGGTTAAAGAAGAAGGTGAGCGACCTTGGTGTTTTCCTGATTTATATTTATATATATATATATATATATATATATAGTCAGGAATATATATATTTGAGTTGTTTTCTTTGTCTTTTTTTTTATAATTGAGCAACAATGAAAAGTTCAATAACAACAGCTAGATTTCAAAATCTGTGTTCATTTTTAGAATGTATCCAATCACTTGATTCTACAAATGTACTAGGTATTGTTGGAATAGCTAGGATTCCCTCCTTGACTGTATAATAATGTATTTTAAGATATGTATACTTTCAGGTGCCTCAAATTTAGTTACAAACATGATGAGATTGAGGCTTCGTATTCCCAGTGGGCTTCTTTAATAAATATATTTTCTTAATTTCTGTTATTATTAATGTTCCTTATTTAAGATTAAGCAGTAACTATTTGTTGTCCCATCATGCAAAATAAAATATCATAATATTAATGTCAGTTGTGCAGTGGCTTTTTGCCAAGTTCTGCTGTAAGTCAATTAAGTCTATTAGTTGAATTAACCTCCAACTGCCAAATTATGTAGGTACTATTACTTTCATTCTTATTTTATCTTACAGATGAGGAAAGAAAGACAAGGGGAATTTAAGTAACCACAAGAGTTTACCATTGGAAGATGACGGGACCAAAGTTTGAACTCTAACAGTTTGACTTCCGAATGGGAAATCTTAACTTCCATACATACATATTGTCTTTGGATCCTCACCAAATTTGAGGTTATCTGATTTCAGACAATTTGAGAGTCACTCAATTTCTTTCAAAGTTCTCTGAGAAAAGTCTCAAAAAGGTAAGTAACTCCCAGAAGTTGAAATAGCACTAAAACAAGAGTACATACCTGCCGGTCACATTGCTAGGAGAACACTGGTTTCTATGAACCTCTGTCAAACTCATGAGGGCAAACCCAGGAGCACTTTGAACACTCTCTCATCTAGGTAAGATCCATCGTATGTCATGGCAACAAGGATAATTTTGTTTAAGGATAGTAAAGGGCAGCTAGTTTAGAAATATAATACCCAACTAGATAATTTTAAATACATAAAATCCCAAAGTACACTTAGACATTTACTGTCTATTACTTTCTATTTTATTTACTTTCTATTATTTACTTTCTATTATTATGTCATTTACTTTCTATTATTATCCATCAGAGTTTAATTCAATCTTGTTCTCTATCCTCATTTACAGCTAGGAAACTATGCAGTGGCTGTATCAATTGACCTGTGTAAATTCCCTCTCACAATTTTGTCCTTATGCAATTTTGGGAAAGTTTCTGTCATGACAAAGTTCAATAGGATAGCATAATTGAGTTGCTGGGTAATCAGTGAGTAATCAGCATTCAAGCATTTTTTAATCATTATAGCTAAGACTCTAAAATCCCCTTCGTTAATTGTAACAATTGTTTAATAATAAAAGAAAAATCTCATTCTTCCTCAGTGTTTAACTTTTAGAAACAGGATCTAAAAAATGTTTTTAAAAATTTTTGACATATACACATTACTATATATAGAATAGATAACTAATAAGGGCCTACTGTATAGCACAGGGAACTCTACTCAATACTCTGTAATGGTCTCTATGGGAAAAGAATCTAAAAAAGAGTGGATACATGTATATGTATAACTGATTCGCTTTGCTGTACACCTGAAACTAACACAACATTATAAATCAACTATATTCCAATAAAAATTTTTAAAAACTTACATGTCAAATTATTCCTCCACACAAAATTTCCTGACACTTGTGCCAAAATCTCGAGTGTAGATATTCAAAATTGTCACATGAATGTATGTAAACTAGAGACTAGGAAATGTGAAGATTTGTTCAGGTGATGACACTCCTTGCCAAAATTCACATTCTCTTTTACCTCAGAAGTTTTGTTGTTGATGATATTACTGTTTAGGAAAACTGCATTCTGTAAATTCCTGGCAAAAGTGAGTGGTCAGAGGATTGCTTTAGAGCACTGAGAACAAGATTGAGGTTCTCCATAAGCTTCGTAAAGATTGCTCACTGTGTAGGAGTACTTCTAGCTCAAAAAATCTCTCAATATTTCTATGGCTGAGATGGAAACCTAGAGCATCCTAATGTTTTGGCTGTCCTCTTAACTGTCTAAGAAGCTGGAACTTCTCACTAATAGTCTTTGCTGGGAAACACATTATTTTCAATTAATAATTAAACTGTTGTTATTTGATTTAAATAGAAGGACTTTTGCCAATGCTTGTATTGAACACATGCCAAATCACTTATACCTTGTGCATATACAGTAATAAGAATGCTTTGTTTCAGCATCTACCAGAAAACAAAATTAGAGAAGCATCACTCCCTACTGCCTTCCTTGAACCCATGCATTTATTACTTATCTGAATTCACCTTAGAGTAAGTGCCTTCCTCCTATATAGGATAGACCTAGTGTAATAGGCTTGCCCTAGAATGAATAGGTGAATAGCTTTAGAAATAATTTCAATTGTCATGCAGTTGCACCTCAGTTTTATGCAATTGCTAAATAGGAACATAACTGAAAGGAAAAGTATAATCAATGAATCAAACTATAGTAAACAATTTTTAGGTGAGAAAACAGCCAAAAGAGTGTAGATTTGGAAGTTTGCCCTACTTATCAACTATATGTCTCTTTAATCTATCTTGATATCTATCATTAGTCATTAATTTTATCTATTTTTCTGTTTTTAATGCATCAAATCACTAAATAGGAAGAAGTAAATCTGCATCAAGGGACCACCTAGCCCTTGACTTAAAAATATATAAGCATACAGTCTAAAATAAAGGAGAAATATGCACATGTACCAAATTTCTTTGACTTTGATGACATTCTAGAGTATGCTAATATCTCATGTGAGTTAACTCTCCCCACTCCCAAATAATAACAGGGCATATAAAATTGAAACATAAAATTGTACAAATCCATATTAAGGCTCTCAAATTTAAACTAAGCTTTAAAATTTAGCAATATTGTGAGATTCATTGCCTTCTAATAGAAAAAGATGCAAGTAAATTCAAATAGAAGATACTCCATATGTTGTCATAATATGACAGTGAAACTTATTCTTTAAAGAAAGATCAGGCTTTTAAAAAATGGTAACAAGACCAAGCATCATCTAGAAGTCAGTTTTTTAAAAAATTTCTCAGCACTGTGGATAACTTTTATAAAAACGAGAAGACTGAATTTACTGAAAATGAAATTTTGATGAAGTGCTATTGAAGTATAATATTCTATGAAATGCCATGTTATGTTAGAAGGAGTTAAATGACAACTTTTAGATTATTATGAGACAAACACAATTTAAATTTACATTTTTTTCTCCTAAATTGTCGTATAGTGACTCTCTTGGTGTTCTCTGCAATTTGTAAATCATATTACTCAAGTTTTAAGTCTAGATCTTAACCCAGTGACTTTCTGAAACTTGGCTTGGCTACAAAAAACAATCCGTGTTCTTTCTTAGCCTCTGAAGGGCAGTAGGCTTTACAGTTAATACCATGCATGTGTCTTCTACTCTGTGATAATCTTTCAAATCTTCTTGGTTTCTCAACTTGTCTGTAAACTCCTGGGCCAAGTTTCATGCCTTATACAACTTCTTTCCTTTTGTATCACTTCTGTGTTGCTTAATTATAGTAATTTCTTAACAAGGATTTTTAGATTCATCTGTCAATTTATTAACTGTATTATTAATAAGAAGAACAAAGCCAATTCACACTAAAAGCAAATGATTAGGAAAAAATGATTAGGAAAATTGCCTTCCTCATGAATAAAAGGAAGAGTTTTGGTCCTCATTCTCTTGATAGGTTGACTCAACTACATTTCCCATTTCATAAAAATACAGCTTCATTTGGGAAACATCTTTTACAATGTTTTGGTCTAAACATTACCACCTTTAAATATTTACTTAGAATCTTTATGAAGTTTGCACAGGATGTAAAGTAAAGATCACTAAAGATGAATGGTTACACTTTAGGTGAATGGTTTTATTATTTTTTCTTTTAGTGTTATTGAGATATAATTGACATACAGCACTGTATAAGTTTAAGGTATACAGCATAATAACTTACACATATTGTAAAATGATTGCCACAATAAATTTAGTTAACATCCATCATCTCCTACAGATTCAACAAATAGATGGATGGTTTTAAAAGCTTAGTGGTCAGAAGTTAGCTGGATTTTTTGGTTTAAAGTAAGTATAGAACAAAACATGAGAATCTGTATTTTAAATGAATTCAAAGTGTATCTTAAATGCTCACCTTAAAAGGTGATTTTATTACTTGAGAAATGTCACTTGTGATGGTTACAATCAGTGATAAAAAGCTAACTACAAGATTAGATATTTTAAAGAAAAGTATACGAATGAAACGTGTTCAGTCAAGGATGTCAGTCTCTGATCATTTTTTTTTTGCCTCTTTCTTTGTTCAACTTTATTGTTCTGTGCATTTGCTTATGACTTTCATGAAAGTTCCAGCCATCTTCATCAATCCACATGATATGTACCTTGCAAGGACCTTTTTAAAGGCTTACTTAAAATATTCCAAAACTGGATGAATCAATTGACCCTCTGTCCTTTGTAGTGATTAATTTGAAGCAGTCATGACACTTATTTATATGAAGATTGATGGAAGATTTCCTTATTTTATTTTTTAATCTCCTTTACCTTAACTATTTTTTCTAGAAAAATAAATCATATAGACATGCACACAAAGATAAGGGGTTTCAACATGATAACACTGAAATAAGTTTCACCTTAATGCTATGCATATAAATAAGGAATGTATGGAGTAGATATAAAGTAATCTTAAAATTAAAAGGGAATATTATTAAGCAAAAGGCACACATTTTTTTTTACCAGAGCTTAAACCTTTTTGTTTTTAACAAATTCAAAACCTCAAGGATTTCAAAATCTTTAGTTATTTATCTTAGCAAAAATTTTCAGACCACTTATTTTTAAAATTATAGTTACTGATTTATTTCACTTTTATATAGGTAACATAGAAAGTGAAGGCAAATTCAAAGATAGAATTACAAGAATAAGAATACCACCAAATGATTTAATAATTTACTGTTCAGAGCATTTATACTTTGTCATCATACATACAAATGAATAGTAAAAAGAGGATAGATAATGAGTCATATGTAATTAAAATTATTATTCAATCTTGAAATGAGTGTCCAAAACCATGGACACTGTAGGATACTGAATAAAAAGTTTACTTCTCACTCCTCTATTAAAATCTACTGACAGAAAAAACAAAAGAAAATAAACATATTCAGAGAGAGAATTATAGCCCCAAACCATATAATGTGTAGCAAATCTGCCAAATACCATGATATCCCAACTAAAACAAGGCAAAAATCTGAGAGATTTCACATGCATAGTCAATCTATATTCAGAATTTTCATTTTACCAAATGTCATTGTCACTATTCTGGGAGGTGTACCTCAAAAATCTTTTTCTTAAAATAATAAGATCTTACAGAAAGGTTTGATCATGATTAAAGTAAGAAAAACACTGTACAGTAACTCAGCGTCTAATCATAAAGTGGAAAGTATTTGAAGTTGAAGGAGAATTCAGGGTAATGTACCATTTTTATTTCATGTACTCTGGGCTCCAAATGAAAGGATATTCATAGCGGTAAAGAGAAGTAAAAGGAAGAGAAAAAGCATTAAACGGCAGGTGATAATACAGAGATTTTGTAGCCCCAGGAAACTAAATCTGTGTCACACTACCTCTGGAAAGGTGAGCAATGGGAGATATTTGCCCAGTGCTTAGGTAGGAGGAAAATTAGTAAGACAGTATTCCATAACAGAAATCTAAATAAAAGATGATACAAATTGAAACACCATACCAGTTCTTCCAAGTATCTCTTATCTGATCTATTCTAACAGGTATAATGAGAAATAAATCAATACAGGGTCTATGCATGCATTCTATTCACAAAATATGAAAAGGAAGAAACAAGCATAAGCAGAATGAAGCTGACAAACCTCTATCACAGAAAGTTATCAAAGTAATCAGAGAAAGAATTGAAGCTAATAAAGCAAGTTAACTGATCTCAGGATAGAAATTGAAGTAAAAAAAAAATTAAGGAATTATAGAAAGAAAATCATAGACCATAACACCATAAAGTACATCCAGGATAATGGTAAATAGCTAGAAGAAATCACACAGAATAAAATGAAACTGACAAAGGCACATTTCAAGTATACAATATAGCATTATTAACTGTAGTTACCATACTATATATTAGATCTCCTGAGTTTATTCATCCTATATCACTTTGAAGAACATCTCCTCATTTCCTTCACTCTCTGACCTCTGACAACCTTCATTCATTCTACTCTCTGGTTTTATGAGTTTGAATTTTTTGGATTCCATATATAAGTGAGATAAACTAGTATTTGTCTTTCTGTGTCTGGCTTATTTTACTTAGTATAATGTCCCTCAGATTCATCCATATCATCACAGATGGCAAATAAACATATGAAAAGATGTTCTACATTGTACCTCATCAAGGAAATGCAAATTAAAACAACAGTGAGATACCAGTCCACACCTATTAGAATGGCCAAAATCCAGAACACTGACAACAACAAATTTTGGCAAGGATGTGGACTAACAGAAACTCTCATTTCTTGTTAATGGGGATGCAAAGTGTTACAGCTACTTGGGAAGACACTTTTGAGGGTTTATTACAAAACTAAACATATTCTTACTACACGTGACCCAGCAGTCATGCTCCTTAGTATTTACCCAAAGGTGTTGAAAGACATGGAGGAAACTTAAATGCACATTATTAAGTGAAAGAAACCAATCTGAAAAGGCTATATACTATACGATGTCAACTATATGACTTTCTGGAAAAGGCAAAACTATGAAGACAATAAAAAGATTCATTTTTGCCATGAGTTGGGGGGAGAGGGAGGGATCAATATTTGGAGAACAGAGTATTTCTAGGACAGTGAAAATAAGTGACACTATAATTATGGATGCATGTCATTACACATTTGTCCAAACCCACAAGCTATACACCACCAAGAAAGACTCTAAAGCAAACTATTGACTTTGGATGATAATGATGTGTCAATGTAGGTTCATCACTTTCAACAAGGATACCATTGTGGCATGGCATGTTGATAATGAGTGAGGCTATGCACGTGTAGGGGCAGGATTATGTGGGAAATCTCTGTACCTCCTCTCAATTTTGTTTTAAACCTACATTTTGCATATAGGCAACAGTGATGGAAACATAACAATCAAAAGAGATAAAGGGCCCACATTCCTTTAATGTAAGTAAAGGGTATAAATTATTGCATGCACATAGAGATATTAAACAGAAGATTAAACACCCTATTGGAAGAGTGAACTTCCTTGGTCTTCATGACCTTCAAGGTTTGACCCTTCTTATGAGAGATTCCCCCTGACTCTCATTGCAAAATTCCCATTTCTGTTGTGTTAGTTTTGGTTTCCTTTAAAAGCAGACTGGGGGACAAAGACTTGGGGGCAGGTAATTTATTCAGAAATTGATCTCAGAAAGCATTAAAGTGGAGAAAGTGAGGCAGGAAATGGAGAAAAGCCAAATATGAATGAGTGGTTATTACTATGTGCTTAGTCTTGCTGGGGACATCTAGAACATGTTTCCAAATCATTTCATAAGGAGACAGGAAGACTGGAGCATTTCCCAACTTAGTCTCACATTTCATTGGTTGAGGGGTGCCTAAGAAGCATTAACTTCCCATCTCTAACTCCCTCTTTGATCCTGCTTGAGACTGAGCAGCACTGATTAGCTGGAAGGAATTCACAAACCCAGAAGCAGAAAGACACTGGCATGAGATGGGAAGCTGTCTGTGAGCTGGAAACAGGTGAAATTCAGGTAAAAACAGCGGGCCCAGGAGATACGGTGCAAGGTATCAACAGTGTCTGTTGTAGCCAGTTTTATTTTAAAAATTTTTTCAAATATATACACTCTGTTTTGGGGTCCCCAAGTCCACCCTCAGGTTTGATGATTCTCTAGAAGGATTCACATAACTCAGAAAATCTGTTTTGTTTTGTTTTCACAGTTCTAGCTGATTACAATGAAAGGATATGGATTAATATCAGCAATGCAAAAAAGGCATGCTGAGTGGAGACCAGGAGAAACCAGATGCAAGCTTCCTCTTAGTGAGGTCTTAAGACAGCATTTAATTCTCATAGCAACAATGTATGACAACATGTGTGAACTGTTGTCTATTGGGGAAGCTCACCTAGTCCTTGGTATCCAGGGTTTTTGTTTTTTGGGTTTCTTTGAATTTTATTTAGTTTTTATACAGCAGGTTCTTATTAGTTATCTATTATATATATATTAGTGTATTTGTGTCAATCCCAATCTCCCAATTCATCCCACTACCACCCCCCACCCCCTGCTTTCCCCCCCTTGGTGTCCATACGTTTGTTCTCTACATCTGTGTCTCTATTTCTGCCTTGCAAACTGGTTCATCTGTAGCATTTTTTCTAGATTCCATGTGCAAGCTGTGGAATACAATATTTGCTTTTCTCTTTCTGACATACTTCACTCCATATGACAGTCTCTAGTTCCATCCACATCTCTACAAATAACCCAATTTCGTTCCTTTTTATGGCTGAGTAATATTCCATTGTATATATGTACCACATCTTCTTTATCTATTTGTCTGTTGATGGGCATTTAGGTTGTTTCCATGACGTGGCTATTGTAAATAGTGCTGCAGTGAACATTGGGGTGCATGTGTCTTTTTGAATTATGGTTTTCTCTGGGTATATGCCCAGTAGAGGGATTGCTGTATCCAGAGTTTTACTGGGGATTCCTCACATATGCATAGTCCACGTGACTGACCTTAGCTACTGAGTTTCCAGCCTCCCCACCCACAACAGAAATTAAACTGATAGAGCATGGTGCAAAGCTCCAGCATGCAGAAACATATATTCACAATAAATTACACTGTTAGCATAAACTATCTGGTGTGGTCTGCAGTTTCAGGTCAAACACTTATCAGGCAGAATATTCCTAGGGGTCACAGGTTGTCCCCCAGGAGTTGGTCAAGGGACAGTCCTGAAGACCTTTAGAATGTTCAGGGTGTGAACAACCTAGGTATATTTCGTTAACCCTTTAGTGTATACCTTCCAAGACACTTATGATCTTTTCAAACCTTTGACAACTTGCCAACCAAGATTAAGTAACTAGCAACAACAGTGTACTCATTCAAATTTGAATCATAGGGCAGTTTTCCTGATCTATCTTTCCTTTGCATCTTGCAACTTAAAATGTGGTCTGTGAACCAGCAGCAGTGGCTTTACAATGGAGCTCGTTGGGCATGTAGAATCTCATGCAACCTTACTGAATTTACTTAAGCAGAATCTGCATTTGAACAAAATCCCTAGGTTAACATATCTGAGTTAAGATTTGAGAAGCACAGCCCTAGCAGGCCCATTTGTTATGCTACTCAGAGTTATATTGCAGTAGCCATTTGATACTGTTATCTTAAGCAAGTTGTTTGATCTCTCTGATCATGTTATCTCATTTATAAGGTATATTTTACACACACTCAGACTCACAAGTATATATATGTATTACATATGTGTGTAATATTATGTATATGAATCTTTCAGTGACATGTCAAAGATCAATTTTAATATATTTAAAGGGTCTTGCACAAAGATTGATTCTGTAGTGGTAGATATGACAATCATGATCATGATGGTCCCCATGAATACAGGGAACTGAAGGAAGACATAGGGTCACAGAGATTACTGCTGTGCAGAGAGGTAGGTAAAGAACAAAGATAGAAAAATGTAAGAGAGATCAGCAGTAGAGTTTTAAGAAGGAAGAGTAGTTGTATCTCATAAAACAGTTCAAAAATAGAAAAAAATGCCAATAGATTTTTACAAGTAGGACATGGGGCTAGTTTTAAAGGCTTAATTCAGCATATGACTTTCAATATAGTAGAGGTCTCCCTAGAAGAATGCACCCCTCTTCATCCCCAAATGAGTCATGCCATGAACTACCTGCTTCTGACCCCCAGCTGAATCTGGGCCAATTTTCTAATTCTAATGAAGCAGAGCTGTGGATTTATTAACTGAATGAGTGTTTTTTGCCTGATCCTGGCATTGTTTCCCTTAGATGTGTATAAGTGAGTATCAGGCAGACTGCAAGAGTCCTTCTTCATCCCTGTGACTTAAAAGTCTAGTTTTTATATAAAAATGATAAAATTCTTATTGAAAATGTGCTTGAAATACATGTAACATAAAATATTCTTGCACGTAGACCTGAAGTGCTTTTATCAATGTATTAATAAAGAACTGAATTAAAGAGGGTAGGTTCTTTTGAACGCCTGTGTTTATCACATTATCTTCTAAGAACTGTCCTTTTCATTTTGACATAGCTTAGAAATAATGCCTATATATTTTGCCAAAGTATAATTTTAAAAGTTAAAACATGATTCACATTGAAATGTAGAATGGACAAGTGTCAAAATGTCTTCAACTGATCAATAACAGAGATTTTGAGGAAGTGGGTATTAATAGGCATTTTGAAAAAAGAATATTAGAATAAGATTGCTATGGGATATAATGAACTGGTTAATGTCTTAAAGAGCAATAATATATAGTCGTTAGAAATATATGCTCTTCTGGGCCGGAATCTCCCAGTTCATATGTGATTTCACAGTGTCTGATCTCTGATTAAATAATAAATTGAAAAGTCAAGAGCAGATAATGCTTTCTAGGAAATTAAATAATCCCGTTAAGCAATGCTGCAGTACAATATCAAAAGGCCATGTTACTCAATCTTGGTCTAATTTTCAAGTGCTAAATAATTTTTTATGTGCACGTGATCTTCAGTACATTTCAAGTTACACATCTTTGTAATAGTACCATAAATACTGCAAGTGGACTCAGGGATCTAAATTCCGTCTTTATTAATTTATCCCTTTATTTTTGTCCTGTAGCAGTGAATTTGAAAACTGCTTACTAACCATTAACTCACAGAAGTATAGACATTTAACTAATTTCAGGAAAGGCGAGGCTGACTAACTTGCTGGAGAAATAAAATTAACCCTGGATATCAAGTTTATAAATGTATTCAGATAGTCCTCACATTCTAGTTTTCTTGTTAAGAAACCAAATTGCCTAAAGTAGCGCTAAATAGAAGTTGTCTTTTAATTTCAATGCATTATAAGGAAAAATGACTATTGCCTTAGCATTCTTCCCAATAATGAATACATTTATTATACGTCCAAGTATATTCCAAGTATCATATTTTTCTAATGAATTTAAGAGAAATGATCAGAAACTTTGGAGATAGGACTCAGCTTTAGGAAACGTTAAAAGCTTCTTCAGTTATTGTAGTTCACAGCGAGGACTGCAGTTCACTACCTGTTCATCATACCCCTTTGCATTCTTTGCTGAGAAGGAGTAAATAATTGGCTTTGGGCAGCTCCAGGCTTCCCCAACAGCACAGACATTTGAACCCTTAGAACTCTGCACATTCTTGATGCCCAGATACCCTCTTTGTAAGGGCCCAGTATCATTGGATCATACTCACTTAGTGAAACAGAAAAATAGTCTGATAATTAAAGCATGATTTAAATGTTGTTTAACTCTAGTATACATTTCTCAATTTACATCTTACTGGCCTGTGTGTGAAATAAGTTGATATGAAGATAAACACTAGCAAGTTCTATATAGTAATGGAATTTTCTTAGAATAAAACCATAAAATGAGATTAAGCATGCATAGAGAAACTAAAAAGTGAAAATGAAATGCTAAAAGTTCAATGATTTAGCATTAACTTTTCTCTTTGCTACCATGACTAAGGAAAAATCTCAGGGAATACATACTACATAAAATTAACATTTAATAATATATACTGTTGGAAGAGAGACTTTTTCCCCCTGAAATTACAGGCAGAGAATTTCCAAAAAAACTATACTATTTAATTTCAATGCTTTTAATTTTAGTCATTTTACCTAGTTCTTTCTCTTGCTCCTTCTTTCTTTTTTTTCTTATGCTTTTAAAGACAAGGCAACATCTCAAGTATGTAAAAAAAAAAAAAAAGTTTAAGCAAACTTGTGTTCATTCTAGAAAAAAGTTGAATTAAGAATTTGAGGGGGCTTCCCTGGTGGGGCAGTGGTTGGGAGTCCACCTGCCGCTGCAGGGGACACGGGTTTGTGCCCCGGTCTGGGAGGATACCACATGCCGCGGAGCAGCTGGGCCCGTGAGTCATGGCTGCTGAGCCTGCGCGTCCAGAGCCTGTGCTCCACAATGGGTGAGGCCACAACAGTGAGAGGCCCGCGTACAGCAAAAAAAAAAAAAAAAAAAAAAAAAAAAAAAAAAAAATAGAATTTGAGGTTTAGTTAACATGAAAGAATATGTTAAATTATTAATAAAGAAAAAACAGTGTGTCTGCTTATTATAACACATATCCTGAAGTGGGCAGAGACAGGTCCTATAAAAGCCAAGATTCTGCCTGCATTGGCTTAGAAGTTTATTGTAAAACATGTCTGAGCCAAGGAGATTTAGACGAGCAATGCCAAGTTAATATGAAGATGCCAATGTAGAATAATCTTTAAAAGATGGAGTCTCCAACACTGAAGTTACTGAAAGTACAATTCATGTCACGTCGATTTAATTGGAGACATCTGTTACCGAGATACAGAAGCATATCTGTCTATTAATTTCTGAGTTTAACTGTTCAGGCTGTGCTCACCCACTTAATTTTAATAAAGGCTCTATAAGAACTTCTTTTCAAGTGTTATTTTTTATGAAACCAAGTTTCAATCTCTGATATTTTTGGTCATTATGTCCATTTTAAAGTATAGGTAGAAAAGGAGAAGGGTGTTCAAAAAGAAAATTCTCTCCCCTACTGGAAGTCTGTTTCTCAAGAGATGCTGTTTTTATTTTACCACAGCAAGACCTGAGAGCCTCCATGTTACCAGATGCCTTATGCATTCCTCACTAGTCTCTTTTTTACATTTTGAATCTCCTTTGCACTGGGCTAGAAATACAAGTTTTCAGTAAGTGTTTGCTCAATGAGTATCAGTGAAAACTCCAGGCTTTTTATAAGAGTAGAAATAATGAATAGGTTAATGATAGAGTTTCTGAAAAATCAAAGACTTGTTAAATAAGATAATGAATTAAAGATGAAGCGAAACATTAACAGCAATAAATACAGTGTTTGGACAGATAAATATTGGAGATACATCAGTGGGTAGAATCCCACATCTCAAGGTATAAGTAGTTCATACAATTTTTTTTCCTTCAACAGTTTATTCATCAGCTTTTAATTTAGCTCACCAACTGACACTTAAAATAATGGATCTTCCCACCATATGATATGGTCTATAACTTACAGAACAAGCAATAAGTCTATTATCCATCATGAGATGCAACATCCCATGCCCCCAAAACACAAAGGTAGCAATCATTCAAGAGCTTCCTAGCAACTTAGATGGGTCAGAGCTAATACTGGTTTCAGTCACTGCTTCAGTCAAGTTCTTCAGTGAAGGCACTGGCATTGGCATTGGACAGGTAACTCATAACGTACGACTCTGTTCTAGTGTCTAATATCAGTAAAAACTTCACAAATTGTGCCTGTATAGATTACATTCATTCAGGATTAGTGTGTTTGAAATAAGTGAACCTGACTTATAAGAGCTCTGCTGGCCCTCCACATGTGCAGTGTTGAATAGAGGATTATCTATTCAGCTTATTATAGGACTAGAATAAATCATAAAACCGCCTATGCTTTTCTTTGGTTCTAAAGCAGACTTTTCTAAACCTAGCATTTCAGTTATATAACATTATTTTAAAGTATCAATTAAGGCATTAAAATATCATAATTTTCTCATTAGGTCTATTTGGATATTACATATTTTTGTCCATTAATTTGAAGTTTTTCAGTTAAATATGGAACATAATGTTAAGTAGCTGTCAAAATCCAGGTTTTCTCAAACAAAGATATTACTTGATATTGATTAAAATATCTTAAGTAGAAACATGCTTTTATTCTTTCTGGCTTTAAGCTATGATGTTAATGCCTATTGTTTTGGAAGTTAATATTTAGCGTTAGATGACTGAAAACTCTGCTATATACTTAGGTAGTAATAGTTCAATACAGGTTTGTACATTAAATTTAGTTAGTTGGGCTGAAAAGTGACCTCAGATTTAGGGGAAAAAAAAATGTACACTTCCAACTACTTATGCAAACCACTGCTGTGAGGCCAAGGCTAACTCAACAGAACAAGACATGATTTTTATATTGCACTAGCGTTTACCAATTTCTAGGCCTAGGGTAAGCTTATATATTAAAGTAAAACCATGTTTTAGCTTTAATTTTTAAATGTTATTTTTCAATTAATCAGAAAGCAAATTTGAAAAAATTATTTAACTATTCTTTTAATATCAAGTTTAAATCCAATTTTCCCATGTAGCCTTTGAAATTATATTTTAAACACTGAAACTACATATTTACCAACACAAAGTAGTCATCATCAATCTCCATTTTTTAGCGGAAGCCCCTTAAGTTCACTGGGGAGATACATAAATTAAATAATAAAGTATTTTAGTATGCTTTAAAAGAAAACACTTTAGTGAATTATGTGGAAAGCAATCCTTTAGAAAATATCAATATCAAGCTATGAAAATAATTTTAACTTTAGGTCCACTTTATTATTAATAGGTAAATTATTTTATTGTAGCTGTATTTAAAAGTGTAAACAAGCTGTGTTTTCGACTTGTGACCATTTCTCTCTCTTATGCTATAATTGCCAAAACCACTGATGTCAGGAACAGCAGCTCAACTGTTCTCCAGACTCCCTTTGGGACTTGGGACACAGAAATAAATCGTTAGTTACTACCCAGTATGCAGGTTTTGAATAAGAAATTGCCTAAAAGTCACCCCACCACTAAGGTGACAGGAAGTGCTTCAAGTTAACCCTAAATTCTGGTTTAACCCCTAGCATAAATACACAGGTGTTGACATTATAAATAATCTCTTATTAAAGGAGACGTGAAAAAATAGTTCTGTTAAATAATGTGTTTGGGGGGTGAAGAGGACAAGGGAAAGTAAAAGACATCATAAAACCTTATATCATTGTGAAGTTAAAAGAGTAGAAAAGACCTACCTTAGAACCACAATAGTGGTTCTAGCCCCTATCTCCTGCTCACTTATTATACATCATTCAAAAAAACAAAGAAAGAAATCCTAGCTTTATAATAATTTTCAGGGATATAAACCTTATATGGAATCACGTAAGAAATGAAGGTAGTATATAAATCAGAGTATTAATATTAGAAATAAATTTATTGTTTTGTTTAGCTGGTAAAGAAGAGAAGTTAGCCATTACATGGAGTGAGGTGTAGAGGGGTACATAAAATATGCAGCCAGAGAAGCAATCTATTCCTCCTAATTAAACTTGGTTTTGGTCTGAGCTATGCTAACATGTAAGGTCTTGATATTCTTTTCTTCCCGGTGTCTCTCCTCTTTATCATCTTTCAAATGAAGTTCTCGGTTCAGATCATCAATGACTCTACAGTCAACTTCAGCCAAACATGTGAAAAGTTTAATGTTAGTCATTGGTTTTCAACCTCTTCTTTCTGAGTTTTCCTTTTTGACATAATCTTAGGATACTTTAGGCTCTTTTCACTTTTTCACATCTAGAAAATGTGGATCTAGGTAACCATCTAGAAAAGGTGGATCTAGGGGTAGCTCATTCACATTTGGGCATAATGTTTACCCTTTAAGCACACACATTTATGATAGAATAACAGATATTGTACATTTGTGAAGAAGTTTTAAACAAAACTGAGGATATTTTGAAGTTAAAGCCCACTAAATTAAGTATTGCTAATGCAGTTGGCTTCAAGGCTTACTTCAAAGTAAACTTAACTTTATTTTGAAGGTGAAATATATAACAGAATGCTTCTTTCACTCTGGGGGTCTTTCTTCCCCACTCCCTAGGCAAGTGAGTGCTTTCCTGGGGAGATTGGTGCAAATTTATAGGGGTTAAATTCAAATTTCTGTTTTGAGTTTCTTTAATTCTTGATATCCCCTTAATCCTGACCTCAACATAGAGAGCACCAATCTTCCTCTGGCTGTCACTCCACTTTCCCAATTCATGATACAAGACTCCCTTCCTTATATATATATATATATTGATTCTTTTGAAAATATTTTCTCCCATTCTGAGGGTTGTTTTTTCATCTTGTTTATAGTTTCCTTTGCTGTGCAAAATCTTTTAAGTTTCATTAGATCCCATTTGTTGTGCTTATGTACTTTACTTAGTAATGAAGTTAATTGCTTCAATTTTTTTTTTTTTACAGAAAAAGCATAAGTGGTCTGATTATGTGTGGTATATCACACAATAGATAACTATTTTTAATATTTGGCCATAGCTGGGTTTACTGAATTTAACCTTAATCACTACCAGTATCCACCTAGTGGCAACTAATCTTAAAAACACAAAATAAATTATAACCAAATTAATCTTCTCATTTATAAATCATTCCATAATGATTGGACTGTTATGTACCAAGGCTTATGCTAACCAATGGGAATACAGCCATGAATAAGATGTGATCTCTATGCTGGAGATGTTTATTACACATGTGAGGGGAACTTTATGTGGGTGAATTCATGGCTGTAACATTACATAAGTAATGGAGTTGTCATAGCAGATATCTATCAAAGCCACAACATTAATGGTTCAGTAACAGTGAGCTTCCGTTTATCAAACAGAGTTTTATTAGTGGTTCAATTTCTCTAGGTAAATTGTTGTGGGATGGTATAAAACTACATAATTGTCATAACTTGGGTTCCCTAAAAGCTGCAAAAGGAACATGGCATAGATATTTTATTTAGGTATTCTTGGAAGCATAAATAAAGGAGTAGGCAGAGTAAGACAGCACATAGAGAAAAGTCAGTGAAGGAGGAATTACTGAGTTGGTTACCAATGCGGGCAAATGGTATTTATCCTGCTACTGGACCCCTTAGGAACTCTGTAAAACATACCTCAGGATTATTCCCCTGGAGAATGGAGAGGGTGACCTTTTATTTCTTGATTTTGGGACTCACACTGTTGAGTTTTGCTCTCAGAGGCTCTAACTTCCTAGCACTTCCTGGCTGTGCCTATATGCAAACTGAGTGGTCTTCTGAGTTTCCAAAAATACCTGAGGCAGAGAAGCCTAGAAAGTCTTCGTAACACTCACTGGGAGTAGAAACTTGAAAAACTACCTACAAATAAACAACACAGCTTCACTGAAGCTGGTGGACCAAGGGAATGTGCCCGTAAGTACCAGCAGAGGTCTGTTGCTATCATCTACCTTAATGGTTGCATTTATGTGGCCATCAATAGTCATTTCACTTGTTACACAAAGCATGCATTGCTTAATGAAATAAAACTCTTTTAAAAGCTCTTACTTTTGAAAATTAAACTGTCTTTTAACATTACATATTTCAAGTTTTATTTTCACCAAATGCAATCAACATTATATAGTAAAAGCTAAATTAATAAAGGTGTAACACTCCAATGACAAATACATTTCTCAAACTTAAAAATCAAAGCATATAGCATTTGTGGTAATCAGTTCACAATATATGAAAATTAAACCTTCATGTTGTATGCCTTAAACTTGGGGATGCATGTCAATTATTTTTCAATAAAACGGGAAAAAAGGTAAAATAATACCTAATTAGTGTTTTAGTAATCCATTACAGATTATCAGATAAAGGGAAAAGAAGGAAATATAATATTAAAAATATCGTTAAATGTACATTAAAATTTTTGGACATGAAAATGTGACTTGAAAAATCAACAATAGTGGTTTTAAAATATAAGGGAGGGAGGGCTTCCCTGGTGGTGCAGTGGTTGAGAGTCCGCCTGCCGATGCAGGGGACACGGGTTTGTGCCCCGGTCCGGGAAGATCCCACATGCCGCGGAGCAGCTGGGCCCGTGAGCCATGGCCGCTGAGCCTGCGCATCCGGAGCTTGTGCTCCGCAACGGGAGAGGCCACAACAGTGAGAGGCCCACGTACCGCAGAAAAAAAAAAAAAAAGAATCAATGGACAAAGGATTAATCTCCAATATATATAAACAGTTCATGCAGCTCAATATTAAAAAAACAAACAACCCAATCCAAAAATGGGCAGAAGACCTAAATAGACATTTCTCCATAGAGGATATACAGACCGCCAACAAACACATGAAAGGATGCTCAACATCACTAATCATTAGAGAAATGCAAATCAAAACTACAGTGAGTTACCACCTCACACAAGTCAGAAGGACCACTCTCAAAAAATCTACAAACAATAAATGCTGGAGAGGGTGTGGAGAAAAGGGAACCCTCTTGCACTGTTGGTGGGAATATAAATTGATACAACCACCATAGAAAACAGTATGGAGGTTCCTTTAAAAACTAAAACTAGAACTACCATATGACCCAGCAATCCCACTACTGGGTATATACCCTAAGAAAACCATAATTAAAAAAGACACATGCACCTCAGTGTTCGTTGCATCTATTTACAACAGCCAGGGCATGGAAGCAACCTAAATGCCCATTGACAGACGAATGGATAAAGAAGATGTGGTACATATATACAATGGAATATTACTCAGCCATAAAAAAGAATGAGACTGGGTCATCTGTAGAGACATGGATGGACCTAGAGACTGTCATACAGAGTGAAATAAGTCAGAAAGAGAAAAACAAATATCGTATATAAACACATGTATGTGGAATCTAGAAAAATGGTACAGATGAGCCAGTTTGCAAGCCAGAAATAGAGACACAGGTGTAGAGAACAAACATATGGACACCGAGGGGACAAAACAAGGGCTGGGGGGGCAGTGTGGTCAGGGTGGTATGAATTGGGAGATTGGGATTGACATATACACACCAATATGTATAAAATGGAAAACTAATAGAACCTGCTGTATAAAAAAAATACATAAAATAAAATTCAAAAATAAATAAAATAAAATACCTGGAAAAAAATGTACCTAAGCACAGTCTGAATTCAAACACCTAAAGCATAGTGCTATTCCTAGTAGTCCATATTTTATTAAAATTAATATGTACTTCTTTAACTTTGGATTAGCAAATTTATTTTAAAATACTTTTCACAGGCAAAAGACATCTCATGTTCTCATGTGCAAACCATATCTTCATTCACATCAAAACAAACTTTCAACAACAAAAAAATTTCAATAACTGTTGAAAAAATTAGAACATGTAATACACAATTTAAAGAAATAGTTTTAGAACTTCACCAAGGTTGCCTCATTAGAGGAAGTTCACTTTTGGTGTACATCCAAAGTTCCAGATTAAATGTTGTGTTGAAATAGAATTGAACAGGAATATAATCTTGAACTTTTCTTATTCTCTTAAAAGTTTAGCTTTGAGTTAGCCTTTATATTTATTATTTTAAAAAATTGCAAGTATATAACCAAACCAATCACTCACGGATAAAATGAGTATGCAAAAATACTTTTCCCCTTAAAATAATATATAATAACCTAAACAGAATAGCTGTGAGTGATAATAATATGTTTATTTCATTTATAATCTATAAAATTACACAGTTTGAATATGAAAAAAATGTTATGCCATTTATTCATCTAGCAGAAGTGATTTCAAATGTAAGTAATATTTTTGAATATTTTTTCAGGTAAAAATGTAATCTTTGAATGAGTTTGGACTTTGAAGACAGATTCATGAAGATTGCAAATATCTAAAAAAGTGCATATATTCATAGTAGATAATGGTAAGATGCGAAATGATGAAGCTGCTTGTGAAAATACTGGTTTTGCAGATTCTCATTTAATTTCTGTGACTTAAGTGTATAACATACTACACAAAATATAGTAAGAGCTTAATAAATATTTGCTACTTTTATTTATTTTTGTTTCATGTATAGGATATCATAATATTTATTCTTTTGCTGATTGCTAATCATTCTTCAGAACATTTTTTTAGTTATTATTTTCACTTTTCTCCCTCAATAGATTTTGGAGAATATACTGCATGTATTATTAATTTAATTGTATACAGAAAATATTTTTTTAATTAAAAAAAAGAAAATTACATTTGTTAACAATCTAATATTGTCTACAGGAATAGATAATGTAGGTCATCCAAGTTGAGCTGAACGTTTTGGTCTTAGCTTCCCATTGTCAAACTTCATGGCCAACCAGGGCAGCTGTTCATTTTATAGGAACTCCGTTCAATTTCAATTTATGTACTTAAGAGTGTTCCAAGAACTATCTGCCAAGTTATTTTTTTTTTTCAGTTTATTGTCAGGTTTTTTCTTTTGTGTTAAATGCTACATTAAAGTCTACTGAGATTTAATTATTAGAGGTTATACATTGATTGTGGATACAGATGGCAATGGAGTAGTCAATATATTTGGCAAAAGCATCGAGAATTTACAGGAAATGGCAGATGCTCACATGAGTATAGAAAACTAGGAAGTCAACGAGAAGGATGGTCAGCTCTTCATCTTCTGCATAGTTTTATATTTCCCTAGATGACTAAATAATTTCTGTAAATATAATTAAATAGGATAATAGGTCTAAGAAATGTTTAATGAGGAAATAATTTGTCAATTTACTAAGTTATTACATTATAATTCTTATCATTAAGGCAAATAAGACTTGAAAGGTCTAAAATTTTATGTGAGGAAAAGATTTAACTGTATCTAAGTATAGTATATATATATATGAGTTATATCCAAAAAATTACCTATAAAATATTTGAAATTTGATCTATTTTTACTTACATTTTATTGATCTTAAGTTTGATGTATGAAGGAATCCATTGTAAGAAAATCTGTATAGAAGACATACTTTTTCATGTTTAATACACCTAACTCTAAATAAACTTAATTCTTAGGAAAACTATTCTCTTCCAAATCCTAAACATATAAAAATCTTGGAAAACTTTGGAAGAATTTATATGGTTAAAATTTTCATATCTTCCCTATGTATTTTATAACTTACATTTTTCTTTTCTCTTATTGTGTATATTTCCTTAATCTGCACTAGTCCAAAATTTGTTTCATGGGAAACAAGGAGATAATGTTTCATGACAACAAAATGAAAAATTTGTCTCTACCTTCTGCACTAAATTGGCACAGATGTCTCAAAAAATTTAGTTCTTTTAATAAAATTAGTCACCTAGATCTTAGGATGTGCCTTACAATTATTGTCAATTAGAACATGTCTTCACATCCTTAGTAGCCTCTTAAAAATCTTTATTTTATCTCAGCTCTTACAGTACAATGGTACTTGTTATATTAGTCAAGCCAATCTTATTTCTTTTTCATTTTTTTATTATTTTGACCCTCTAAGATTCCCACAATCCAACTTTCTCTGGAAAAGTTACAAACCCTCTTCCTAGTCAATAATGTCTTCTCTTCCTTAATGGTATAGTGAGTTGCCCAAATGTTCCCTTTGGGCAATTTGGATTGTTCCTCTTGGTTTTTTTCCTTGATTCAATAGCTGAGAATTAATTTTCACATTCAGTTATTTCTTGCTTTCTCTGCCATAAATCAGCTCCTCATCTCACTTAAACACTCTCAGTCTTTTTCTGAATAGTGTTTTCTGCATCTAGGTTCTCCACTTTCAATGTCTTCTTCACTTTGTCACTGGGATCATCTTTCTAAAACACAGAACAGTCCACAAAATTAAGTTATGCTTTCATAGCATGAAATATAAGCCTTTCACAATCCCACCTCAAAAAGTGCTGAATCCTAATTTCCCACTGTTCCTCATCTTTTATTTTCCCATTTTCTACAAACACAACCAGACTACAGAGCCATGGGGTTATCAACAATATTTCTGGTACTCCGCATGCCTGTCTTCATACTTTTGCATATGTTCATCTCTATGTTGAAACTGAATATTCTTTTTTGAACCATTCACATGTGGCCCACTCCCATGTAATACTTTAAAGCTCAATGCAAAATCCCTTGTCCATAGAGCCTTCACTTAATGTATAAATGTAATTGGCTCCTTTGTCTTCACTTCAAAGTTTGAAGTACACCATTTTAGTACGCACATTTAAAAAATAAATACTAAAGTATTTTAAATATTTGGACTATAGTATTATAAGCAACTGCTCCATTAAATACTGGCACTTAACTGGTGTCATTTTGATTTTCAATTTTCCATGTATGAAATCTCACATGATCTGAGAAAACATGTATATGGTCTTCTTCAATTCCTTAAGTCTATGAAACAAGGAGCAAAGATTTTCAATTTGAAAAGACTAACTTATCATTTTCATATGTATTCATATATACTTCATACACATTCAGAATATTTTATCAATAAAATCAAGAACATTAGAGAAAAATGCTTTGATACATTTGAGTAAAATATAGTAAAAAGTTTGGGATCAATAGCTTTTTCAATATCATTCTGTGAGAATTTCAGTCATTAAGTGGATTCTAGTTCTACAGCTTCAAGGAGATCTAATTCTATGTGAGTGAAGAGAAGAAAATCTGGCATTCAAAAAACTGGAAAGTATGTTTATTCCAAAAATGACTCACGTTATGTGACCTGTTAAAACATCTTTCTTGGCCCATTCAACAGTTTTCACTTTACCTCATATCACTACACAAATGACTTCAAATTTATAACAATACTCCACTATATGGGATAGTTTTGTGAGAATTGTTATACTTAATATTATTCTAAAAATGTGAGTATATCTGGAATTTCAATTTCTGTTAATGTGAAATAGGTTAATGTGTTTAACTATTGTGCTCCATTTAAATCTGTGCTAGAAATCAATATGTTCATCCACTTCTTTTATGTAGAAAAGAATTAGAAGAAAGAGAGATGGATGTATTGGGGGTACAAGCCAAATAAATTACTAACACTGCTTAGGAATTGAAAGGTCTACAGATAAAGTTATAGAGCATCCTCATTGCCTACATGCTATTTATAGTTTTGTCTGCAATGTTATCTTCATAAAAGGAACTGACTGGAGTTATTTTGGATTAAATAAAATGGTAGAACTTCATGTAATTTAGCTTCTTATTTCAATGATGATGAGAAAACATTTCATAAACATTTGCAAGTATATGGCACATGGTTAACTGACATTTTCTTTGACTGCTTGAGGTCCAGTAATTGCCAACACAGGTTATTGTCAGAAGTCACTCATGTCTTAAGCGTCTTGATACCTCAGGTTTCTGAAGATGGATATTCAAGCAATCTGCCCACAATTCAACTCACACCACTGATCAGATTGATCTGAAAGTCTCATAAATAAATCCAGTTAGATTTACAGCCCAGATCTTCTTATGTCTTCTATAAGGTTTGTATATAGTACAGTTTTTGGATTTTCAGCTTTTTACCTGATAGCAGTGCCTTTAAATTTCTCATAACAGAGAGGTATAGTGAAAACCTTTTTTATACATTATTCTTTCTTACAATTTTGTCTATATTGGTCTATAGTGCTTCTTTAGATATAGATTCTGTCACTCAAAAATATAGGATTCTGTTTTAATTTTTTTTTTTTTTTTTTTCGATACGAGGGCCTCTCACTGTTGTGGCCTCTCCCGTTGCGGAGCAACAGGCTCCGGACGCACAGGCTCAGCGTCCATGGCTCACGGGCCCAGCTGCTCCGCAGCATGCAGGATCCTCCTGGACCGGGGCACGAACCCGCGTCCCCTGCATCGGCAGGCGGACTCTCAACCACTGTGCCACCAGGGAAGCCCTGTTTTAATTTTTATAAATCTGCTGTGCTTCATCTAACTTAGATGCCATCTGACAGTGGTAAAGCCAGTTCTGGTCACTTTCAGCAACCTAAAGCTTTAAGTCTGATTAAGAATGGGATGCCAGGACAGAATTCATAGCATTAGAAGATTTGAAAGGATCTATATTCTACAGCCATAACTTACACAAACTTATAAATAATCAGTTGGAATTACAACCAAAATTATTAAGTAGACTGGTTTGGGTCTCTTAAAGAATGTGAGCAGAAGCAGCATACATGTCAAATATTTTGCAATGTTTTGAATTTCATCTTTTTACCTGTAGATGCACCTATGTTTTTTCTTGATTGTTCCTTTGGCTCACTATGCTTGTGACTAACTTTACCATTTGCAAAAATGTCACCTTTTCAGAAATCAAGTGCTTTTCCTTATGGAATAAAATTAGATGTCTTTTTTGAATGATAACCACATAGAAAGATAAAATAAAAGCACTTAATGACTAGAAATAATAGTCTTTGGAGATGTTCGCTTCTCTTACACAGGAAAAGGGCAGGGTAGGGTTAGTTTTACTGTTCCCATCTGCACAATGTAAGACGGAAAATGAAAAAGAGTGATCCCATATCATATTCAGCACAGAGCCTTCCTTAGGCATTAGCTTTGCTTTAAAATCTTTTTGGTTTTGCTATAATTCTCCTTTCATTCATTTATTTTTGAAAAATAGTACTTGAGTGATAGAATCGTCTAAGGTCAAAAAGATTTTTGTTTACTTTTTTCTTTTTTATGTTCAACTATTAAATGCTTTTATTTGCCACATATAAAGTGTTTTAACTTTTTGCAAAGGAGAAATATTATACTGTCGCCTTATAAATTTCATAATTATTGCACAAAAATTCAAAAATTATCTTATTAGTAAGAGATCAGGTTGGTAGATTTGTGGTAGATCTACTTTTGCAGTAGGTATAATCCTAAAATGACCCTCAATGGCCCACATCTTTGTGTAATCTCCTCTTATTGAATGTGGGCAGGACCTGTAACTTGTTTCTAACCATTAGAATATTATGAGTTATAATTCCTATGATTATGTTACATTAAATGGCAAAGGTGAAGAGATTTTGCAGATATAATGAAGATTCCTAATCAGTTGACTGTATGTTGGTCAAAAGGGTGATTACTGTATTATGAGTGTGCCAGTCATAATCAGTTGAGTTTGTTAGAAAAGGACATGGCTATTAGAAACAAAAGAAGTCAGAGATTTCCTCTCTTCAGCTATCCTTGAAGAGGCAAACAGTTATTGAGAATAAGGCTACATGTTAAGGAATGGCAGGAAACTCTAGGAGCTAAGGGCTTTCCGTCCTATAATCACAAGAAATAAATTCTACCAATGACCAAGTGAGCATTAAAGAATACCCAGAGCCTCGGATAAGACCCAACTCCAGCTGATACCTTGATTGTAGCCTGTAAGATCCTGAGCAGTGGACCCAACTACGCCATCCTGAATCATGGAAAGTATAAGATGTTAAATAGGAATTGTTTTAAGCTACTACATTTGTGATAATTTTTTATGCAGTATAGAAAAGTAATATCTACAGGAGAATCTACTCTAGGAAACAACAACCTTGATATTGAAATACATTATATACATATTTAAAATACAAAGTAAAATTATGTAAGGCATCATGGGAGAGAGAAAAAAAGATTGATGGAAATTTAGAAAAAAAGAGTGAGAAGTTCTTTCTGAAGGAATCAAGACACTTCATAAAGAGGCAGTTCTGTGTTCATTTAAAAATGAAAGAGTTCCTCTAGGTAAACATGGGAAGGGCATCAGAGCTGATGACTTCTTACATAAATAAAGGCATCTTGGCAGCTGCATACAGACTAGTGAGCTATTTACATGAGTATGTGAAGTATTTGAAGAGGAATAGTGAGCACTCAAGTTAAAAAGTAGTTTGGAGACTTTTAGATACCTTACATGGGGGGGGGGTTGTTACTGAAGATGATTTTGATGAGGAGGAAATGGAGATGGTTTTCCACTTACTACTTTTGTGACCTGGCACAAATTACTTCCCTAAGCCTCATTCTTTTTATCTATGAAATGGGTAAAAAAAAAAGACCTACTGTGTAGTGTGGCTTGCAATGACAAAAGTACTAGTTCTCAATGCAGAGAAGGACTGGAGTTTATTATCTATAGCATCTCTGGCCATAGTATGGAGGCTAACTTAGAGGGAAGAGGATGATAAGGCAAGTTAGAAGGAATTGTGATGGTTTTTGACCAGTCTCTGTTAGTAACAGTAGGAATAACATGTGAGAGATAGATATGAGACTCTGGAAAGATACAAAGAACCAATATTTCTTGCCAATGTAAAATATTTCTAAATGTGAAAAGAAAGCATTGCAAGACATTAAAAGTTCAAATTAAAAAAAATCTAAAACATCTTTTCGTTTCTGTGTCCGGTTGTTGTCTGATGTCATTAATATATCCAATATTTTCATTTTCAGAGCTGCCCCAGGCATATTTGGTTTTTTTGCTAATGGAAGTGATTAAATATTTTGAAACATGGAATGATGTGACCACATCTGTTCTTGAAGAACATAAACATGTAAAGGGCACATAGGAGCCAAGTGTGGCAGCAGTGGGTAGAGTGGTTAAGTACTTCTGTGTAATCTGGTAAAGAGACCATGAGGCTTATAGGAGAGCCATGATGGTGAGAATAGAAAGGAGGTAGTAGTTCCAGACATAATCCAAAGGGAAAATTTTAGGAGTTTGGTGAATGAGAGAATATGGGATATAAACATGGAAGAAAAAGAGGTGATTTCAGTGATATCCTATGGACAGTTTTTATTGGCTCCCAAGAGCAGATTTTGCACATCTGTCACCAACTTCCTGTTTAGTGATATCAAAGAGTTACTTGAATTAGCCATAGTGTGAATAATCACAACATTACAAATTAGGCCTATATTTATGGGAAACTGGCTGTTAAACATGTACCAGCACACCACCGAATGATTCTGAGTTTTCAAGTGAAAACTAAGCAGCTAGGAAGATAGTAGTTCTATGAATTCAGAAAGGTTAAGTCAAGAGTAGGAAAATTTGAATTAAAAAAGGTAAGGGAAGTAAAAGAAGCATGACTTTCTGGTGGAGGAAGGGGAAAAATATGTTTGCTTGAGGACCTCTTGGATTGAGATTCCAGAGGTTAGCATCGTGCTTGATACTTGGTTCTACATTCTTCTACTGTCAACTGAATGACTACCTTGGGAGCCAACCAAAAAATCTATCAGGAAGCTGGAAAAGTGAAATCTGAAGTTAGAACTACATACACAACTACACACACACACACACACACACACACACACACACTATAGAATCATCTATATGGGATGGTATTTGAAATACTAAGATTTTATTAAGAAAATGTGTGGATTTATAAATGGGAAAATAAAGGACAGAATTCTGAGCAGTTTGTGACCAAAGGCATTTGAGAAGAAGGAGGTAAAAGGGCATTGTCACAAATCTAGTCGGGGAGTCTGGAGCTGGAATGAAATGCTGTAGATGAGACAAGGGATGAAATGTAAGAATCTGTCACAGGATTGGATGAGTAGTGATTGGTGGGATGCAAAGTTCTTCAGACAGTTGGAGCAGAATCTACAGTTAAAGTTTGTCAAAATGTAGCCATTCATAAGAATCAGCCAGAGGGTTTGTTAATGCAGATTTTGAGGCTCCACCCTCAGTGACTCTGATCCAGTAGGAGGTTCAGGCAGGAAATCTGCAGCCTGTTGTTTTGGAAACATTGTAGAAGGGATTGAGAAATAACAGGAAATAAAATATGGAACTGCAAGGTGAGGAGCATAGCTTTCTCTTTCCGGCATTACAGCAGTCACTGGAGAAGAGAGAAGCATTGGAATTTTGATTCGAATTGGGTTCATGAAGTACACTTTCAGGTTAGAAGTGAATGGAATATGTTGATTAAAAGAGTGTGCAGGGGGCTTCCCTTCCCTGGTGGCGCAGTGGTTGAGAGTCCGGCTGCCAATGCAGGGGACACGGGTTCGTGCCCTGGTCTGGGAAGATCCCACATGCCGCGGAGCGGCTGGGCCCGTGAGCCATGGCTGCTGAGCCTGCGCGTCCGGAGCCTGTGCTCCGCGGGGGAAGAGGCCACAGCAGTGAGAGGCCCGCGTACAGCAAACAAAAAAAAAAAAAAAGGGAGAAGAGAAAAAGACCAATGATGGGCGAAAAAAAAAATAAGTGGAATGGGGCTATGGAGGCGGGGAGAAGTGGTTACATACTTTTGGAGAAGGCCAGGGAGAGGAAAAATGATGACATTTAAACTAAGTAAAGAAACTTTTGTTAAAGGAAACACTTAAATGTGGAGCACATTGTACCATATTCAGTTGATAAAAGTAACAGTTATCATTTAATTTGTTTATGTTAATACCAAATAAAATATATTTTACAGGAAAATGAGAGGTTTTCCTTTTAAAACTTAAATTGATTAGTTTTCCACTAAGGCTTAAAATTCCATTCATACCCCAAAGGCTTTATAAAAGGTTTTATAATACTCCCCCCTCCCACCGAAGGAATACAGCTATAAGCAAAGTTCTACTCTTTTCCTAAAAATGGCTGTATAATTAGGAAATCGCTGCTTCATTAGATTAATTGATACCATTCTGAAGATTTCAGAGAGAAAGACATTTTGTGTAGGGAATTGGTTAGAAAGGTGTTAGAAAGTCTGGAGGAGCAAAGGGCAGAAGGTGTTTTACTCAGTTTAGGGAGGATGGAGGCCATCCACCTGCCATGGGCACTGAGCTAACAAAAGATGCTGGTGGCACTGCCATTCGTGCCAAAGAGGAGCCACCCTGCTGCCACTGCAGAAACTGCTGATGGTCCTGGTACCCACCGTCCCAACTATTGCACCTGCTAATGTTAGAAACATAATCATGTCTCCCTTCTTCCTGCTTCTAATCTAGTACTGGTATTTCTACAGGCCAAATCCAACTAACTTCCATTTTGCAAAAGAGTCTTGGGAATACAGTTTGCAAGCTTCTAACCCTTGTGATACTGAGAAGAGTACAGGATTGTTAGAGTGGGATTTAATGCCCAATGACAGACAATATCTGGTACACTCACCTATTCCTCCCCAAAGCGGAAAAGTAGAATGCTTGAAAACATAAAAGGACAATTCGAATAATATAAGAAATGCTATAACAATAGTGTTATAAGAGATTGGCTGTATCATAAGATTAGATGTCTCTTTCTGCCTTTTTTATTATATTTTTATTGGTGGCCGAATCCAGAGCTTTTTTGTGGCCACTGAGACACACACACACATAAACACACATAAACATGTCTATCTATCTATCTATCTATCTATCTGCCTATCATCTATTTATGTGTCTTCATATTTGTGAGGCAACACATTTAAAAATTTATTTTATTGAAGTATAGTTGATTTACAATGCTGTGTTAATTTCTGCTGTACAGCAAAGTGACTCAGTTATGCATATATATACATATTCTTTTTCATATTCTTTTCCATTATGGCTTATCAGAGGATATTGAATATGGTTCCCTGTACTATACAGTAGGACCTTGTTGTTTATCCATTCTGTATATAACAGTTTCCATCTGCTAATCTGAGGCAATACATTTTTCGAGAAACTTTCTTAGAAGTAGTTTATTTACACAAGTCATAGCATAGATTTGATAACTCATTAAGTTATTTAGGAACCATTTATGGATAGTTTGCTAGGTCCAATGGGAAATAAAATTGTCAATAATATCAGCTAACTTTTACTGAGAACTGATTTTGTGCTTGGAAATTTTCTAAGTGGTTAATATGCAGTGTCTCAAGACATCCTTACAGCTACCCTATGAGGTAGATACTCTTATTATACCCATGCTCCAGATAACAGCAAAGAAAAAAATAGACAGCAGCCAAAGTGGAAGCACAAAGGGTTTTTGCAGCTTGCCCAGCATGACATTTCATAAGTGGTACAGTAGTCAGGACAATAAGGATTTTACAGTATTATAAGGAAAACGTATTACACATAAAAACATTTTAATAGAAAGTAAAAGCTTCTATGCATCATAAGTATTAAACGGAATGGGTTGAGAAAGTACTTACTTAGAAAAAATTTTTCCCATGTCGGTATGAATTTCATTTGTGTAGTCAGTATCCAAATATCCTAGTTTTATTCAAATATATTTTATGAAATGTTCTTATTAAAACCACCTGAAAGGTGTGTGACTGTGTATGTGTATGTGTGTATGTGTGTGTTTGTGTGTATGGCAAAATATAAATAATTTTTCAGGACTTTTTCTGAAGTGCTTACTTCAGAAGTGATTGAAAAAATTTGCAATATACTTTTAGAAGGACAATGATATCATATTTAATGTTGATACCACTATAGAATTTCTAAATTTAGAAAAAAGAAATGTTTTTGCATATTTTAAGGTATGTTGAAATTTTGCCATGTGGCGTGGAGACCAGCCACAGACGAGCACAGGGTACCACTCCACCCGTTTAAGATCATACCATTCTCTGTAAGTTCCTTCATGTTGACCTTTGAAAGCTAACCAGGTCCCAGATCACCCTCTGAGACAGAAGGAAGTTGCTTGATTTAATTCTTTCTGACAGTTTGTGCAAACATCAGGTCAGGATGTCTCAGGTAAATTAACCAAATCCTGTTCAACTGTAATATGTCTAATTAAATTACAATATTTAGACAATTAGACACATTCCCACCGATAAAGTATATTTTCCCCCAATTTTAAAATTGTGATCATCTACATAACTCATATACCAATTCATGGAGGCAGATTTTCATGGAGGCAGATTTCATGGGTCTTTTCTTTCTTGGGATGTGAACAAAAAAAACAGAAGCAATTATTTAAATAGATTAGCCATATGGCATCAAATAATTTCCTATAGCATCCTAACAAGAATTAGGATGGATAGTAGAACTTAGAGAAATTGTGAAAGAGGAAAAAAATAAAGTGGAGGAGAGAATGGTAAATCTAGGATTTCTGAGAGAAGAAATGGGGGTGGAGGCTGATGTGTGCATGAGTGTAGGGCTAAAGCTATGTGCCATAAAACATTCAAGTGCGTATATTTGTCCAAAGGGTAAGCAGGATGAGTAGGCTTGAAAATCAGAGAGGAAGGGCAGGAGAAATTTCCTCTGAAAGTTTGATCAAATGTAACTGGTGTTTTGGTTTCTCCACTATCTCAGACCTTGGGTTACATCTTATGTATAATACCTAAGAATGAATCATTAACTTGGAGAGTTTCTAACCTTCAAAGAAAGGACCTCTCCCTTTTAAGGATAATAAGATGGAGTCTGAAGAATTTTTGTTCTATGTAAGGGTCAAGGAGAATCAGTATTTTTTTTTTTTTTTTTTTTTTGTGGTACGCGGGCCTCTCTCACTGTTGTGGCCTCTCCAGTTGCGGAGCACAGGCTCCAGATACGCAGGCTCAGCGGCCATGGCTCACGGGCCCAGACGCTCCGCGGCATGTGGGATCTTCCCGGACCAGGGCACGAACCCGTGTCCCCTGCATCGGCAGGCGGACTCTCAACCACTGCGCCACCAGGGAAGCCCGAGAATCAGTATTAATGTCTGTACTATTTTATATACCTCTCTGGGGAAACTTCACAATTTTTTTTTTTTTTTATGTTATCTTCACCATAACTCTGTGAAGTGGGAAAGACAAATATTACACTCCTCATTTTATAGCTGGGAATCTGGGGTGCATTAAGGTCAAATGACTTGGCCAAAGTTGAACCATCAAGATTAGAACCCAAGGCTCCTAAGCTTCGTCTAGAACTCTTTCTAGCACACCCCAATACCTCCTATTTAGGCCTCTTGAAAGCAGCTTTGTGACATAAGTGTAAGACAAGTTTTCTTCTTTTGGACAAGTTCTTTTTGTTTGCTTTATTTTCCTGAATTAGGAATTTTGAGAGAGCTAACACCTTAGTGTATGTACAATGGATTTTTCCTATTAGGTAACTCTGCCCTTTACTTCACCCATCACACAGCTGGGCTAAGTAATTCTAAAGGAATGTTGTCATGCCAAAGACTCAAGGAAAAATAGGTTGGGTTAAAATCAATTTATTAAAACAAATCAAGGTTTTTTTTCATTGGTTACACTTTTTAAGAGTCCCTTGGTTACACATTAAGGTGTCCTTACCACAGAAATAAATAATAACTTTATGTGTTTGGATACACAGCAAAAAAGTAAAAAAGATTACACTTTCTGAAAATGTGACTGTTTACAAACCCTAGAATGTGTACTTTCAAAAAGCTTAGAAACCAAGCTCATAAAAACACAAACAACTGTGCTTTAACACACAGAAGTATTAGACTGTAGAAGAGTTATTTTGACTATTAAATAATAATGCCATCATTTTTTCTCTTAATGATTGACTTAGTTGGTTTATTTGGGAAGTCTCTATCCATCTCAGAGATGGATTTGTTCCAAGTGTTCATTAGAAAAAATATATATTCATCAAGCAAAGATTAAGTTCTAGTTTTGTTTTCCTCTGGCCTAGAACTTGGTTTGTTTTGCCCCACATGAGATGAAACTCTCCCTGCAATCTAATCTGTTCTTGTACAGAGGATTCATAGCAGTCAGTTCTAAAAGATCTGCTTCTCCCAAAAGTCTGGTCTTTTTAAATAGAATCCACTGAAATAACATTGGGGTTTATATTTCACTCATAACACATAAACATTGACAGTTTTGAATTAGAGTACTAGATTTTCTTAGATGTTTCAGTGAACTTACAACGTTGAGTGAACTGAAACCTGAAAAAGGAGTGACTAATACTGCTGCTCTAATAAGAGCTGTGGAATAATATGGGTCCCTTTAATGGTCCAAGGATAGGTGGTAACATATAACAATTTCTAAACACATAATGTGACTCTAGGACCAAACTCTTTACTAGGTGGTATACTAAGCTTTAGTATTTGGAGAGCTGAGTCAGCAGACAGCTTTAGCCAGAATGCCCAAAGAAGGGACTGATAGACTGTCAGAACAGAATGTAGACAAAACAAAAACTCAGAAAACGGAAATATTGTGTTTGTGTGTTTGTTTTGATTTGCTTGATAAATATGTTTATGTTCATTGAGTAATTGAGGTACTAGTGAAGAGTGATTTAGTCTTCTATTTGTTTGCATGGGTAATAGCTAAATGGTGAATTTTTTTAATTCTATATTACAAAGTAGGTTTGGAACCACAACAGATATGCCTTGAGGGTAATACAGTACTAGAAAACACTACGACTTGCTCAATAGATACAAAAGAAATTTCTATTCAAAAAGTACTAGAAAAAAAATTCTCATCTCTTGTCATTCTCGGAAGTCATAACTGGGCATGGGTTTCCAAGAAATCTCTATGTCCACCTGACAAAGAATCTTAGCTAGCGATTTTCAAATCATCTTGCTCCTCAAGTCAGCCTAGTGGCCCTGAGATGACAGCAACATACTTCTCTGGTGGAATAAAGGCAGTTTCTCCAAAGATGCCTCATCTTCAGTTTCCTGGCATTTATTTCTACTCTTGAAAGGACCTGCATATTACACTGTGAGATTATGGCAGCTTGGGTAACAGGCACTTCCTTTGAATTGTTGCATGGAGATGAGGAAAATGATGATAACTTATACATAATTTACATATAATAACTCGTCCTCAAAATGACCCCATATAACAGAGAAGGCAATTGAGACACAGAAACTGGGGTGCTCACTCAAGCTAATTCTTCTGCCCAGGCAGTCTGGTGCCAGAGACTGTGTTCATCTGCAGTACTCTACAGCCTCGAGGGAAGTGTGGGAAGAAGTTCTGGTGTGTTTTATGGCATCCTACTTCCTCTGTGATGACGTTATAACACTTACTCACACACTCTGTCCTCTAACTTGGAGATTTCTATACTAAATCTGCTGTTTTGTCTACTTAAACTTCCCTAATATTCTCTCATGTAGAAGTTTCTACTCTTCACGTGTTCATTCTTTAGAAATACAAAGCATAGGAGAACTCTACTCCCTCAGTAAAATGGAACCCAGTTGCAGGAAGGAAAAGGATTTTAATTAAATGTATTCACCCTGAATGAGAAAAGATATGGGCAAGCTTGTATTTGTATTATCAAAAGGAGCAAGAGTTATTCAATTAATCTTGAATGGATTGAATTTCAGGCAAGATTTACAAGGTTTAAAACATATAGATATATTAGGTTAAGCTACATTTAATGGTCATTTTTAGGGCAACAATGATCAAATATCAGCTATCTTATTTGGTTCAACCTAATCATGTAAGATCAAGGAGGTGTTTCTTGATGCTCCCTGAAACCAAGTACACCCAAGCAGATTCACTTGATGACATGACTAGTGCTTAAGATCAGTCCAGTCACAGGCAAGAGCCTCTGGTGCTGTCTCCTAGGTCCTCAGGGTGAGTTTTAGAGAGCTACCACTTTGTGCTACTCACCTGCTTCATTAGCCAAGGGAGAGAAAAGGGATTACATGTTGTGAAGTAGCTACCCCACCAGCAGGAGGCTACCCTGAGAAGTGGTTTTCTGAGTACTGCTTGCAATGCTGAGCCCTTGTTTGGATCACAGAGACACTTCCTCAAGAGGTTGCTAGCAGTAAAATCTGCTATTTGCCCAGCTATCTTACTTGATCCATTAGAAATGCTTCAAGTCACATTTAGATAAATCTGTAATGAAGTGTACACAGGGAAGTTTGTAAATATGTTAAAAATTTCATAATGTCTGTGAAAACCTTCCCTGTTTTAACTTGATAATATTTGGATTTTAAAATATGAATGACCATATATTTGCTTGTGTGTGAATATATATGCACACACACACATACATATATACACGCACACACACACACACACAATGCTGTCCTTGAAATGGCCCCCAAATTAAGAGGTAAATATCCATGTATCCGGATGTTCAACACCCAAACCAGATTGTTCTGTAGTATGTTCAATGATAATCCAGCTTCATAAGGGTACAAAGATGGTTTTGTAACCCTGTTGAATCATTGAAGAAAAACTAAATTGTTTTCCGTAAGATTTAAATGTTAATTTTATCTTGAACAACAGTATTTAGGGTTTTGAGAGGATTACATTTTCATCTACTCATCACGCCTCCAGAAATTTCTGTCCCTGAATCATTCTTGATCAAAGAGCTTTTTGTTCTGTCTTTTTCCACAGGTAGATAGACTGTAGCTGAGTATAGTAGGTATGGTCCCCTGAAGTCTGGTTTTGACTTCCAAAAGACTGTCTACTCCTTATCTTATGGAATATGTTTGACTTTGGCTACACGCCCCAGTAAGGAACACATCAAATGCTAGGAATAAGCATGTAATCCTCAAATAAACTGATATCCACCCAGCTGAACTTGTAAGAAAAACTCACAGGCACACAGTCAAGTAAATAATCACAAGAGTAGTATTTTTTTATATATGTGTTTGCTCTAGTCAGTCACTTCCTCTATTCATCTTGGTTCCTTTTAGCATCTGCTAGATGATTTCTCATGAAAAACATTTCCAATGCTATTCAGCTATTATTATTATCTACTGAGATAAGTTTGGGGGCCATACAATTAAAATTTTTTTTTTAAATAAAGAAATAGATCATTTCAAACATGTAATTTCTCTAGGCTTATTAAAACTGGTGGAAGTGTTAGCTTTAGAAGAAGGTAAGGAAAAATCTATGACTCTGGCTTTTTTTTTTTTCCCCTCTGCCTTGCTTTTTCTACCAAAAGGAGCATGTGGTAAAGTGCTTGTGCCACAGACACTGGCCTTTTCTTCTTGTGGAAAAAGGAGCTGCTGTTTTATGGTGGCCTGGAGGCTGAGAGGAGATTGCTGCCAGGGGCTGCTGCCCTCATGGCTTCACCAAGCAGGCAGCACCAGCTGGGTAGCCCATGGGCCTGGGTCTGCTCACCATTTGCCCAGTAACCTGGAGCTCAGGCTCTCTGCTCTCTGGGACCTTCCTCTTTCTTTCCTCTTCCCTTCTCTCTTTTCCTCTGGTGCCTCTTAATCAGAAACTTCATGAAAAGTTTATCAGAGGTTTCCCGTTGCAGTTGGAAAGGGCAGTTTTCTGCATTTGTATTGGACTTGATGTAACTGGCATGTATGTATAGGTGTGCCAGGCTATTATATTTAAACCCGCAGATTTTTAGGTCGCATACAGAACTTTGATTTCTCTGCTATTGCTGCAATTTTATTGTTAATATTAGCCATAAGATTTAGTGAGAAAAGTGTTTACAGGAGTGTCAGACTCTGAAAGAAATCTTGGTTCTGCTACTTAAGGACCATGTCAACTTTTCTGGGCCACTATTGCTACATTTGAAAAATGCAGGACTAAGATAAACACAAAAAGATTATGGAGGAAAGAGCCCAGTTCATATTTGGCATTCTCTGTTATTTGTGTTATTATAAAACTATTTGTATGGCATGCTGGATAAAAGTGGAACTATCTTGTGGTTCTTATAAAATATTAACTAAATGCATAAAATATTTATCCCATCTAAACTCACTTCACTTTATTATGTTAAAATATTAAATGAGGATGCATTTTGGCAATACTTGGGGAAATAAAGGTTATTTTAAATCAGATTACATTTAGAGGTAAACTTTCAAATAAATGATTTCCTAAAATTAAAAAAAAAACCAAAAACATCTTAAGTGTTTTTTTTTAAGCCTTAACTCCAAGTGATTTTTACCTAAAATTGCAAAGAGATTTTCAAATTTGGAAATGTATTTAAAAACCTCAGAAACTAAGAATGTGTTTCATATTACTTGATCCTTGGTGTTCAGAGTATGACTCTTGAACCAGCAACATTGGCATCACCTGGGACCTTGTTAGAAATACAGTATTTAGGCCCAAATCAGGACCCAAGTAGCAGACTCTGCATTTCAGCAAGGTGATCAACCCTAGTTGATTCATATGCACACTATCTAGCCATGTGTACAATATTACATATGTAGATGGACACTCATTCAGCATTGTTTGAATTTACCAAGTGATGAGAAAGTCTTTGTGTCCTGAGGCAGCTCATACCATTAGTAGGTAATCTAATTATTAGAAATTTCTTTCGTGTTGGTCAAACAGATAAAAATATCTCCCCTTCTGTAACTTTTACTAATTTAATTGTCTTCTTATTTGTAAGCAAAACAGTCACAATTCTAGTCAGAAAAGTGGCAGTAAAACATTTTAAGAGAAAAAAAAATCACATTTTCAATTAGTCTGTTTGGTTTACACTAGGGATGGACAAGCTACTGCCCAGGGCCAAATCTGGCTGGCTGCCTACTTTTGTAAATAATTTTATAGAACCACAGAAATACCCATTTGTTTACACATTGGCTCTGGCTGCTTTCATGTTACCATGGCAAAGTCAAGTAGTTGCAACAGAGACACTATGGCTTGAATGTCTAAAATATTTACTATTTGTCCCTTTACAGAAAAAAGAAAAAGACTTCGAAATCCTGGTCTACATGAAGCATTCCCATTTCTCCAACAACAATTTTTTTATCAAACCTCATGCATGTGTCAGGTACTGTGTTAGCAGTTGGGGTTTCAAAAATGGAATGAGACCCTGCCTTCAAGCAGATCATCCTCAGCATATTCTTTCTTTTATACCATTACTTACAAATATCATCTTAAATATGGTGCCTAGATTTAAACCTCAAATGAGATTTAATGAGTATAGAATAGGAGTATCTTTATTAAAGCAGAATATGTGCAGAAACAAATATTCATTCTGACATAAATTTGCAACTTCTCTTGCTGGCACCTCATATCACTTTTGTATATTTAGCTTGTATCCAAATTTTTGAACAGCAGGCATTTCCAATTAGTAAATGTATGTGTATGTGTGTGCACATGTGTGTTTTGTGAACCTCTTTTTTGGCCAGTTCTCTTTCATGCTGTCTTTGCTGAATTAATTAATTTTAAAATAAATGCAACATAGTTAAATAGAAGGAACCTGTGGAATTAGGTAGAACTAAACCTGAGATGAGGGTTAACTGTGCCTCTTTGTATTTTTATTTTTGGGGAAAATACTTACTTTTTAAGAAACCAGTTTCCTAATTTATGTAAAGGGAATAAAATTAGTAACTGCCTTACAGGATTTTGGGAAATAGCAATAGAGATGGTGCCTACTTGTACAGAACTACTGCCTGGCTCTAGGAAGACCTCAATAAATAGAACCTATCTTAGCATGTTCAGGTACTTTTTTCTATTCTGCGTAATAATAGTGAACCTTGAATGCTAACTCAGTTAGCTTTGTATGCAAAACTGGATGAGTTTTGTTCCTAAATATTCAATCAATTTAGCTATAAATGTTCACTGAAAGAAGGCCCAAGAGCAGAACCTTAAAGTACATCAACTATTTCTTTCTTCTGGGCAGTGATTTTTTTTTAACATTTTATTTTGACATAATTGTGGATTCTCATATAGCTGTCAGAAATAATACAGAAAGGTCTCTGTACCTGTTATCCAGCTCACACAATAGTAACTAAGTATAGTTCAATATCACAGCAAGGAAATTGGCATCCATTGATGTATTCAGATGTCACCATTTTACAACCATTTATTTAAGTATATGTTTGTTCCTATGTTTACTCCTTATGTTTTTTACCACATGTGTAGATTTGTGTGATTACCCTCACGTCGAGATACAGGATATTTCCATCCTGTGCTACTTTTTTGTAGTCACATTTATTTCCCTACCATCCCCACTTCCTTTTTAACTCCTGAAAATCACTAATCAATTAACTTCTATAAGGTTGTCATTTCAAAAAGTTGTATAAACGAAACCATACAGTACATAACTTTTTTAGGTTGGCTTTGAGATCAATTTAAGATGCTATGTGTATCAATAGTTCATTCCTTTTTATTGCTGAGTTAGGTCAGTAATAGTAAAAAAAAAAAATTCCTCTTATGTATTTATTTATTTTACATCTTTATTGGAGTATAATTGCTTTACAATGGTTCCTCTTATTTAGAAACTCCAGTTATTAGTAGTGCTCCTGTGAGTCGTTCTGGATAAAGGGCTCTGAGCCCAGTTTAATTGTTTCCTCCTGGCCCCTATTCAGGAGTACAGCACGCTTAGACAAAATAGATAAAATCAACTCCTCTAGGCTAATTAGAATATATTTCAGCTTGAAATTAAGAAACGGTATTCTCTGTTTTATGTTTAACAACTCTTTTAAAAAGGCAGAAAAGGTTAGTTTGTCCTGACTTTTTCTTAGTCAACTCATCCTGGATCCTAGTGACCTTCTCTTATTTCTTTCTGCAGAAAGAGAGTGCAAAGGATTATGAGAGGAGATACTTAGCATCGTTCAGCAACTTGCCCAGCGTGATGCTCACGATTCTGACTCCACACCACCAAGTAAGTCTCTGATACCAGCTGAGGATCCTACAATTCAATCCTATTCTGACCGTTTCTACCTGGGGATAGCATCATATTCTGCAAGGTAAGGGCTCAGTCCCATAAGACTGGCATCTCTTTCAGATGAAAGTCCAGGTTGTTACCTGTGATTTTTTTCAACTGGTTATAGATCAGAGGATTCCATGACCCCTTCCTTGGGTTCAATTAATTTGCTAGAGCAGCTTTCAGAGCACAGGAATCCAGTTTACTTATTATATTACCAATTTATTTCAAAGGATATCAAAGGATATAGAATCAACAGCCAGATGAAGAGATACCATAGGGTGAAGTCCCAAACAAAGGAGCATCTGTTCTCATGGAACCTGGGGCCTGCCATGGCGACATGCAGAAGCATTCTAGTTCACCAACCTGGAAACTCTCTGAACCCATCCTTCTGGGTTTTTATGGTTTCTTTGTTACATAACCTTGATTGATTAAATCCTTGGCCAGTGGCAGTTGATTCAACCTCCGTTCCTCTCCCCCGTCCAGCTCCCAGAGGGCAGGGAGTGAGAATGAGAGTTCTAATCCTCTAATCACAAAGTTGGCTCCACAGGCAACCAGACTCCATCCTTAGATAATTTCAAAAGTCACCTCATTAAGATAACAAAACACACCTTTATCACTCTCACCACAGGAAATTCCAAAGGCTTTAGGAGCTCTGTGCCAGGAATTGCAACTATGACCAAATATACATTTCTACTGTAAATATCACAGATGCAAAAAGCAAACTAGTGAATCTAAATAGGCTCAGTAATTTAATCTATAAATGGTAGAAATAATTACTGCTCTATGAGGTTAGGAGGATCAGAAAAATTAATATATGTGGAATTGAGTCATTGACTAAAACTTGTAATAGAAGTATGAGTACTGATATACATGGCAATAATAACATCTCTTCAGGAATTATATGTGCTTATGCACCCAACTTACCTTTGAGCCCCAAGCCAGGTCCCCCTCATTCCCTGTTGGAGAATTTCCCTTGCACAGGTCCTAGGGTTCAGCTTTATACTGGATTCTTCTTTATACCTGCCTCCACGTATTTTTGTTTCTCTGTTCTCCTCCCTTAAAGACTGGCTGTAGAGTGACAACCTATGTATTCAGTTTCCTCTCTTTGAGACCCCCAAAGAAATACATAAGAACTCATGTTGTTTCAATAGTTGTAATTTATAATCAATCACAACTGAGAAACAGTCAAGGAATAAACCCCTAGCAGCATCTACAAATTTAGAGTAGTTTCAAGTTTACAGAATCTTACAAAATTGTCTGCATTATGGATCCTGGTTCATAGTTCTTGACTTCTTTTTGAAACATCAAATGGAAGCCCTTTCAGATTTGTTATCCCAGTTTTCTTTTTTTTTCCTGAGGTTACTACTTGCTACATTAAATACCCTCTTCTTAAAGAAAACCATAGCCTAAATAGTAGTTAAAGGGGTAAAAACAGATCTTGTTCAGGAACTACTGTAATAGGGGAAAAGTAACCTAATTATAGAACTGAGCTCAACTCTGAATGCAACAGGAACAAGTGGGGATTTATAGCTAAGGAGCAGATTGGGATTGGGGTAGGGGTCAGTGGATGGAAAATGACAAATAGGAGACATAAGGGTAGAGAGAATTCTTCCTAAACTGACCTAATAGGATGCTCACTGAAGGCAGAGTAGGGTGATCAGATATGGAGGAGATTAGACACCAAGGATGAGGGGTTCTCTCTTTACTGACTTAGCAGGATTCATGCTAAAGCTGGGTTATGCTGTCCCAAGAAGGATGAAGGCCAAGGCGGAAGCTTAGTGAAAAAGTGGGTTCAGAGGAGCCTGACTAAAGTTTGGTCAAGGAGAGAGTCTTTGTCACACCTTAATTTAATTGTGTTCCTCACCAAAAGCAAGCCTGAAGAGCGAATTAGGGAAAATAACAGGCAACCTCTTATCTCATGCAGATAATCTATGTTTCTAAACATCTTCAGCGTAAGTGACATCAATCTAAAAATTATAGTGCTGTTGCTTTATGACAACTCACACAAAAAAAGAAAGAGGGTTTATTAACTATGATTTAAAAAAGGAAATGAACTTCCTGAAAGAGTATAGTATTGATGTACTGATGCAACACAATTACATCTTTAAAAAACCTGAATTGTGAAAGAATATTTATTAAATTGACTAAGACAAATAATTTGGAGTACTTGGCTAAATGGACAGGATTTATTATTCACTAAATTATTATAGGCAGCTGGCTGAGTATCACTAAATTATTATTTCCCCAAACTGTATATTAATAGGCACTGAACTGCTTTTTATTGAGCTATTATATATGCCAAATCCATTATATTCATTATCTCATGAATCTTTACAAGAACCAAATTAGATGGATGCCGTCTCCATTTTACAACTGATGATAATGAACAAAACTGGCATTCAAATCTAGGTTTATAGGCTCTGAAGATGGTGATCTTCTTATTCTGCTAAGCTGCCTCCCTGTCATAGATTGGGCAGTTGGACCCAGCACCCCCCCTTCCCTCCTCTATACCCATAAAGCAACCTTGTTGTGGCAGAACATGTTTGTTTGTCTGTTTTTCTCATGACTTTGGACTTAGCCATACAACTTGCTTTGGCCAATGGCATGGGGTGGAAGTATTATCATACATTACTGAGCCTACATTTTAAGAGGCCTGTGTGCTTGTGCTTGTTCTATTATATCTTTTTCACCTTGGCTACTCTTCTAGTCCAAGAAGGATGAGAGAACAAATCAATAAATCTAGGAAAGTTCCAAATATCCTAACATTCAAGTGTAATTATCTTCAATAGATGAACATTTGGACCAGATTTAGAGAGGTTGCCTAGAGCTGATCCAAGCTCAATTGTAAAGTACTAGAATCATTATGAATTGGACATAGTTTATATGTCTTTTTAGCACTTGAGATCTTCCTACATGGGATTCCCCACTTTATGTACCGCAGTGGACGCTAAAGATTGACTTTCACTGTAGAAGCCAAATCCCAAACAAAATTAAACAAGAAAACAAAGCAAAAGAGACTCATTTCTGCACACACATGTCCCCACTCCTTGCAATTGAACATGGCCAATTAAACAAAACCTGGCTCAGATTTAGAGTAGGGACCTGGGAATACAGAGACTTCCTGCCCTGACAATGATGACAAGGAAGCAACAGCTCCCAGATCATAGGGAGACCATGGCCATGATGCTGATGATGGAATTCAGTGATGAGCAACCAGTGGCTAGGGCCAGGGTCAGAGTTTGGAACAATACAGTCTCCAGTATCTGGGTTTCGGCAGTAGTATCATGATGTCCTCACTGAATTTGCTTTGTGGCACCATTCTGCCTGACCTCTCTGGTCTCTGCCTGTTTTCTGTCTGTTCACCATTAGATCCAGCAGTTCTGTGGGCTAGTCAATATCCTCTCAATAAATTCCTTCTCTGTCAAAATTAATCTTGCTATTTACAGTTAATAATTTGACATATTCTCATTACAGGTGTCAAAAAGAAAAAAAAAGATTATCTCTGTAACAGATATTATTTGATGTCATTATGGAAGTATGGTCAATACACCAAAAAGCAAAACAAAACAAAACAAAACCCAAGTATCATTCAAAATTTTGAAAGGCAGGTGGTTGCCAGGGGCTGGATGGCAGGGTAATGAGAATTTGTTTTTAATGGGTATTAAGTTTTGTTTTGCAAGAAAAAAGTTCTGGATATTGGCTGTACCACAATGTGAATGTACTTGACACTACTGAACTGTACACTTAAAAATGGTTAAGATAGTAAATTTTATGTTATGTGTATTTTACCATTATTTATAAACTTAAGTTAGTTAAAAAAAATGTTGGAAAGGCCAAATTATTGCAAGTTACAAAATATGTGATATATATTTTCTCTGGAATCAATCAGTCAACAAAAATATGAACAACAAATTACACAGGACAAGAAGTAAATGAATCTAATATTAAAACATAGCTATTC
The DNA here is from genome assembly GCF_964374135.1 of Grampus griseus. NCBI lineage: Eukaryota > Metazoa > Chordata > Mammalia > Artiodactyla > Delphinidae > Grampus > Grampus griseus. Next base: position 126,932,702 of record NC_138998.1, on the reverse strand, counting down.
TTTATAAAAATAATAATTGGAAAGATAATATAATGAAAAAAAAGCCTTATTTACAATAATAGCCAAAGAGTTTAAATACCTATTAAATATGGTGAATTTATAAAGTAAAACTTGAATAAAGCAAAAGAGAGACCTCATTTATATTTATTTAGATTCATTCTTAGGTAGGTGATTCACTAGAGTAAGAATAACAGTTTGTAAATTATACTGTAAGTTCAATACAATTACAGATAAATAACCAACAGATGTTTCCTTTTTGGAATTTGAGAAAATAATATTAATATTTATTAAGAAAAATATACATGCAAGTTAAGAATTTTTTTTTAAAGAAAATAATGAGGTGCAAGTAGGCAATATATTATACTACAAAGCTACAACAATTAAAATGGGTTAGCACTTGTATAGTTATAAACCAGCTGTCAATGAAAGAAAATAGACTGACCAGAAATGAAAACATGTAGGAATTTAGTATGTGATAACGATAGCACTTCTAATAAGTGGAGAGGGAACATATTATTGAGTAAATGATGTTGGGACACACGATTAGCCATTTCAGTAATTTCAAAATGAATCAAATATTTACCTGTAAAATATGACACCGTAAAATTGCTAGGTGAACATAAGTAGTAGGTTAAAAAAAAAACATAAAGGAATACATTGATAAATATGACTACTAAAAATAACAACAAGAAACAAACTTGGAATAACAATGACACCATAAACAAATCCCTCAAATAAACTCACAACTGATAATCTAGTATCTATAACATACATCTGGGAAAATTGCCGATTTTCCTTATGTACAAAGAGTTAATACCTATGACTAGGGAGTTCATACAAATATGATTTATAATAAGCATAAAAATTGCTCAGACATGTATTACTTATTAAAATAACCATAAAACATGAGATATTAATATATATTACATAGGAAACCTGACAAAGGTGAAAATGTCTGTTGGTCTCCTGTATCAGGAGTGTGAGAGAATAAAACCTTTGTATACAGAGTGATGTAAAATTTTGAGGTGGCAAAATTGCATTATCCATCAAAATGTTAAACGTTGACTACCCTCAATGCCATTTTGAGATATTTATATGATGGATTTACCCACACAAATTCACCAAGTTATATGAATAAGGATGTTCACTGCAGCTTAGGTTGTATTTACAAAGAATCCTGGAAACCACCCCATTCTCCATGAACAGAAATTAATCACAGAAGCTGACGTCCATACCCTGTTCCTATTAAAAAGATTGAATTGTTGTCCATTGACAGATAAATGGATAAAGAAGATGTGGTATATTTATACAATGGAATATTACTCAGACATAAAAAGGAATGAAATAATGCCATTTGCAGCAAAATGGATGGACCTAGAGATTATCATACTAAGTGGAGTAAGCTAGACAAAGATAAATATCATATGATATCACTTATATGTGGAATCTAAAACAAAAGATACAATAAATGAATGTACAAAACAGAAATAGACCCAAAGACATAGAAAACAAATTTATGGTTACCAAAGGAGAAAGAGGGGAGAAGGATAAATTAGGAACATGGAATTATCATAAACACTATATATATAGAATAGATAACCAACAAGGACCTACTGTATAGCACAGGGAACTATACTCAAAATTTTATAATAACCTATAAAAGAAAATAATCTGAAAAAAATAGGTATATATGTATGTATACTTGAATCACTTTGCTGTACACCTGAAACTAACACAACATTGTAAATCAACTATACTTCAATAAAATATAAAAATAAAATTAATAAAAATAAAATTAAAGCTTAAAAAAGAGTGAACTGTATCTGAAAGAATCAATTTGCTAATATGCCAATGATATATTATTGAGTAGATAAAGAAGCTGCAGAACAGCATAAGTATAACTTTCTGAAAAGATAGATAAAAACAAAGCAAGCTTTGGGATTTGCACTGGATTGAGAAAAGGGTGACTTTCATTCTTATGGTTAGTACATTTAATAATGTGTATTTTTTCCCAAGAAGCTGTATTATTTTTTGATGAAAAAATCAATTTATGATTAATTATTTAAAATAATCCCACAATTACCTAACTACAGAGCTTGAGTGGTAATTCATCAGAATTTACTGATTATCACTTCTAGGATTATAGTAAAAAGTTTTAAAGATAGAGATATATTTGCTTTCTCTGTTTCAAAATATTGCAGTCTGTCATATGTGCTACTTATAGAGCACTTTTTCTCCTGTAACCCACAGGCAGTCGATAACACCACTCAGTTATTGCTCAGACGTTGTCTTACTTACTTACCTTGCAGAAAATAGGACTAATGTCATAACACCCATACTTCATTTGTCAATAACCTGGACTTGCTGTTTCTTTCTTGAGCTTGTTAAGTCCATTGGTAAATTGTTTCCCCAACCATTTAATGAGAACTTGGAATTATCTCACATTCTTTCTCATGTGTGTTTTTACCTCTTCTTGCTCTGAAAACAATTCTGAAAACCAGTTTTGACCATCAATAGCTTTGCTTCCAATGCCATCATAATATTTCATAACATTTCTTTTTGCTGACATCTTGAACCCTTTAAGATGTCTGCAATTAGTATCTCTTTTCTTGCTTGATATTCTTCATTTATGTGAGGTATACCTGTACAAATCTATCCTTCTATACTTGGCTGTGTGATACTAAGCCTGGCCTCTGTGAACCTCTTTCCTGCTTTGGCAGGGGACTCACTAATAAGCTTGGCCATCTCTCTAAGAAGAAGATCGAAATGTTGAAGGGACTGGTTAAGGAAATAGAGACTATCTTTTTGTTTTATTTTCCAGTTTTTGCTTCCTATTTCTATTAGCATCAATGCAAGAACAAATTCTCACCTTATAGTGCTGTTGTTTCAATAGTAGCATTTGTGGTCTTTCCCGCACTCACAACCACACCTCACTGTTTTCTCTCAGAGACACATGTACCCACCAAGTGATCCTTCTTCCTTAGAGATATGGATTTCAGCTTTCTGGGGGCACTTTCCCCAGGACTCTAAATTTTAATAATTTCAAATGCTTCTCTTTGCCCCACAAGCCCTAAGGACGATACTTTCTTCCTACAGTTGATCTTTTCAGTTCTTCAAAACACAATGAGCAGCTTTTTGTATTAACTTAAAATGCACACACACACACACACACACACACACACACTTTTTTGAGGTATGATTAACATACAAAGATCTGTATGTCAACATTAAACATGTATATATTTAATATATACAACCTGATAACTTTGTGTATAAGTATATATCACTGCAACCATCACCAAAATCAATGCCAAAAATATATCCACAACCCCAAAAATTTCCTCCCATACTCTTTTATTTTTTATTTATTTATTTATTTTTTTTGTGATAAGAACTACCTCAAAGATTTTCCCTCTTAGCAAACTTTTAAGTATACAATATAGTATTTTTAACTATAGGCACTGTGCTGTACATATCTCTCTATGACTTATTCATCTCATGTAACTAAACTCTTTACCCTTTGACCAACGTCTCCCTATTTCCCCTTCCCTCCAGCTCCTATTAACCACCCTTCTATGCTCTGCTTCTATGAGTTTGACATTTTAGATACCTTACATAAGTGGGATCCTAGAGTATTTGTTCTTCTGTGTTTGTTTTATTTCACTTACTCTAATGTCCTCAAGGTTCATCCATATTTTTACAAATGGCAAGATATCCCTTTTTTCTAAGGCTGAATAATAATCCATTGTATGTAAATATCACTTTTTCTTCATCCATTTATCCATTGATGAACATTTAGGTTGCTTCTAGGTCTTGTTTATTCTGAATAACGTGGCAATGGACATGGGAATGCAGATACCTCTTTGAAATTATGATTTCAATTCCTTTAAATATCTACCCAGAGTGGGATTGCCAGATCATATGATGGTTCTATTTTAATATTTTGAGGGAAACTCCATATTATTTTCTATAGTGGCTGAATCAATTTACATTCCCACCAACAGCGTACAAGGATACATGGATTCCTTTTTCTCCACATCCTCATCAACACGTTATCTTTTTTTTTTTCTTGATAATAGCCATCCTACAGATGTGAGGTGAAATCTCATTGTGGTTTTGATTTGCATTTTCTTGATGATTAGTGATGTTGAACATCTTTTCACGTACCTGTTAGTCATCTGTATGTCTTCTTTGGGAAAATGTCTATTTATGTTCTCTATCCATTTTTCAATTGGGTTATTGGTTTCATTGCTACTGAGTTGTGTGAATTCCTTGTACATTTTGGATATTTACCCCTTATCAGATATGTTGTTTGCAAATATTTTCTCCCATTTTAGGTTGCCTTTTCATTTTTGCTGATGGTTCTCTTTGCTGTGCAAAACGTTTTTAATTAAAAGAAAATCTCATTTGTCTATTTTTGCTTTTGTTTCCTGTGCTTTTGGTGTAATATGCGAAAAAACAAACAAAAACAAACATTTCCAAGAACAATGTCAAAGAGATTTTCTCTATGTTTTCCTCTAGGAATTTTATAGTTTCAGGACTTAGATTTAAGTCTTTAGTCCATCTTTAGTTCTTTTTTTGTGTATAGTGTAAGATAGGTCAAATTTTATCCTTTTGCAAATCTGTTCAGCACCATTCCTTGAAGAGACTATCTTTTCACCATTGTGTATTCTCGGCACTATTGTTGATGATCAGTTGACAGTGTATGGGTGGAGATGTTTCTGAGCTCTGTATTCTGCTCCATTGGTCTATATGTATGTTTTTATGTTGGTATATACAGTTTAGATTACTGGAGATTTATAATATATTTTAAACTCAGGAAGTGTGATGCTTGCAGCTTTCTTCTTGCTTAATATTGCTTCAGCTATTCAGGGCCTTTTGGGATTCTATATGAATTTAGGATGTTATTTCTATTTCTCTAAAAAAATCCATTGGAATTTGAAATATGGAACACCTCGATATTTTTATTTTAAATTATTTATTTCTGAATGTATGAGTTGAGGACGAAGCATTGATGTAACATCGGTACATTTTGGACTATATCACCAATCACTTTTGATTGGCTGAACTACCTGCTTGTACAGATTGCTTATGTCTCTTCTGGCTCTGCTTCCGTCTGATCCTCTCAGTATCACTTTCATTTTATAATGGACTGCTGCTGGGTCATCCAATCCTAGAACATAGTTAGTCTGAGAGAACACACCTCATGGTGGGCAGCTCAGATTGCATGGTCACTTTCTATCCATGACCATTTTGTCTCTACATGTCCCAGTAGCACAACAAAAGTTCATTTTCAAATCGTACTTAGTTTTCTACTGAATATGGCCTTCCTACAGAATGCTAGGGTTCTATATTTTTATACCCTTATTGAGACTAGATATAAACTCCTCAGGGTATACTTCTCCACCACAGGTACCTCTAGAACTACAGAAACTGCCAAGTCCTATGAATGGTTGGCTGGCCCACAACCCACTTCAGAGTCTTTTCTTGCTCTGGTTAACTCAGAATTGTCAGCCTTCCTTTGCTATCCAGAAAATATATCCATAGAAGTAGTACTTTACAAGAGTAGTATGTAGTGCTCCTGAACTCTAAGGTACATAGCAAGCTTTGGTCTTCCTTCTTAGTGCTGGGAGGTGCAAGATGCAATAATTGGTTCCTTTCTTTGGAGGGTGTGTTTTGGAATATCCAAAATCACTGAACCCTAAAAATGTTACTGATATGACAGGTGGTAGGAATGGAAGCCTCTGTCCCAAAGGCAGGATCTGAGTGACATACTAGAGCATCCATTAGAGTCTTACTACTTTCAGTGTTGTATGATAGGCTCTTGTATGTATCATGTCCTCTGTTAGATTGAACAAAGATTTGTTTCTGATTTACTAAGGTATTTACCAAAGTATGTAATTAGAATATACTTTCTTACACATGGTGGTGCTCAAAGAAAATTGCTGAATTAATAGTAAACATCTGCCCAGCCATATTTAACTATGTAGTCATGGGTTGTCCTGTAATGAGTATACATAAAATGAGAGGTTGTGTTGTAAATATATTGCCACAACCAGATAGTTTATTAAATAGTTGCATAATAATGCTATAGAAATTGAGACAAAGTTAATTTAACTTTGTTTTCAGTGAATATATTTGTTTAACTATTATTTTTTAAATAACATTATTTTAGAATTGACTTAGTTTTACAGAAAAGTTGTGAAATAGTACAGAGTTCCAATTTACCCCACACCCAGATTCCCCTTTTATTAACATCTCACATTAGTATGATACATTTATCCTGATTAATGAGTGAATAATGATGCATTATTATTAACTACAGTTCACATTTCATTCAGATTGATTTCTATAATTTTTACCTAAGTCATTTTTTTTTCTGTTCCAGGAGCCCATGTAAACTAGGACATTTTATTTAGTCACGTCTCTTTAGGCTGTAACAGTTCCTCAGATTTTCCTTTTTCTTTTGATGCCCTTAACAATTTTGGAGAGTACCAGTCAGGTATTTCGTAGAACATCATGTGAATAAGCTTTTGATGTGCTGAAGTGAAATATGATGACCTAAGTGCCGGTTTCCCATTCGACTGACTTCTTTTCATCAATCTTCATGTTCTCTGAGTGGGGTTTTCCTGTTTTATTTTGGCTCTGTTAACATTTCTGGAAGTGGTCACAGTGAATAGTGAAATAAAAGCAAACCAGCTCTTACACTGACTTTGCAGTCAACGAGTGTCTAAATTGTAAAGGAGTGAAAAACTCTGAATGTTGTGTTCTCTGTCATAGTTGATCAATAAATGTCTGCTGATTTCATAAATAAGCATCCCTTTCCTGGCTTCTCAATTTTAAAGCCAAAAAGCCTTTCAATGTTTTTTAAAGGAGCCTCCCCTCTTTTTGGTGACAGTTATAAAGTGAAAACATTTTGCAATCCTTACCCAACACTCATTGCTTATAAATCCTCTTCCACATAAAATTATTACTTAATATACTCATATCTTACAAAAACTATCTCAGTCTGTTTCTCCATTTACTCAAACACTTTCTTACAAAGTTTATCAACATATTTCTCCTAGCCATTGTTAATGTGCTACTTTTAGGGTAGTCAGCTACTTTGTTCACCATTTTTAAATATTCTAGCTTCTGCCAAAGAACAATATGTTTTTAGAGTGCTGGCTATTTATTATTATATGAAATTTCAGGTGAGTTTGCTAGTGGAAACCTACTACTCACATGCCTTTCTCTCCAGGGTATAGGACACTGGTGTTTAACAAGTAAAGAATTGAGGCCAAATGGGCATTTTGGTATAAGATTTATTCACATTATCTATAGACTCTATTATGTTGGTCTCTTTAGCAACAACTAGTTGGGGGAATGTAATGGAGCTTCCACCCAGGGTTGAATTTAACTGACCAATAGCCCTGGGATTTACCCATCTAATCATGGTGGAGAAGCTGGAGAAGGTGACCCTGCAAACACACCCTACTTATTCTGCTTGCTGTGGAGAGAACCCAGCAGCCACATTGCCTGAATATACCATAACTGTGCTGTGTATGAATAATGACCTTTATTACCTTAATTCTGTCCATCGGGAAATGTGGCCCATATCAGTGCTATTCCACACATTGTTGTACATAGTTAATTCCATTCCCCAGGGTTGGGTAATGCTCTGCCTTCAAGGTTGTATGCCCAATCTTAAAAAATATGGTAATTACTTAAGAATAACCAGGAAGCCACCTCAAGAACACAAGTCTATGTCAAAAGATTTATTTTACCATAGTTAAATGGTTAATAGGGTTATTCATACCAATAAATTTGTGCCAATAAATTAGAAATTTTAGGTGAAATAGGCAGATTCCTAGAAAAACACAATTTACTAAAGGTGACACAAGGATAAATAAACATCTGAATAGTCCTAGATCTATTTTAAAAATTGAGTTCATAATTTAAAACTTTTGTTCCGAGAGAACCCCAGACCCGGATGGCTGTATCAATACATTCTTTCAAACATTTAAGGGAAAATATAGCATCAATCCATACATATCAAAATCTTCTAAATAAGAGAAAAAAGAAAATACATTCCAATTTGTTTTATGAGACCTGTACTTCTCCAAACCAGACAAGGACATTATAGGAAAGGACAATTATAAGCCTATTTCTTTTACGAACAGGTATGCAAATATCCTAAACAAGATATAAGCAGACCAAATGCAGCGATATAAAATCAGCATGGACTTTCAGTATTAAGTAGTGTTTATTCAATGAATACAAGATTGGTTTAACAGTTGACAGTCAATTAATGTAATTCACTGCATTAACAGAATGAGGGAAGAATCGCAAGATTGTTTCAATGTAGTAGAAAAAAATGATAAAGTTTTACTCCCATTTGTTATAAGCTTATGTCATATAATTGGAATAGAACTTCTTTAATTAGATATTTAAAAATAAACTAGCACATAGGTATTTAAAAATAAACTAACACAAATATCAGACTTACTATTGAAATATTGAAAATTTAGCAAATTAGAAATGAGTCAAGGATATCTTCTATCACCATTTATTTTCAATGTTAAAAGCTCTGTTTAGGGCCAGGAAGAAAGAAAAATAAATAAAAGTTATAAAGATGGGAAACGAAAAATAAATTTTCATTTTTTTCATAGGCAACTTCAGTTTTACCTAGAAAATCCAAAAGAACCCAGTGATTAATTATTAGAATGAGTTTAGCCATCTTCTGGATACAAGATTAATAAACAAGCATCAATTGCATGAACATATTAAAGGGCTATTACAACTGCATCAACCAATTAAACAATTACTCTACACAGCAAGAAGGATAAATTTTATCAACATAAATTGATCAAAAAGTTCCAGACAGGAAATGGTTTAATATTATTTGATTCAATTTATAAAACATTCAAAAACTTGTAAAACATTCAAAAACATGCAAAACCAGTATATGTTGTTGCAAGTCAGGACAGTGGTTATATCTGGGCAGGAAGTGAAGAGATACCTAGAGGGGAGAGAGGAGGCTTTGGTGATGCTGGTAACACTTTCTGGTTCTGGGTGATTGATACACCCATGCATGAGATTTGGAAATCTCCTCTAGTTGAGCATTTATGATTTGGGCAGTTTCCTGTGTTTGTGTTAAACTTCAGATAAAATTTTTCTTAAAAAAATTTGTATAATCTCTGTGTGTGTGTGTCTCTCTCTCTGCCTTTTCATTCCTACCCTTAACTCTTAACTTTTCTCTCTACTTAGGCCCATGATCACCACTTTCTTATCTCAATATATTACCCAAAGCAACTCTGTTAAACCAAAAATCAGATCACTTTTCTCCATTGTTCAAACAACTTAGTAATTTCCCATGTCACCTCTTATTCTTATTATGAGACAAAAGGCCCTCCATGATCTGCCCCCATGCTTCCCATCCTCATCTCTTTGGACACTGGTCTCGTAACTGTTCCTCAAACCCTTTTAGCATCCATCCACCTGGGGTCTCTATCCCCAGACAGCTCAGCATCCATTCCTCCCCTCTTCTGGTTCTTTATTTAAATTTCACCTTTTCAATAAGGTCCCACTAAAGTTCGACACTATGATGTGAACACCATATATACTGCCCCAAATTTCCTAACACCCTCTTCACTTCTATTTTCCTTTAGCACTTATCAGCTGGTAATCCGGTATCCAAAATTTACAGTGTTAATTTTCGGTCTATCCTATAGGAATGCAAACTCTATGAAGACAGGGATTTTTTTTTTCCCTGTGATTTTGCTGTATCTGCAATGCATCAGATATAGAAATGTTTAAAAAGCATTAGTTGAATGAACGAAGGAAGGAAGGAGCAAAACAAAAGATTAGACATGGGCTAACACTGGGTGTTCAGATGATGACTTGAATGTTCAGGCAAAACACCTTATATGCTGCCTCAGGTTAGAAGCATTCTAGTTACACAGGCGGGGATAAAACCTTAGCTGAATCATTTGTATAATTTTTTACTGTTAAAGGTAAAAACAAGTGAAATGTTTTGTCCACAGCTTGTAACTTTATTAGCTACAAAGGAGCCTCCTGAAGATAAATGCAATGGCTTAATTTCACCTTTTAATAATAAAAATGGGGATAATATACAACTTCTAGTTAATCTGGGATTCTAATCTGCTGAACTGATTTTGAACTTTAAATGAAAATACTCACCAAAAAAAAAAAAACAAAAAAAACTAGCAAAATTGCCTGACCTTAGAAGTCTGCCTTTTCTTGGAGCTAAATACTCTTTTTCACACATATGAAAAAATCCCAAAGTAATTGAATTACTAGAGGGATTTTTAGTATTAAAATGATATTTGTTGAGACTCCAAAATGCCATTTTGAAAAGAACTGATAATATAGCTTGAAAAATCCTTTGCTAAGCAGAATCTTTCAAGAGTGGTAATTTGGATAGGACTGAAGCAGAATTAAGTCGCAACAGGAGTTAGGGAAAAAGAGCCAAAAGCCAAATAACATGAGCTTTACTGGAATTTGGTAAGGGAGTAGCTGAGAAGCTTGTCTGATTCATTTCCAGTTATAAAAAGAATTTTTGCATTGCCCTTTCATGGAGATTTAACTTCAAAGAGTTTATTAGCAACTGTCCCTGGGAAGGTGTAGGAGGGACCCCTTGTTCACACCGTAGTTTTCAAGAGCATGAACCCGTCACTATTTCATACCAATTAATTAGATTGTTAGAACAGGATCTTGGCCTCTGTATGAATATTTTAAATGTAAAACATTCTTTAGAGCATTTTTCAATCCAAGATGCCAAGATGCACACTTGGGGAGTTTAAAAAAAATAGCTGATGGCCAGCTTTCTACCTCTTTATTCTGATTTTATATTTTCCAGGAGTAGGGCCCAGGTATTAGAATTGTTCTCAGTTCTTTTAACACTTTGAAACTACAGCGTAGTTTCTATTTATTTAATTATTTTTATGTTCAGACTTCTGAGTTCTTCAACGTTTAAAGAAGCACCAGGAATTGAAGTCCACTGCCTTGATGAGAGTTGTGATTTCATTTCTGAATAAAATATTTGAAACTCTTTGATGGTTAATGCCAATTGTGGTTAATGCACCTGTATGTGTAAAAGATAAAATGGGATAATAAATCTGTTCCATTTTAATAAAAATTTGAAAGAATCTAATGTTTTCTCAAACGTGTTAGTTTTTATATATAAATAGATAGTTTCCGTTTACTGATTTTTCCATGTAATTATCCACTACAGTGGTAGATAAGAATTCTTTCAAGGAGAACATGAAGATGATTTGCTTTTTGTAACAGGTTAAACGTTTCCTTTTCTTGTCTAGCATTATGCATTCTTACTTAGCAATGGAATAATTTTATTTACAAGAAACGTAACTCGAGTCTTTTCCTAGAATTATTATAAAAGATTAGGACTAGAATTTAATAAAAAACAAATTGAATGCATGGCACAGAAAAGCTACCATTAGTGACCATCTAGTAACCTTGTTTTCATCAGAAATGCAGGATGTAACTGAAGACATATGTGAGGAAATGCAGTCGTTCTTAGTGGTGTCAGTTACAACTACTCGAGTACCCAAGACTCTGCCCTCTTGAATCATTCCCAGTAAAACGGTTTCATCCTTGTTATTAAATTTCTCATCATGAACACATTACTCAGGACAAATCTTTCTCTGGAGACAATGGAAAAATCCTCTGAATTAGAGTCTTAACACCTTTCCATGACATAAGACTCTCTTTTGGAAACTTTTTATGTTTCAGATCCCTTTCATGTCATAACTCCTCAATGCCAACTCATGGGCCACACAGTTAATTAAGGTTCTGAATGTGATTTACTCCTCTGTTCATTGGCACACATGCTTATACCTCACCTTGTGGAATGTTTTGGCGTTGCAAATCTAGTTTCAATATTTGCTTTGTCTTTGGACATATAATTGCTGTCTAAAATCTCATGAGAGAGTGGACTGAATTTTCTATTTTTCTCTTCTGTGAAGGAAAGTTTGGTATGTAGAGCAGAATGTCATTGTTTAATCTGGAATTTGGCCAGAACTCTGGGACTTGTGACTGGTTTGAATGAAGTGTGGAGGGATTTTTTTTTTCTAATCACAAAAAGTCAAAGATGCCTTACATAACTCATGGAATATTCGTATAGCATGCTAGGGATCTAGCTTAGTGCTAACTTGAATGGGAAAATTTCAAAGACAAGGTTATACATATACTATTCCCTAGAGAAGTGAACTTTGTTGTCTAAGTGTGATAATTTACTATAGTTTATGAGATAATTGCTCCATATCATATACCCTAGGTGCCTGGAGGCAACTGAGTATTCTAGGAGAGTAAGCCTTTTTTTAAAAACATATATTTACTGGCTTCTACGGAACTAAAACAATTCAGTTATGACGGAGACTTTTGATCATAAAAATAATACTATTGACAAGACAGTCTGTACTTTAGTATGATCCAAGCATAATATTTATATTATTGTATACATTTACACAATCTGAATCTTTTCCCAACTTTAATTACCTGGACCAGATTGCTTCACAGGCAAATTCTATCAAACATTTAGAGAACAGCTAACATCTATCCTTCTCAAACACTTCCAAAATATAGCAGAGGGAGGATGGTTAATGCCAATTGTGGTTGGCATTAACCATCCCAAGCTCATTCTACGAAGTCAGCATCACCGTGATACCAAAACCAAACAAAGATGTCATGAAGAAAGAAAACTACAGTCCAATATCACTAATGAACATAGATGCAAAACTCCTCAACAAAATACTAGCAATCAGAATCGAATAGCACATTAAAAGGATCATACACCATGATCAGTTGGGGTTTATCCCAGGAATGCAACCATTCTTTAATATATGCAAATCAATGTGATATATCATATTAACAAATTGAAGGAGAAAAACTATATGATCATCTCAATAGATGCAGAAAGAGCTTTCAACAAAATTCAACACATATTTATGATAAAAAATCCAGAAAGTAGACATAGAGGGAACTTAACTCAACATAATAAAGGCCATATATGACAAACCCACAGCCAACATCATTCTCAATGGTGAAAAACTGAAACGATTTCCTCTAAAACAGGAACAAGACAAGATTGTCCACTCTCACCACTATTATTCAACATAGTTTTGGAATTTTTAGCCACAACAATGAGAGAAGGAAAAGAAATAAAAGGAATCTAAATCAGAAAAGAAGAAGTAAAGCTGACACTGTTTGCAGATGACATGATACTATACATAGAGAATCCTAAAGATGCTGCCAGAAAACTACTAGAGTTAATCAATGAATTTGGTAAAGTAGCAGGATACAAAATTAATGCACAGAAATCTCTTACATTCCTGTACACTAATGATTAAATATCTGAAAGAGAAATTAAGGAAAAACTCCCATTTACCATTACAACAAAAAGAATAAAATACCTAGGAATAAACCTACTTAAGGAGACAAAAACCTACATGCAGAAAACTATAAGACACTGATGAAACAAATTAAAGATGACACAAACAGATGGAGAGATATACCATGTTCTTGGATTGGAAGTATCAACATTGTGAAAATGACTATACTACCCAAAGCAATCTACAGATTCAATGCAATTCCTATCAAACTACCAATGGCATTTTTCACAGAACTAGAACAAAAAAATTCACAATTTGTATCGAAACACAAAAGACTCCGAATAGAGAAAGCAATCTTGAGAAAGAAAAACCGACCTGGAGGAATCAGGGTCCCTGACTTCAGACTATATTACAAAGATATAGTAATCAACACAGTGTGGTACTGGCACAAAAAAACAGAAATATATATCAATGGAACAGGATAGAAAGCCCAGAGATGAACCCAAGTACATATGGTCACCTTATCTTTGATAAAAGAGGCAAGAATATACAATGGAGAAAAGACAGCCTCTTCCATAAGTGGTGCTGGGAAAACTGGACAGTTACATGTAAAAGAATGAAATTAGAATACTCCCTAACACCATACACAAAAATAAACTCAAAATGGATAAAAGACATAAATGTAAGGCCAGACACTATAAAACTCTTAGAGGAAAACCTAGGCAGAACACTCTATGACATAAATCACAGTAATATCCCTTTTGACCCACCTCCCAGATAAATGGAAATAAAAACAAATATAAACAAATGGGATCTAATGAAACTTAAAAGCTTTTGCATAGCACAGGAAACCATAAACAAGATGAAAACACAACCGTCAAAATGAGAGAAAATATTTGCAAATGAGGAAACTGACAAAGGATTTATCTCCAAAATATACAAGCAGCTCATGCAGCTCCATATCAAAAAGACAAACAACCCAATCCAAAAATGGGCAGAAGACATAAATAGACATTTCTACAAAGAAGATATACAGACTGCCAACACACACATGAAAGAATGCTCAACATCATTAATCATTAGAGAAATGAAAATCAAAACTCCAATGAGGTATCACCTCACACCAGTCAGAATGGCCATCATCAAAAAATCTACAAACAATAAATGCTGGGACAAAGTGAGAGAGTGGCATGGACTTATAAATACTACCAAATGTAAAATAGATAGCTAGTGGGAAGTAGCAACATAGCACAGCGAGATCAGCTTGGTGCTTTCTGACTACCTAGAGGGGTGGGATAGGGAGGGTGGGAGGGAGACGCAAGAGGAAGGATATGTGGGGATATATGTATATGTGTAACTGATTCACTTTGTTTTAAAGCAGAAACTAACACACCATTATAAATCAATTATACTACAATAAAGATGTTAAAAAAATGCTGGAGAGGGTGTGCAGAAAAGGGAACTCTCTTGCTCCTTTGGTAGGAATGTAAATTGATACAGCCACTATGAAGAACAGTATGGAGCTTCTTTAATAAACTAAAAATAGAACTACCATGCGACCCAGAAATCCCGCTACTGGGCATATACCCTGAGAAAACCATAATTCAAAAAGAGTAATGTACCACAATGTTCATTGCATCTCTATTTACAATAGCCAGGGCATGGAAGCAACTTAAGTGTCCGACAGATGAATGGATAAAGAAGATGTGGCACATATATACGATGGGATATAATTCAGTCTTAAAAAGAAATGAAATTGAGTTCTTTGTAGGGAGGTGGATGTACACAGAGTCTGTCATACAGAGTGAAGTAAGTCAGAAAGATAAAAACAAATACTGTATGCCAACACATATATATGGAATCTTAAAAAAAAAATCATTCTGAAGAACCTAGGGGCAGGACAGGAATAAAGATTCAGATGTAGAGAATGGACTTGTGGACACAGGGAGGGGGAAGTGTAAGCTGGGATGAAGTGAGAGTGTGGCATGGGCTTATACATACTACCAAATGTAAAATAGATAGCTAGTGGGAAGCAGGTGTATAGTACAGAAGATCACCTCGGTGCTTTGTGACCACCTAGAAGGGTGGGATAGGGAGAGTAGGAGGGAGACACAAGAGGGACAAGATATGGGGATATATGTATATGTATAGCTGATTCACTTTGTTATACAGCAGAAGCTAACACAACATTGTAAAACAATTATACTCCAATAAAGATGTTAAAAAAAATTGGGTGATCTGGGTTGATGAGTATGACTTTTCTGACTCCAAAGTCTATGCATATTTCACAATGAGGTTCTCCCACTATGTCTTGTGTCCTGTATCTCACATTTCCAAGGGAGACTAAACATTGAGTGTAGACCTTCCTCTAATACTATGAGCATAACATTATTTAGTTAAATACTGTTTATAGAACAGTATTTATAGTGGAGTGTGCATACTGATAAACATCTTGAAAATATGTTACTATCATTTTCTAAACAAATTTTTAGCTTCATTTTTTTCATAACTTTTGAATTCCTTATTAAATACTTAAGGAATCAGCCCTCTAAAGGAATTAAGTTCAGTTATTTGTGAATGTAGGCAGTATATTATTACCAACAGAATATAAAAAGAACTGTAAGAAATGGTCAGTTTAATGATTTTGGAATTTAATATGCTTCTAAGAAAGCTATCTATCATTTGACAGATGTTGTCTTCTGGACCGAAATTTTCACTAAGCAGTTATCTGTTTAAAGTGCAAGAATATTAATTTTAAATGTTAGTACACCAAAGCACCACCTGCAGGTAATTGAACTGTACAGTAAGATTAATGACAAAGTAACCTATTATGGAAAAAAATAATTGATCATTTTTCTCTGAAACATGGTCTTTTTCTTCTGTTCTAATAACAAACTTATGAGAGTTTCCATCTGTAAAATATTCAAGATATGCACTGCAGTTAAAGTTTTTAGTTGCTTAATGTACAAACAATATTCCTGGCACAACTTAATTCCTCTTTGTCCTCTTAAGCCTGACAGAACTATGGCAGAGTGATTTGATAAATTATTTGATACACTTATTAAAATTATGTATTATACATGTATGCTGACAATTGAATTTGGTTTTTGCCCCAAGGCAAGATATATAGATATAAGATATATAATTAAAGAATATATAATAATTAAAAATATATAATTTTTTAAAGTATGTTAATGTGCCATCCATTAGTAATTTTACCATTTCCTCTCTTTTATTTATTTCCTTTAGAGTCAATCTTGGTTTGCTTTATAATTAGGTGAAAACTGTTACTTAACTTTTGCAATAGGTAAATCAAATTCAAAATTGAATTTGAACTCTGCCACTTAATCATTTGCTTTCAAAGTATATGGCTGTGGTCTCAATAAATGGCATGGAATTTTACAATGGCATTAGAATGGCACATTCATCTCTTGTCAGCAAAATAAAGCATGGAGCTGTCTGTTCCAAAAGGCTAGAAAAGGGAAACATCAATAATATCCTTCACTGATTTGACTGCTGTAATCGTTGTCCTTATATTAAGATAACTATATATTTTTATCACTTTGACCTTGTCTCTCCATTTGTAATTGCCTTTACTTTAAGTCGTATGTAAATGTTCTGCTCTGTTATATTGCAAGCCAACACTTTTTTTTTAAAACCACCAAAGAATGTAGCAAAAGTTGAATGATTCAGAATTCTATCAAAAAGTATAATGCACAATTTTTAAAGAAGACACTACTTTACAGGTACATTTTAGAAAAAACACAAGAGTTGAAATCATTTTAAAAGATGATGCAAGTGAGTGCCTACAACAAATGTGACTTGGTGGAGGAACTGAAGTCACATGAGACAGTGATAAGGTTCCCTGGAAATCTGGAGGGCAGACGAGGAATCATGTGTAGTATGTGAATAGTTTAGATTGTAGTAAAAGACATATTAATGAAAATTTGTGGAAGAATAAACATCTTGCTATGCATAGTGAAGGGCCCCCATCCCTGTAAGATGGGGAAACGGAAAAAGAGTTTTCTCTGGAGAAGGAAAACAAAGTCTAATATTTATTGTTTACTAGATTGTTTACTATTGTTTCCTCTTTGACCAGGACATGCTCATCTCTGTGTTGCAAGTGAGTTTTTCATTTATTAACAAAACAATAAATTGGAAAAATGCTTTTTAAAAGCAGAATTGTATTGTCTTAACCTTCTTTCATTCTGCTATCCTATTTTCTTTCTTGTAAACTTTCTCCTATTAGTGGTTTATTTCTACTAACATTATTTTGGCATTATTATCATTCCCTAACTCTTTAAAATCTAATTTCTCATCCATAACATTTAGCGGAAATTACACTAACAAAAACCAGCAGTGGTTCTTGAATCCACTGATCCCACACCTACTTCAAACTCAGTAGACAAAGTTAAAGAATACATTTGTGAATATCTTTGGCTCTATGAAATCACACTGTGCTTATTTGATTACTTCTCTTTGTCCAGTTTGTATATGACTCATTTATAAGCTCATAATTCTGCTACTTCCAAAAGTCTGGTTAGTCCCACACTGATTTACTTTCTACCCTTAAAGAAATGCATATGAAACTCACCACATCTGTTTTCAAGAATTTAAATGCATACCACTACCTTCAAACTCACTGAAGCTGAGGTTTCATATTTCCCCCTACCTATGGAATATTCCACTGAAATACTAATAAATATATTTTATAAATGTATTAATAAATGTATCTGTTTATTACCTTGAGCTCATTAAATCTGAATTGAATACACTGCATTTCTCTTCCAAACCATTTACAATTCCAAATTTTACTATTTCTGATGATGTCACCACTATTTTTTCAATATCCATGTTTAAAAACCTTGGCATCCTTTTGACCTCCTTATCTTTCTTCTCCATCCTCCAAAACCATCATACATTCCAGATGTGAAGACCATGTCCTCTTTATTCCATAATGAAAATCTGGATGCTATTGATGGATAAAGAGTCTATTACATATGTGTAATTAATATTTATTTGTTTTATTTTTATTTCTATGTCATTGCTTCATAATGGCCTCCTTTCCATAAAGAAGCCAAGACTGCAGACTTCAGCTGTAATTTTGAGGTTCTTTTCTGGTCCAATGTTCCTTATATTTCCAGGCCGAGCTCCCTAGGTGTTGGGGTCAATCCAAAATTCTTGGATTATTTTAGCCTCTCATTGCACATAAAATCATGGCATTTTGAGAGGTGTGTGGTAAACAGGAGGGGGTTGTTGCCAAGCACATATTCCCAAGCAATTTCTTAAATGGCACAGATTAATTTCTACATTTGGGATATGGAAGTTGCCAAGTCAGCCTATGAGCATTCCAACTTCAATACCTGGCCCAGCTAATGTGTAACAGTGTTACTATTTTTAAGGTAACAATGAAGGCGTGAGCAGTGTTAACTGCTCCTTACAGTTTTTCAAGATGGCAATAATGAGAACAGAGGTCAGTTTCTAGATTCCAGGACAATTTAGCAGGCAAACTTCAATAAGGATTTTTTCTCTCCACCATTACAGCCTCTGCTTTTACCTGAATTTCTATTCAGTTCTCTTCTGAATATTAATAGCAAGATTTCCAGAGGGAAATTTTTGCTCTGGACTGTTGGATTTGATATTTTTTTCTTCTCAAGCTATTTAGATGTCATTTTTATCAATTTCAATCTCTATTTAGCAATAGAAATTCTGACCTCACAATTTTCATGTTCTGTATTCTTTCAAATCTTCTTAAAACTGTCTTTCATTTAAGCATTGTAAGCTTGTCCACAGAGGAAAATATAATAAGTCAAATTTGGTTTCATATCCCCCATGGGAATTGGTGTGACTACAGCACTTAACAGCTAACAGAAAGCAAATGGTGTCAGAGGTAAATTGACCTATCTACTAATTTAATTTTAGCTGAATTAAACTATAAATAAGATTGAAGTTTTCTTCTAAATTAGGAAAGGAATCAGGCAACTAAGATAAAGCTGGGTTTGAGAAAATTCAGGAAATGAGAAACAAATCTATTTCCATTCTTATTGTTATTTGAAACAATAAGTTCCTTCCTAGTTTGGACCTGTATCATTCTCCAAAAAAAAAAAAAAAAAGCACAAAACCCTTTTATATCAAAGAGTTTAAGACAAAGGCATAGCTCACTTAACATTTTTATGAATGTGTATTTACTTCCTGCCTGAAATCAGTTCTTGAATGAGAAGTTGCTGATAGAAAGCTGGGCCATTGGAACTAGAAGAGGCAAGAACTCTTAATTCCAACTTTGTCAGGGACATTCTGTGTGGTGTCATGTGAAGAACCCACCCTGAATCTGCTTATCTACATCAGACAGGATTCACTTGTATCTGAAAAGCGCTTGAGGGTGTAAAACCCTAACTACCAGGGATATTATTTTCTAATTAACCATTTTTATTTTCTTTTCAATTCTCTTTTCTCATTTTCTCAATAAAGCAGTAATGCTCACAAAATGTGGAATCTATTTTTTTTAAATAATGTTTTATCATTAACCTACAGAAGAGAATATTTTTTCAAAACCATTTTAATATATGATGAAATCTCTTTAGAATCATTTCCTTTATTTTAATATGACCTGATTCTTCCCTACAATAACAATTTGTCTCTTAAAATAACAATGGCGCCAGAGAGATCCTTTCATAAGAGTAAACTCAGAAATAATTTCTGTATCTTTACTAGCTGGCTTTCCTTTTGAACTTTGTGCAGTCCTAAATGGTTCCTGTAGGAAATTATAAAAATAACTTAAGTTCTAATGAGAAAACAAGTCTACAAAGCATTATTCAGAGATTGTCATCCCCTGAGTTGTGTTTATACGTGACAGGGTTCTATTGTTTTATGTCATTATTCATGATCTCAAACTGTCTGTTCTAATTTCCAAGAAATGCTAAGTAAAAGGAGGGTTTCAAATTCAGGAAGAAGTTTTTCCCCTTTCACTGAGAATGGAATTATAGCTGGAAACATGGTCGATTAGTTACATGACACTTGTTTACTTGTGAGTTTCTATAAATGCTGCTGAGTATTCTTTGTTTCAAGGATGAAAAGGTACGATTTGGGCAAAAGTTAGTCATAAGAAATTCTCCTAATACAAATGAGAAACAGATGAGAAATGTTAAGTTTTCTTATTGGTTTCACATTAAATCTGTTGTTTTTAATGCTATCTTTGCATAGGGCATGCATCATTATATTTTACATATATGCTCAACTGAGTCTCTGAAAAAAGAAAAATAAGGTTGTATTATAATATGGGAAATGAAACTATATATTTTATTTTCTGATAAAGCAATTAAGGAGCATTCTAGATTCTCTTAAGAATATTACTCTTTTAATGCCAATTATTGCAGAAAAGTGTATTTGTATAATTTTGGCAGATATTAACATCAGACTATGAAAAACATTGGGATCGTGATAGTCAGCATTATTTTTTTTCGAAAGAATTTTAATGGGTAAAATCATACTTCAGTGAACATAGCTCTTCAATTTTACAAATCTAAAGATTTGTTCTCTTGGTATTTTTTGTCATTCTGGGCTGGTTTGTTATGCCAAAACCAATTTTAGTTACATGCATAGCCTTAGGGGAAAAGGTAAGGAAAGCATCGTATTGGGTAGCCATTGGTATGCAAAGCTATCTGGTGGGATAATTTTTTTTTTAACATCTTTATTGGGGTATAATTGCTTTACAATAGTGTGTTAGTTTCTGCTTTATAACAAAGTGAATCAGTTATACATATACATATGTTCCCATATCTCTTCCCTCTTGCGGCTCCCTCCCTCCCACCCTCCCTATTCCACCTCTCCATGCTGTCACAAAGCACCGAGCCGATATCCCTGTGCCATGCAGCTGCTTCCCACTAGCTATCTACCTTACGTTTGTTAGTGTATATATGTCCATGCCACTCTCTCACTTTGTCACAGCTCACCCTTCCCCCTCCCCATATCCTTAAGTCCGTTCTCCAGTAGGTCTGTGTCTTTATTCCTGTCTTGCCCCTAGGTTATTCATGACATTTTTTCTTTCTTAAATTCCATATATATGTGTTAGCATACGGTATTTGTCTTTCTCTTTCTGACTTACTTCACTCTGTATGACAGACTCTAGGTCTATCCACCTCATTACAAATAGCTCAATTTCGTTTCTTTTTATGGCTGAGTAATATTCCATTGTATATATGTGCCACATCTTGTCCTCATGTCTAATTTGTCAAATCATTACATGGCCTCCAACATTCAGTGTACTGGAAGGAAAGGCAGTATAGATAAGCACATCAGCCTGCATAGATAGGTTTATACCCATCCTGTAATCTGCATTATCCAATCTTGGAGAAGTTAAGACTTATTTTAAACAGTATTCAAAGATCAGAGAAGTTTAGGATCTGGCATTGGCAGTCGGTCATTTCAGTAAAACCTGCACTCAGTATCAAACCCGTCTTGAATATTTCTGGCCACAAGATTCAAAAAAAAGAAAAAATGTCACTGCTTTGTATAGTGTTTATTTACAATTTTTATCTGAATATAAAAAAAATAAAAATAAAAAGAACTTAGTGTGTATTCACTAAAAATTTAACTTTCCTTCTTGTGGATAAAATAGGAAGTTCTTCTAGGGCTGCTTGAAACTTACCTGGCCAGACTTTTCACTCTCATAAACCTTCCCCAATTTTGTATCTGGGCCCATAGTCTTGACTCTGTACCCTCCTTCTACTTTTTCTGAACATTTAGAAGTTTCCACCAAGACCCAGCTCAAATGTCACTTCCTCTCTGCAGACTCTTCTGTCTCCCCAGGTAGTAAGTACTGCCCTCCTTTATTTTCCATCATTCTTTGTCAACATTTTATTTAACTTCTATGAAAATGCTTATGAAAATACTATCTCTTTGAAAAAAGTTTATTTTGTCCACTATACTGTGGGCTTTTCAAGAACTATGACTGTGACATTTTTTTCTTTGCATCTCCAGACAGAAACTAGCAAAACACCTAGGGATAAAATGTCAGTCATAAATGTTTGTGGATTAATATATGAATGAAAGAATTGTGAATGTAATTGTCTCACCTCTGGCAAAAACACATGGTTTCTACCTGGGAGGATGTTTACATTTTCTATTCTGTTTTGTAGCCATACAAGGAAAAGATTCTTAGTAATGATATTAACAACAATGCTTTAGTCAGAATATGGCCTGCAATCCATTAAAATAATTGAAGATCTTTGAAAATACTGTGTAAACAAAATACAGTCATAACCATGAACAACTTCAGTTGTAAGGTGGTGGCTGCCATAAGTTGCTCAGAGAGGAGCTGTTCATTCAGGAATTTTTGAAACAGTGGTGACCATGGAGATCACACTCTTTGTTAATCCTAATGGCACTGAAGCATTTCTATATTGATATGTCATTTATGAAACAATGGTTCCTTAAGTTTACTTAAAACACTGTCTTCCTACTTCCATTTCTATTTCTGACTTGGTGATGGATGATTCATCAGCTTATATTAAGTCCAGGGATGACAATCAAATTGGGTGAAACTAATGTTAGGCTGTCACGTGTGACATGACTGACATCCTATGTCCCTTTTTTCGTTTATAATAATGAAGTTCACATCTAGCCATCCCCCTTGTGACAATTCAACTTCTTCTAATTTAAGAGAATGTTTCTATCTTGCTCTTTGACCTTTGCTGCAGCTCTTTTGTCTCCTGTGCAGGGGCCATGTCTGCAGTGGCTGATGAATTGATGTTATACTTCCTGTCTCAATGACAATTGCTCTCTGAACTATCTTCCTTATTGTTACTTTGCTCACCGAATTGTAATTCTTAAAGTAGCTCACAACAAAGGAGCCATACTCTCCCAACTTCTCACGTTAAAATGTTATTCCTCTTTTATTTATCCTGTTCTGTCCATGTTGATAGTCTCACATGGACTACTTTATAATTTTGTTTCTAAAAGTTCTCTGTAATCAGAAATTAACAGTGACCTTAAAGTGAGCTTGAATTTCTGATTTTTCCATCTCTCGTGGACTGAGTAGTTTTATTTATATCTATAACTACTTTAGCTATTAGTACGAGGTCTGGCTTGTGTCCCTTGTGCAATAAGAGGTTGTAAAGTGAATATTTACTCTGTATTGTGAGTCTGATTCCACCTGAGCTTCCTAGTTCTTCTGGACCATTTTTAACTCCAATACTTAATCCCACTCAGACTGCTACTTCCCTCCCCTTCAGTCACATCCTGACCTTTTTTCCATGCACCTCTCACTGTCAATGTCCTTGGTCAGGTATGCAAAAGAGCAGCAAAGCTTTGAGAATGGCACCTGATTTGTGGAAATGATGGGTACAATTCTAATTCTCTTCATCTCACTATGTTAGCATTTCTTACCCAGTTTAGAGAGTTTGACATTACTTAGGATTGAAATAAATATCTATTTTATCAGACGTTATGTGTGTGTGTGTTCTGCATACCAGAGGTTATCTACAAAAAGTGTTTAGATCTGTTTAATCTTGCAATAAAAGGCTGTAATGATGATGATTATCTGAATATTTACATTTATAAACCAAAAGACCAAATAAAACATTTTCTATAGCCAAAAGACTCTAAGCAGTGACAGTACTTAATATAAATATATGATGAAAAAAATATCATGCCAATGTTGTCTTAGAGTTTTAATGGAGCAAAAATACTCATTTCCCTTTAAATAAATAGTGTACACTGAGTCAATGTCTGCCCTCTTGTCTTTCACATCATGTATTCATCCATCATTAACCATCAGGAGAGTTAGACTTTCACTCCTGTATGTAAAGACTGTCCAAGAACAACTAGTGGATCAAGTTGGCAAAAGTAGACACTTAAGACATGGTGTGCTGGGAGAATTTGTTTCCATTCTGACTCTCCTCCCCAACAGTCTGGATGATCTGAGACAGGTTGCCCACCTTTTGGTGTCTATATTCTATCATCTCTAAAAGATGGAGCTTGGATTAAAAATCTATAAGGCCACTTACAAGTCACTAAATTTGTGAGTTTTTCCATTTATTTTGTTGGGGTAGCATGAAGCTTAACCATTTTAAACTATATAGTTCAGTAATATTAAATGTATCCACATTGTAGTGAACAAATCTCTAGGTTTTTTGTTTGTTTGTTTGTTTTTTATCTTACAAATCTGAAACTATATACCCATTAACAATGACTCCTTTTTCCCTCCATCCCCCAGTTCTTGGTAATCATCACTATACTTTTCGTCTCTATGAACTTATCTACTTTAGATATCTTATGCAAGTGTAATAATTTAGTATTTGTCTATGTGTGACTGGCTTATTTCACTTATCATAAAGTCTTCAAGGTTTAACCACATTGTAGCATCTGTCAGGATTCCCTTCCTTTTTAAGGCTGAATAACAGTTCATTGTATGAATATAACACATTTTCTTTACTCATTCATTTGTCGATGGACATCTGTGCTGCTTCCATCTCTTTCCAACTCTTTGCTATTGTGAACAGTGTTGTTATGAACATAGGTGTGCAGATATCTCTTCAAGATTCTGCTTTCAATTTTTTTGGATACACACCCAGAAGTGAGATTGCTGGATAATATAATAGTTCTACTTTTAATTTTTTGAGGAAACTCCATACTATTTTCCATAGTAATTGCACCATTTTACAATCTCAAACAGTGAATAATACTCACCAACACTTATTTTCTATGTTTTAATAGCAGCCATACTAATGGGTGCAAGATGATATTCTATTGTGATTTCAATTTGCATTTCTCTCTTAATTAGTGATCTAGAGAATCTTTTCGTATGCTTTTTGGACACATATATATTGTTTGAAGAAATTTTTATTTAAGTCCTTTGCCCAAATTAGGTTATTTGAATTTTTTGAAGTCATAAGTTTCTTTATATATTTGGGATATTAACCCTTTATCAAATATATGATTTGCAAATATTTTCTCCAGTTCCATAGATTGCCTTTGTTCATTGTGTCTCTTAATGTACAAAAGTTTTTAACTCTGATGTATGTAGTCCTTTTTGTATATGTTTGCTTTTGTTGCCTGTACTCTTGGTGTCACATCCAAGATATCATTGTCAAGTCCAATTATTGATACACAAAACTTGTCCCCTGTGTTTTCTTCTAGGAGTTTTAAATTTGTAATGTTTAAAACTTTGTCCTTTTTTAAATTAGAGAAGAATTGTCTCATTTAGGGTTGGCCATGAAACTAAAGAGGAAAGTAATTTGACAATGATTAGAATTCTGTATATTTTTGTCTCATTGGTCATGGTTGTAAAAACTAATCAATCCATTTTACTGTGCATATAGTTAAAGTATTACTGGAAGTATTAATAATTTATTTCAGAAATGGAAAAATGCTTCAGTTGAATTATATATATCATTATGAGGTCACATAAAATTTTTGATTATCCTTATAAGAATTCTTGTACATTTCTTCCTCTGTACTTTTGTCAGTCTCTCTCCCACACCTCTCTGCTTATTAATTCAAGCCTTCCTATAAGGCCCAGATAAATCTCCATTCACTGGACTTCCCTGGTTGTCCAGTGGTTAAGACTCCGTGCTTTCAATGCAGGGAGCAAGGGTTCCATCCCTGGTCAGGGAACTCACATACCACGTGGTGTGGCCACAAAAAAAGAAAACCCATATTCATGAAGTTTTCTTCTATTTCTTCATTCCATGTGTATCCCTTTTCTCTCTGAGTTAGTTCATACTTATTCTTTTTACGCTTTAACTCTCTGTATACTAACTTCTATTGTTACAGTTTTGTTTGTAAATGAAGCAAGTTGAATAAGGTAGAAATTTACTCCTGTGGGATTGAAGGGGATCCACACTATTTTCCCCTGAAATTTCTCTCTGAGTTATTAAACATAAGAATCAAACAACAAACTATTTCTAGTAGCCTGAGATTCCATTATGCCTGTGGTAGCAGTGCTATAGATAGATCAAGGAAATAGTTTCAGGGAAAGGTGACAACAGCTTGCCCATCAGCTGTGTCAGTGTGATAGCCTCTTGGTCACACTTAACTGAAGCCTTGGATAAATCTGTTGTGGTAAAAGCAGCAACAGGTGCAAACCCAAGACCAGTCTAATTACACAGAGAGGAAATAACACAAAATGGTAACATGAGTTACCTCTGAATCATGAGTTTATATATGACTTTTAATTTCTTTATATGAATCTTTATTTTTCAAGCATTCTACAATAAGCCTATATTGTTTTAATAACCAGGGAAAAGTTAATTAAAAATATACAGGAATAAAGGAATTATAATAGCTGAGAGATTTTACAAAAAAGAATGTAGAATCACATTTTTTTCTACACTGCATGAAATAGAAACTATTGTTGAAGAGTGGTATGGCAGTGTGTGTGTACATGTATGTGTATTGAAAGTGAAGTATGGAGTATTGGGACTGGAGTTTGCTAAGATTTCAGTGATTATTTTATGCTAGCAAGGGCTCAGTCATCTGAATTTCCTTTTGTGTCCTTCTTAAACTGGTGTCTTGGGAGTAA
Source organism: Grampus griseus (assembly GCF_964374135.1). Taxonomy (NCBI): domain Eukaryota; kingdom Metazoa; phylum Chordata; class Mammalia; order Artiodactyla; family Delphinidae; genus Grampus; species Grampus griseus. The sequence goes on along the minus strand of NC_138998.1, from coordinate 126,905,831 downwards.
CAAGTTTAAATCTCTTGAAAATCTTCATCTAGATTGTAAATTGTTTTTACAATCATTCATTAAGATAGAATTAATTCCTAATCATCTTTAAACTCTAAATACCTAGAATCTAAAGGAATGGATTTATTAATTCATTTTCCAAATAATTATTTAACAGCACTATATCAGCCAGGGTCCAATCAAGTTAGAGAAAGCCACATGGTTATTTGAACTGAGAGAATTTAATATAAAAAGTTATTAACTATAACAGAAGATTGGTGTAATAAGAAACAAAGTAGTAATAACTGAATGAACTTTATAGAATAGAGAATTAGCAGGTGCAAGGGGTGTGGAGTGTTTTTTATGCCTTCTTAAAGTGAAAACATTTAACATGCTCATTAACATGGCCACAAAACAAAAACGCTATATTGCATAGGAAGATAAGAAACAAAAATATGCAAACTTAAAATTATGCTTAATAATTGATGTTTTGATATTCAATCTACTTGGAAATTATTCAGGTGCCCAATAACTTAGTGCTTAATTAAACAGACTCTCCAGCACAGGTTTTCATATTGATATCACTTCGACAACTTTCAGGTGACCATGGTGACCTGCATTAGGATTTCTTGGACTATTCTCAGGTGTACTTTAATGGGAGTAGACTGCTGACCCAAGATCCATTGGAAGCAGGACTGAATAAACTAATGAGGAACATTTATTTGTCATTATTTGTTGGTCATTTGGCATTGTTTTAAATAGTCTATTATTTATAGATATTTGAGAAAGCTTTTTCTTCTTCAGCCATGCCTAACCCTCTGTTTAGCAGACTATGTGTTTAGAAAGTGAAATGAACTATTTTTTAATGATATCTGAGTCGAACTGACCTACTTAGAATTCAGAAACAGACACTTTTATTGAGTCTCCATTGTTTTCATGGTAATACATTTCTTCACACACTTTCAATAAGATCTGTCTTCCTTTTTACTAGGATATAATTGGCCAAATCAATCGTGCAACCAAGGCTTATGGGGAGCATTGTATTTGAGAAGGATTATCATTTCATCACACATGACAAGGTCACTATTAAGAAAAGAAGTGCTTTGTGTTTAGAACTATTTCTTAAGAATTCTTACCCCAAACTGGCCTGGTTCCTGGCTTATAGGCACCCAATTTTTTTTTTTTTTTTGCAGTACGCGGACCTCTCACTGTTGTGGTCTCTCCCGTTGCAGAGCACAGGCTCCGGATGCTAGGCATCCAATTTTATAGGTGCTGAGGAGGGTCACCTCCTGGCAGGAATTCTTCTAAAGTTAGAGGTTCTACAGATGAAATATGGTCTTGGGCTTAATTTTTCCTACTTTGGGGATAGAATTGTAAATAATAGAAGCTAAAATTCAATCCAAGAGTTTTTATGAAGACTTTGTGATAATAGTTAATATCATGGCCTTAATAGTTGTCCTAGATTTGCACAAAGCTCAAAGAGGTCTGTATGGTTAATTAACAAACCTGCTGTACCTCCCTATAATCATGTCCAATCTAATGATACCAGCCTTTTTGTAATTATTGTGATAAACTTCAGAGATTTTTAGAGATTGTCAGAAAAATTATCTGAATCTAAGAAATAAGGCTACCATTTGGGCTGGGATGCTTTCAATGTCATATGCAGGAAAAGTTACAGAAGTTTTATCTAGGGGAATCTATTTAGTTCAAATCACTATTTATTATTCATCAACAATCCAGATTTAGAGAAGTTATTTTAACTTGCAGGTTTTTGTTCAGTGAAGATGGAAATAACTTTTTTATTGGTGTAACAGATAATTCCAAAAGTATAAGGCCCTGTTGGATATTAACCTTCTTTGTATCTAACCCATCAATCTTATCCTAACACTACCTAAATATACTTAGATTCTCAAATGCTCTTTGAATCAGTCATAACATCTGATTCATTCCCTCATCATTTAATGAGTTAAATAAAATCTTTGACATGTTGGCCTTTTATATTTGTCTGAGGGTCATGTTTTTTAATCAGTCTACAATTATATTTTATTTTATATTTTTAATGAAGTGGAGTCCACTATACACAAAGAGATCCTTATTTGGCATATTTTATGTTTTAATTATTATAGATTCAATCAATATTCATTTTTAAACCAGCAAATTTAAAATGCTTTATTTTCTTTGTAATTTTAAGCCAATTTTCTTGCTCTGTAAAAGAATTAGAAAATATTTTTAGTCATTTCTAAATGTTCCATTAAGTCTTCAGTGAATTGATTAAATACTATTAAAACAATCCCATTTTAATGTTAATTAATCAATTTTAGTAAGCATTTCAAGTTACCTCTATTAATTCAATATTACTAATCTTCTCAAGTACTTCAAATACTTGACATGGTATACATATAAATCCAATAAGCAAAATCTTTCAAAGCACTTAATCACCTTAATAAGTCAAACTTATAAATATAGTTAATTAAGTTATCTTGTTTTTTAAATAAACAAAAGGCCTAAAACATAGAGCATGCATAAAATTCCAAAATGACTCCGAATTGTTTTCTGCTTATAAAATGAGAACATATAGAAAATTATCAATCATAGATTTGTTTCTTCATTTTGAGATTAGGAATTTAAGATTCCTAATCTTAAATTAGGAATTACACATTACACATAACCAAAAGGATGAGAATCACCAAGTCTGATTGGCTGTAGTAAATCTACTTACTGATTTGGAGGCTTGAGACCCATACTAGGGAGTTGGACAGTCCTTCCAGGACACTTCTAATTAAGCTGCTGGTGAACAAGGGTCTCTTCTTATGGTCAGTTTCTGCCTGCTCACCCAATGTCTTCTCTCCAAGAATATCCCTCATACCTTTACTACCTGATTTTGTTAATGGAATTCTCTATTTAATTTTACATTCGTATTAATCTTATCACCTATCATTTTATCATAACTTTACAGTCTGGGTTAAGTGTGCACAGCTAAAATCTTGTTCTTGTAATCATTCAAATTATAATTTCCATCTCATTTAATGAATGTTTGTAGCTAGGTCTTTTGTATCACTTTATATTTCCCATGTAAGAAAGAAGATTGCACATAGCAACACTTTTGATATAACCTTAGATTCAACGTTTGTGAAAATTAATAGGCCATATACTTACAGGATGAAAATATTACATATCACTTTATTTTCATAACTGAAAAGAGGGACTTCTCTGGTGGTCCAGTGGTTAAGACTTTGCTTTCCAATGCAGGGGGTGCGGGTTCAATACCTGGTCGGGGAGCTAAGATCTCACATGCCTTGTGGCCAAAAAAAACAAAACATAAAACAGAAGCATTACTGTAACAAATTCAATAAAGACTTTAAAAAACTAAAAATAACTGAAACGAGAGCTAAAATCTACATTAATCATATATTCATTGCAGTAATATCTATGTGAGAAATAAAGTGATGGTCTTATGATAAAGGCAGCAGATATAGAATGGGAGAGAAAAATGTAAAATCTCTTATTATTGCAGATATTGTAAAATGAATAAATAATTAGATAATTAAAAGCCTGGTTTTCCTACTTCAGTTTGGACTAGATTATCTCTATGATTACTTGAATATATAAATTTTACGATTCTGTGGTCCAAAATGAGAGAGAATTTAAGTGCCTAAGGTTTCAAAGGTTGGAAAAAAACAAAATAATAGGGGTGGAAGAAGGAAAGAAATAGAAATACTGAGCATAATTTTGAACATGGGTCTTTTTCAGTTATGTTGAGTTATCCAAGTAGGGAATTCCGGTAGACTTGGACTTATAGTATTGGATCTTAGGCCAAAATATTAGTTTTGGAGATATACTGCTTGGTATTTTTCTCAAATTAAAATTTTCAGTTGTGGGGTTCTCTGTAATAAAATTACAAGCCAATGAGAACAGATCCCATGAATTTTTATTTAAAACAGAAATTACATAAAACAGCGCTGGGCACAAATGGAGTTGAAATGAATTACAAGGGGCTCACCTGGATCCAACCACAGAGTATTTGAATTTGCAAACTGGCACAAATAATGATCAAACTTGAGTTTCTTGAGCTTTAGTTTATTACTGAAACAGGAAACAAGCATTGAACAAGGTATATGAGTAAGCAATGAGTATGAATAAAGAAGTTAAGGGGCAATGCCATTAAAATGAGAGAGAAGCCACTTCACCATTCAAGAAAAGTCCCAGCTACTTCACAATTATGTATTTGAGGCTCCTAAGTTGTACTATGATACTAGTCATGGCCTTCAAAGGACCATAAAGAAATAAAGAGTTTCTAATATTTGTACAATGATATATCAAAGCATCTTTATGAATAAATAGACCTGTGGTTCTGGTTAAGAACATACTTCTGGAGTCAGACTGAATGAATATGAAGCTTGGCCCTGCCATTTGCCTGCCTAATGGCTATGGGCAAGTTACTAATCTTCTCTTGGGCTTAATTCCTCTTATGTGTAGTGAAATAATAATAGTACTTTTCTCAAAGTGCTACTGGGAGGATAAAACCAGTTGACATTTGTAAAGATTTAAACAATGCTTGGCATGAATGAAATCTTCAAGAAATGTTCACTATTATTACAGCATATAACCCAATTGATTATTACAACATAAAACCCAGAGGAGTAGGCTGCACCTATTTCACATGTAAGGAAACTGAAAAAGGTGTTATGTAGACCTCAGGATATTGTAGATTTAGTCCAAAGGCAGAGCTCGAAAACTCAAGAGTTTCTGGGTCAGATGATTTTGCCCTCATAACTTCTATGCTCTGTTTATCAAAATCTATGCATGGGTTTCTGTTGAAATTCATTAATCTCCAGGAAAAAATTGTCAAAAAAATAATTTACTTATGAAGTGAATTAATTGTACAATCATAAAATTTTCAAATTTGTAGTTTGGAACAAAACACTTTAATCAAAATTTATTTACTCAATCTGGGTTCTTAAGTGTAGTGTAGAATACAATGTCCTGTTGTGTTTTCAAAGCTTTAACAACCAGTGACAAAATCTAAGTCAGTGTAGAAGATGACATATGCCTCTGATTGGTACATGATAATGTAGAAAGGAAGTTAAGAGGAGTGGGCAATTGTTTCAATTTAGAAGAATCAAGGATAACATTTGAATTAGGTTCTGAAGATTAAATAAACATAACATGAACAGGAAGAAGAAACAGCATGAACACACATTGACTGCATACAGGGATAACATAGAAATATAATGAATTATAGAGGAAGAGAAAGGAAGGAATAAGGAGAAAAAGAAGTGGGTAAAAGAGTAATGTATGGAATTTAAAGAAATAAGAAGAGAAGCCCGGAGGAAGCAGGGAAGAACTATCTTTTAGAGTACTATTCAAAATAATACAAAGTCATTCTCAGACAATACATTACCATTATTTTGGATGGTATACACATCAATTATCACTGCCTCTTGAAAAAATCATTAACTAATGAAAACCTCTTCTAAATTCTACAACTTCCACTATATCTTGTTTTATCTGTTCCTCCTCGACTGGAGACAGACATTGTAGTTTTCTCAAGGAAATATTTTCATTGACTATAAGGATATCAGCCAGGGTAATGATGAGACTTTGCAGTTTCACATTCCCATCCTCTACAAACAATATGTAATGGGCTGGATCAAGATTTTTCCAGCTCTTACCAAGACCCCCTTTGGATATTGCTATCTTTATGCAAAGTATCACTGCTGCAATGTAAACAAAGGGTGGGCAGATAATCACTGGTCCTTCTGGAAGTTGCATGCCTTAAGTACATATGGAATACCTAGATATTGAATATATATTTTATTTTATTTAGCAGAAGGAAAAAGAGCTGGCAAAAAAAAAAAAACAATAAAGAGTAGGAGCATGAAATCAGGAAGTCATAAATGTATTGATTTGACTTTGTATTAGACAGGTTGCCTTGGATGCAAGTTACAGAAAACCCTGACTTAACTGGACTAACATTACATTAAGGGAAGTTATTATCTCACATAACATGATTCCCAGGTACAAAGAGGCTCCAGCCATGTTAGCTGAAAGATCCTGCTTCAGTTCTCTCTAGTCCCCTTAGCTTTTTCTCCTCCATGTGTGGCTTTACCTTTAGGATGATATCACTGTGGTTCCCACCGTTTCAAGCCTCAGTTACACGTTCAATACGCAGAGGAAGAAAAGGGAATGCCCTTTCTTATGGGTGAGGAAACGTTACCTAAATTGATCCAGCTTACATATACTCATGTTTTATTGGTCAGAACTAGCAAAGGAAATCTGGCTACATGACTGGCTTAGCCATATCAGGATTCTATCTGCACCTTTCCTCCATACTTTAAAGCAGGCTAATATATATAAATACATGGGATACAAACTAGGAAACATGTGCTCAGCCCAACTATGACCGTGCCACCATCACCACTTGGCTAAAGGTTCCCCAGCCTCTCCAACAAGTTATATCTGGTGACTATAACTAAATTCTGGCCAATTTGTGATAAAAGAAGTGGTATGAGTAACTTCTGAGAAATTCTCCTAGGTGTGTGATTGGCCTTTCTCCTGTTCTTTTCCTTCTTTCTGTTAGGGGATGGTGACATGATGGATGGAGTTGGAGCAACCATATTCAACCATGAGGTGAAAGTTGTGTGCTTAAGATTGTAAAGCAAACATCAGATGTGTCTTACTTCCCTATTAAAGTAGTGCCCACACAGGCTGTGAACAGACTGTATGTGAAAGAAAAATAAAATTCTACATTGTTTAGTTCACATTATTTGGGGCTTGCTGTCTTTGATTGCCAAACTTAATATTAATTAATATTTGTGAATATATTAAGGAGAAATCAGGAGGTAAATGATCAGCTACTTAGAGAAAACAAATCTTTAGTACCTCCTTGAAACTCACAGTCGAACACTTTATTCACTACATATATTCTACACCATTTTTGGTCACTTTATTTCATTGTTAAACTTAATAAAACAATTCTTATGGGAAGATATTATTATTTTGAATGATACTCATTTCAGAAATCAGTGATGCAATGTAAAACATTTCAAATGATCACTTTATAGGATCAGATTTTAAAGTTGGGGAAAATATCTGCTGTTTCTTACAAATGAACATTTTCTAATTTCAATGCAGTTATGTAGTACATTGCACAAGCAACATTTTTCTTGATAATTTTAATCTTAATGTGCCTTTTTCCCTGAATAGGCTCAGCGTTGATTTTGGTTCTGACTGCAACATAGTTTGATTATTACTTAGGGCAAGCTATATGGATATTTGTTTTTAAGTTAAAATATAAGCTAATAAATGCTTTAATAATAGTTTAATAACTATTGATTTTTATTCTATAAGCAATGCCACAAATGTAGTAGCTTCTTATTCCTTCAAAATTTTCAGATTGATTTAAAATAAAATTTTAGTCCTTTCTATATCATTCTTATGTAATAGAACTCTGGTTTTGTGTTAATGTATTACAAATATTGTGGTGGGGGGGCGATCGTCCAGTACCCAGGGTTATATGTATGGATTTGATAACATGGAAATTATTTCTTCTTTCTAAAATGTTTCATAATCTGATTTTAATCAGTATGTTTTGTCACTGAAAGAGTCTTCAAAAAATAAGAAAAATACTTCACAATTTTCAAATGGGAGTCCAATTGTATGAATGCTATTAAATAATCATGAATCACCTGAAGGGATAAATAGGGGCACAACTAGGTTAGCCAGATTTATCACATAAAAATGCATTGCATTTCTTGCATTTTATCAGGCAATCCTAAGTACAGAACACTTAATCATTCTGATTAGTGTGACCTTCATATTTCTAGATTAAAATGCTTTAGTAACAAAGGGGAAAGGAAGTGAATTATCATTTGTTAAATATTATATGGCAGGCATTGCTGTATGTGAAACTTTTAGAACATACTGTTTTTATCCTGATCATAACCCTATGCAAACTGACATCCCCAGTTTGTATACGTAAAAAAGTCTACTTATACGTTGATGTTAATTACCCGAAGTCTCCAGAGAGAAAGGAGTGAACTTGACATCTGCACTCAAGTTTGTTGAACTCCAAATTCGTTTCATTTCTGAACAGGAATTAGCCATTGTCCTTTGAGTTCTGCTTGTGTTCTTTTGACACCCTTCTGTGTGCCTCAGGAAATTGGCATTTGTGAAAGTGAATCATTGGTTCCCTTGTTCTTTGGCCTCTGATTGGGTTCAGCTAGTGAGAGTTACCATCAGGTGATTAAGGAATTGACTTCAAGTTTTAATAGTTTACCATGGATAATCTTGTTTTAGGATGTGGAAAACTTCAGGGATATGAGCAGACTGTAAAGGGAAGAAAAGAAGTAGGGTATATTTGTCCTTGGGTTATCAGTGGAGGAGGGTTATGTATTGTTGTATCCAAAGTACTCAGGGAGATTCTGTCACTTAACACACTGGTGAATAATTTGGTAGTCATATTACTACTGGACATATATCTGAAAAGAAAAAAAAAACTGATTCAAAAAGATACATGCACCCCAGTGTTCATAGCAGCCCTATTTACACTTGCTAAGGTATGGAAGCAATATAAGTGTCCATCAACAGACAAATGGATAAAGAAGATGTGGCATATACATATATATATATAATGGAATATTACTCAGCCATAAAGAAGAATGAAATTTACCCATTTGCAGCAACATGAATGGACTTGGAGGGCATTATGCGAAGTGAAATAAGTTATACAGAGAAAGACAAATACTGTATGATATCACTTATATGTGGAATCTAAAAAATACAACAAACTAATGAATAAGACAAAAAAGCAGACTCACAGATACTGAGAACAAACTAGTGGTTATCAGCGGGGAGAGAGGGAAGTGGGGAGAGGCAATATAGGAGTAGGGGGAAAAAGGGGTTATTATGGGATTACATGAAATAACATGTGTGGAAGTTTGAAAATTTTAAAGCACTATAGAGTTTAAAGAATCTTTCATTCAATTAAAGAAAAACAAACAAAAAACAAATTAGCTCTCATGGGGCCTTTAGTTGTGTGGATGTTGTAGAATAGATTTTTATAAGCACTAATAAATATGATTGTAAATTATGATAAATGCTTTGAAGAAAAACTATGAATAAAATAAGCAATTAAAACATAAAGATTTGATTTACCAGAGGGTGTCTGGGAATAATTCCTTAGAAAATACCACTTTTTCTGAGGTCACTATGATGAGTAGCCTTGGTTAACACAGAGGAGGGACAGTATTCAAGAGCAAGTCAAGAAACAACAGAGATTAAGTGAAATACTGTAGTAGATGCTGGGGTTAAAGACACAAATAAAGAAGAAATCATGTATTTATTCTGGTGGGTGAGTGTGGGGAAAATATGAGTTCACTTTTATGCAACAAAAATTTGATACACAGAGCTAGAGTTTTAAAAGAGAGGGTGTTTGGAGATCCAAATTGCAACAAGTAATTATATTGAGCAACAGATCAAAAACAAATATGTGTACTCTAAATTTTAATACCAAATCTTTGACAAAATAGTTTTAAAGCTTTCAAGAAGCCTAATGTTTATTCCTCTAGCAATTCCAGAGTAAAGCCTGAAACAGAACCATACTGAGCCTGAAAAGTTGGGTAAATGATAGAATCAATATTGCTAAAATCTATTCCATCATTCAAGATGAACTATAACACATCCAGTAAATCAGATAGCTTGGTCTCTGATCGTGCCATGCATTTCAAAGCCAAGCCTGCGTGATGCGGTGTAACCGTTTAGTCTAGGTTCAGAAGTGTTCAGCATTTCTTTACACGGTAGCAAACTATTATGTTTGAGGAAATAAACAATTGCCTGGGTGGCCCCAGCTACATGTTCAAACTGGAATTAATGTCCCCAGAGTTCTTTGAAGCCCTGACTTTAATAACATAAACAAACAAGGGAAGATATCAGTGGTTGTAGCCAATAAAACATAACCTAACTTAAAAATTACCAAAGAAAGTTAAGCTGTTTCAATGCATATGCATGAAAATAAACACGTAAAAGTAAGTGAGCAAAAGCAGACAAATTATTGTCTTCTTGTAATGGTTTAACATCAAATACAGTAAACATATACGTACACTCATTGTCATACAGATGTGCAAATGCACACATACACACACAGTGGAACCAGATCCTGACAGAGATTATTAGTTTAAAATTTAGTACATGAATAATGGCTTTAGTAGGCAGGAAAATGTCCAATTTAGGGAAAGCCTATTCAAATAGACAGTGACATCTGTAAGTTGGGTTTCCACACAGGTGGACAATACCAGGGATGGTTATCATACAAGTAGCAGAATGCTAATCACTAGATGGAAGTATAGGATTAGAACTTTGGTACTAGGAGGAAAGCAGAAAGAATAAGATGCTTTGATTCAAGCTTAAAGTATACAAAAGAATACTAGTGAGCAGAAGTGTGGTGTGAGGTGCAGCTCCCGTCTCTGGAAATAGCATTAGTACAAGTATTAGAATATAGCAACAAGTTAAGGTGACAGGATCACCAACAATAGAGGGTAAATTTAAGTTCTTCATTTTCCTCCTGAATGGCCAGAGCAGTCATCACAAGGATGGGAGAGATACAAAGATCCATTGCTCAGCTGTGGAGAAAGAAGTCTGTAGAGATTGGATATCAAAATGTATCTAACTGGTAGCTTATATTGGAGTGAGCAGAAACTAAATTAAAAGAATATGATTACTTTATTTATTAAGCAATCTTTATAGATAGATCAATAGATTTAGAGTTATGGATATGCATATAGATATACGGATATGTTCTTTCATAATTTAAGCTCTTTGATTAAGTGCAAATCACTTATCATAGTCTCTCAGATATCATATATTGACTATCTTTTTTTCTTTTCTTTTTTTTTTTTTTTTTGTGGTACGCGGGCCTCCCACTGTTGTGGCCTCTCCCGCTGCAGAGCGCAGGCTCCGGACGCGCAGGCTCAGTGGCCATGGCTCACGGGCTCAGCTGCTCCACGGCATGTGGGATCTTCCCGGACCAGGGCACGAACCCGTGTCCCCTGCATCAGCAGGCGGACTTTCAACCACTGTGCCACCAGGGAAGCCTTTGACTACTATCTTGATGTAACTAATATTCAAAATGTCTCTAACACCAATTTTCCATGGTCATGAGTCATGTTCTTTTTGGCTGCATCACTGGTGCTAGGATGCCTTTGAAATTGACAGATGATAAGAGTCTCAGTCAATACCACCAGGTTGTGAGAGTGTCTTCAAATGGGGTGTACACATGTACATTGTGCAGACAAAAAGACAACAACAACAAAAAACAGAATGCATCATGATTCTGGCCTAGACTTACGTTCTGAATAGTTTTGAATTTATTTTTCATCATAAGATTTTAAGAAAAACAAATCACTTGTACCCATTGTTATCTCCATTTTGAGGCAGATGATCCATGTTTATTAAACCCCTCCCAAATATATTTTCAATTGGGTAGGTCATATGACTTAGTGTCTGAGTAGCCAGGGAATGGCTAGAAATGAAGTATGATGCTCACAAACCCAAAATCATTCCCAAGCAAGCCGACATTTGTATTTCTGTCTGCCAACTGAATGGAAGAAATGAAAAGATTAGAGTAGAGTAGAGGATGAAAGGAATCTCAATCCCTGAATGACCACTTGGACAGAAGATTCCCAGGAGAGTTGTAAAACCTCAAGGATTAGCTCTGTGTTGGATGATTGTGTGAACAAGAAATAATATTTTATCTTGTAAAGCCATTGACATATCAGGGTTACTCAGCCTTTCCTTACCTCTAAAAGTCTTAAATGTTATCATCTAAACCTAAGTAGAGAAGATACTTTAAAAGTTGTTTTAAAAACTCTAATAACACCAGAGTATGTAAAAGCAAACAAGCAAGTCTTACAGTCCTTTTGTAGTCTATATTTAAATGTCTCAGAAGTGAGGTTTGTGTAGAGAACACCAGCAAAATATTACAAGAGTGATTGAATCTAAACTCTTTGTTACATCTAAATTCTCAGTGAATACAATGTCTGTAATATTTTTTAATGAAAACAATTCATTCCTTTCTATCAGAAGTAGCTTTTAAATAAAAGTTTCCTATCATAATATAGGAAGTCACCAGTTATGGCAAATAAAGTAGCTGTAAATTCTAAGTGACCAAGTAAGTAATATTTTTTTTGAACATCTTTATTGGAAAATAATTGCTTTACAATGGTGTGCTAGTTTCTGCTGTATAATAAAATGAATCAGCTATATGTATACATATATCCCCATATTCCCTCCTTCTTGTGTCTCCCTCCCAACCTCCATATTCCACCCCTCTATGTGGACACAGAACACCAAGCTGATCTCCCTGTGCTATGCAGCTAACTATCCCACTAGCTATCTATTTTACATTTGGTAGTGGATATATGTCAATGCCACTTTCTTACTTCATCCCAGCTTACCCTTCCCCCACCCCAGGTCCATTCTCTACATCAGCATCTTTATTCCTGTCCTGCCCCTAGGTTCATTAGAACCATTTTTTCTATTTTTTCTCAGTTTCCATATATATGTGTTAGCGTACAGTATTTGTTTTTCTCTTTCTGACTTACTTCACTCTGTGTGACAGTCTCTAAGCCAATCCACCTCACTACAAATAACTCAATTTCATTTCTTTTTATAGTTCAATAATATTCCATTACATATATATATATATATATATATATATATATATATATATATACCAAAATCTTCTTTATCCATTCATCAGTCGATGGACACTTAGGTTGCTTCCATGTCCTTGTTATTGTAAATAGTGCTGCACTGAATATTGTGGTACATGTCTCTTTCTGAATTATGGTTTTCTCAGGGTATATGCTCAGTAGTGAGATTGCTGGGTCATATGGTAGTTTATTTCTGTTTTTTTAAGAAACCTCCATACACTTCTCCATAGTGGCTGTATCTATTTACATTCCCACCAACAGTGCAAGAGGGTTCCCTTTTTCCACACTCTCTCCAGCATTTACTGTTTGTAGACTTTTTGATGATGGCCATTCTGACCAGTGTGAGGTGATACCTCATTGGAGTTTTGATTTGCATTTCTCTAATGATTAGTGATGTTGAATATCCTTTCATGTGTTTTTGGGCAATCTGTATATCTTCTTTGGAGAAATGTCTATTCAGGTCTTTTGCCCATTTTTGGATTGGGTTGTTTGTTTTTTTGGTATTGAGCTGTGTGAGCTGCTTGCATATTTTGGAGATTAATCCTTTATCAGTTGCTTTGTTTACAAATATTTTGTCCCATTCCAAGCGTTGGCTTTTCTTCTTGTTTATGGTTTCCTTTGCAGTGCAAAAAGCTTTTAAGTTTCATTAGGTCCCATTTGTTTATTTTTGTTTTTATTTCAGTTTCTCTAGGAGGTGGGTTGAAAAGGACCTTGCTGTGATTTATGTCATAGAGTGATCGACCTATGTTTTCCTCTATGAGTTTTATAGTGTCTGGCCTTACATTCAGCTCTTTAATCCATTGTAAGCTTATTTTTGTATACGGTGCTAGGGAGTGTTCTAATTTCATTCTTTTACATGTAACTGTCCAGTTTTCCCAGCACCACTTACTGAAGAGGCTGTCTTTTCTACATTGTATATTCTTGCCTCCTTTTTCAAAAGATAAGGTGATCATATGTGCATGGGTTTATCTCTGGTATTTCTATCCTGTTTCATTGATATATATTTCTGTTTTTGTGCCAGTACCATACTGTCTTGATTACTGTAGCTTTGTAGTATAGTCTGAAGTCAAGGAACCTGATTCCTCCAGCTCTGTTTTTATTTCTCAAGATTACTTTGGCTATTCGGAGTCTTTTGTGTTTCCATACAAATTGTGAAATGTTTTGTTCTAATTCTGTGAAAAATGTCATTGGTAGTTTGATAGGGATTGCATTGAATCTGTAATTGCTTTGGGTAGTGTAGTCATTTTCACAATGTTAATACTTCCAATCCAAGAACATGGTATATCTCTTCATCTTTTTGTATCATCTTTAATTTCTTTCATCAGTGTCCTATAGTTTTCTGCATGCAGGTCTTTTGTCTCCTTAAGTAAGTTTATTCCTAAGTATTTTTATCTTCTTGTTGCAGTGGTAAATGGGAGTGATTTCTTAATTTCTCTTTCAGATTTTTCATCATTAGTGTATAGGAATGCAAGAGATTTCTGTGCATTAAATTTGTATCCTGCTACTTTACCAAATTCATTGATTAGTTCTCATAGTTTTTTGGTTACATCTTTAGGATTCTCTATGTATAGTAAGTTACCTGCAAACAGTGACAGTTTTACTTCTTCTTTTCCAATTTGGATTCCTTTTATTTCTTTTTCTTCTCTGATTCCTGTGGCTAAAACTCCCAAAACTATGTTGGGTAATAGTGGTGAGAGTGGGCAACCCTGTATTGTTCCTGATCTTAGTGGAATCGGTTTCAGTTTTCACCATTGAGAATGATGTTGGCTGTGGGTGTGTCATATATGACCCTTATAATGTTGAGGTAAGTTCTCTCTTTGCTTACTTTTGGGAGGGTTTTTATCATAAATGGGTGTTGAATTTTGTCAAAAGCTTTTTCTGAATCTATTGAGATAATCATATGAATTTTCTCCTTCAGTTTGTTAATATGGATTATCACATTGATTGACATGTGTATATTGAAGAACCCTTGCATCCCTGGGATAAACCCGACTTTTTCATGGTGTGTGGCCCTTTTAATGTGCTGTTCGATTCTGTTTGCTAGTATTTTGTTGAAGATTTTTGCATCTATATTCATCAGTGATACTGGCCTGTAGTTTTCTTTTTTAGGGACAATTTGTCTGGTTTGGGTATCAGAGTTATGGTGGGCTAGTAGAATGTGTTTGGGAGTGTTCCTCCCTCTGATACATTTTTGAAGAGTTTGAGAAGGATACGTGTTAGCTCTTATCTAAATGTTTGACAGAATTCGCCTGTGAAGCCATCTGGTCATGGACCTTTGTTTTTTAGAAGATTTTATTCACAGTTGCAATTTCAGTACTTGTGATTGGTCTGTTTATATTTTCTACTCCTTTCTGGTTCAGTCTCAGAAGGTTGTGCTTTTCTAAGAATCTGTCCATCTCTTCCAGGTTGTCCATTTGATTGGCATATAGTTGCCTGTAGTAATTTCTCATGATTCTTTGTATTTCTGCAGTGTCAGTTGTTACTTCTCCGTTTTCATTTATAATTCTGTTGATTTGAGTTTTCTCCCTTTTTTTCTTGGTGAGTCTGGCTAATGGTTTATCAATTTTGTTTATCTTCTCAAAGAACTAGCTTTTAGTTCTATTGATCTTTGCTATATATATTTTTTTTCATTTATTTCTGATCCGATCTTCATGATTTCTTTCCTTCTGGTAACTTTGTTTTTTTTTTTCTGTTCTTCATTTTTTAATTGCTTTAGGTGTAAGTTAAGGTTGTTTATTTGAGATTTTTCTTGTTTTTTGAGGTAAGATTGAATTGCTATATGCTCCCCTCTTAGAAGCTTTTGCTGCATCCCATAGGTTTTGGGTCATCGTGTTTTAATTGTCATTTGTTTCTAGGTATTTTTTGATTTTCTCTTTGATTTCTTCAGTGACCTATTTGTTATTTAGTAGTGTATTGTTTAGCATCCATGTGTTTGTAGTTTTGACAGTTTTTTTCCTATGTTTGATATGTAGTCTCATAACATTGGGGTCAGAAAAGATATTTGATATGATTTCAATTTTCTTAAATTTATCAAGGCTTGATTTGTGACCCAAGATATGATCTATTTTGGAGAATATTCCATGAGCACTTGAGAAGAAAATGTATTCTGTTGCTCTTGAATGGAATGTCCTATAAATATCAGTTAAGCCCATCTTGTTTAATGTGTAATTTAAAGCTTGTGTTTGCTTATTGATTTTTCATTTTGGTTGATCTGTCCATTGGTGACAGTGGGGTGTTAAAATCCCCTACTATGAATGTGTTACTGTTGATTCCCCTTTTTATGGCTGTTAGTATTTTTCTTATGTATTGACGTGCTCCTAATTTGGGTGCATAAATATTTATAATTGCTATATATTTTTCTTGGATTGATCCCTTGATCATTGTGTAGTGTTCTTCTTTGTCTCTTGTAATAGTCTTTCTTTTAAAGTCTATTCTGTCTGATATGAGAATTGTTACTCAAGTTTTGTTTTGATTTCCATTTGCATGGAATATCTTTTTCCATCCCCTCACTTTCAGTCTGTATGTGTCACTAGGTCTGAAAATGGGTCTCTTGTAGACAGCACATATATGGGTCTTGTTTTTGTATCCATTCAAGCAGTCTACATATTTTGGTTGGAGCATTTAATCCATTTACATTTAAGGCAATTAACTATATGTATGTTCCTATTACCATTTTCTTAATTGTTTTTGGTTTGTTTTTGTAGGTCATTTCCTTCTCCTGTGTTTCCTGCCTAGAGAAGTTCCTTTAGCATTTGTTGTAAAGCTGGTTTGGTTTTGCTGAATTCTCTTAACTTTTGCTACTCTGTAAATATTTTAATTTTTCTGTCGAATCTGAATGAGATCCTTGCTGGGTAACATAATCTTGGTTGTAATTTTTTCCTTTTCATCCCTTTAAATATGTCCTGCCACTCCCTTTTGGCTTGTAAAGTTTCTGCTGAAAGTTCAGCTGTTAACCTTATGGGGATTCCCTTCCATGTTATTTGTTGTTTTTCCCTTGATGCTTTTAATATATTTTCTTTGTATTTAATTTTTGATAGTTTGATTAATATGTGTCTTGGTGTGTTTCTCCTTGGATTTATCCTGGATGGGTCTCTGCACACTTCCTGGGATTGAATGACTATTTCCTTTCCCATATTAGGGAAGTTTTCCACTAAAGTCTCTTCAAATATTTTCTCAGTCCCTTTCTTTCTCTCTTCTTTTTCTGGGATCCCTATAATTCAAATGTTGGTATATGTAATGTTGTCCCAGAGGTCTCTGAGACTGTCCTCAATTCTTTTCATTCTTTTTTCTTCATTCTGCTCTGTGACAGTTTTTTCCACTATTTTATCTTCCAGGTCACTTATCCGTTCTTTTATCTCAATTATTCTGCTATTGATTCCTTCTAGATAATTTTTTAATTTCATTTATTGTGTTGTTCATTATTGTTTGTTTGCTCTTTAGTTTTTCTATGTCCTTGTTAAACATTTCTTGTATTTCTATTATCACATTTCTATTTCCAAGATTTTGGATCATCTTTACTATCATTACTCTGAATTCCTTTTTGGGTAGACTGCCTATTTCCTCTTCATTTGTTTAGTCTGCTGGGTTTTTACCTTGCTCCTTCATCTGCTGCATATTTCTCTGTCTTCTCATTTTGTTTATCTTACTGTGTTTGGGGTCTCCTTTTTGCAGGCTGCAGGTTCATATTTCCTGTTGTTTTTGGTGTCTGCCTCCAGTGGGTAAGGTTGGTTTAGTGACTTGTGTAGGCTTCCTGGTGGAGGGAACTGGTGCCTGTGTTCTGGTTGGTGGGGCTGGATCTTGTATTTCTGGTGGGCAGGGCTGTATCCAGTGTTGTGTTTTGGGTTGTCTGTGAGCTTAGTATGATTTTAGGTGACATCTCTGCTAATGGGTGGGGTTCCATTCCTGTCTTGTTAGTTGATTGGCACAGGACATCCGCATTGGAGCTTGCTGGTCATTGGGTGGAGCTGGGTCTTAGCCCTAAGATGGAGATCTCTGGGAGAGTTGTCACTGATTGATATTATGTGGGGCTGGGAAGTCTCTGGTGGTCCAATGTCCTGAACTCATATCTCCCACCTCAGAGGCTCAAGCCTGACACCAGGCTCGAACACCAAGACCCTGTCAGGCACACAGCTAAGAAGACAAGGGAGAAAAAAAAAAGAAAGAAAAACAATAATAATATATTTTAAAAAAATATTAAAATCGAAAAATAATAATAATAATAAAAAGAAGAGAACAACCAAACCAATAAACAAATCCACCAATGATAACAAGTGCTAAAAGTATACTAAGATAAACTTAAAAGTCAGAAACAAATCAGTCATAGACAGGAGACCCCAAGTCTACAGTTAATTCCAAAGTCCACTGCTTCAATTTTGGGATGATTTGTTGTCTATTCAGGTGTTCCACAGATGCAGGATGCATCAAGTTGATTTTGGGGATTTAATCTGTTGCTCCTGAGGCTGCACAGAGAGGTTGTCCTTTCTGTTCTTTGTTTGTACAGCTCCTGAGGTTCAGCTTTGGATTTAGCCCCACCTCTGCGTGTAGGTCACCCTGAGATATTTACTCCAGGCCAGACAGGATGCAGTTAAAGTAGTGGCTGATTAGGGGGCTCTGGCTCACTCATGCCTGAGGGAGGGAGGGGTACAGAATGCAGGGTGAGCCTGCGGTGGCAGAGGCCAGTGTGACGTTGCAACAACCTGGGAAGCGCCATGTGTTATCCCAGGGAACTTGTCCCTGGATCACGGGATCCTGGCAGTGGCGTGTTGCACAGGCTCCCGGAGCTTGTGGATAGTGACCTGTGCTTGCACACAGGATTCTTGGTGGCTGTTGCAGCAGCATTAGTGTTTCATGCCTGTCTTTTGGGTCCAAGCTGTTAGTCGAGCTCATGCCCATCTCTGGATCTCCTTTAGGTGGGGCCCTGCCTTCTGTGGGTAAACAGGGAAGGAATCCCCTCTCCTCGTGCACCCTGAAACAATGGTCTCTTACATCTTACGCAGGTGCAGGCTTTTTCCCAAACTCCCTCCTGAATAGCTGTGGCACACTAGCCCCCATAAGGCTGTGTTCACACAGCCAACCCCAGTTCTCTCCCTGGGATCTGACCTCTGAAGCCAGAGCCTCAGCTCCCAGTCCCCGCCCACCCCAGTGGGTGAGCAGACAAGCCTCTCAGGCTGGTGAGTGTTGGCCGGCACTGATCCCCTTTGTGGAAATCTCTGTGCTTTGCCCTCTGCACCCCTATTGCTGCACTCTCCTCCATGGTTCCAAAGCTTCGCACCCCCTCCCACCCTATCCAACTTCTGTCTTTGCCAGTGAAGGGGCTTCCTAGTCTGTGGAAACTTTTCCTCCTTCACAGTTCCCTCCCAGAGGTGCAGGTCCTGTCCTTATTCTTTTGTCTCTGTTTTTTCTTTTTTTTCGTTTGCCCTACCCAGGTATGTGGGGAATTTCTTGCCTTTTGGGAAGTCTAAGGTCGTCTGCCAGTGTTCAGTAGGTGTTCTGTAGGAGTTGTTACACATGTAGATGTATTCTTGATGTATTTGTGAGGAGGAAGGTGATCTCCACGTCTTACTCCTCTGCCACCTTGGAGGTCCTCTCTGACGAATTGCAATATTTTTAAAGTTACAAATTGGACAAAAATTATAGCATGCACAAATTAGTTAATTAATATGATGTCAAAAGACAATGATAGTCTGAGGAAAAATTTGCAACACGTGAAAGACAAAGGATTAATATCACCCATGAAAAATTTTTATAAATGTTTAAGAGACACAAACCATGAATAGCAAATTAAGCAAATGATTTTTATCGCAATCAATGAAAGGCAAAAACCTCAAATGTGGGCTTCCCTGGTGGCACAGTGGTTGAGAGTCCGCCTGTCAATGCAGGGAACACGGGTTCGTGCCCTGGTCCGGGAAGATCCCACATGCCGCGGAGCAGCTGGACCCGTGAGCCATGGCCGCTGAGCCTTCGCGTCTGGAGCCTGGGCTCCGCAACGGGAGAGGCCACAACAGTGAGAGGCCCGTGTACCACAAAAACAAAAACAAAAACAACAACAAAAAAATCCTCAAACGTATGAAAACCTAAAATTTCAAAAGTAGTCAAAGAATTAAGAGGAAAATAAGATACCGTTTTCAGCTCATCATCTACCTTTTAAAAAATTTCTAGTATGTTTCCCTCAGCATCCTAAGTGCCAGAGTGCTATCCTTTTCAACACAAAGATACCAGTACTTAATGATTTATGATGATAAATGCTTACTGGCAAGAACAGAAATATCCTTGATTCTCATCAGTGAAGTAGAGATTGAGTAAATTACGAAGTATCTTCCTTATGTGATACTGTATAGCTTAAATAACAACAACGAGCTCTCAGCATATAGAGTGGAGGCAGGTTCATCATTTATAGTAACAAGTAAACAAAAACGAACATACAGAAATATGCGCAAAATAGAATCTTCTCTTTGTAAAACATAACACAAAACAAACAAATGAAAAAACTTACAGGTGTATGTATGTATGTGTGTATGTATGTGTGTAAGTATGTGCATTTGCATCCTAGGGTCATTCAGGGCCTCATGTGTTCTAGGCAGTATTGGAATACTTCAGTGAAACCAAAGAGTAAGAAAACCCTGAGTGTGAAAAACTTACATTTTAATAGGGAAAGATAGACAATAACAATAAAAATAATGGTGGTAAAGTGTAGAGTACATTAGAAACTGTTATGTGCTGTGGAAAGGACACAGAGTAGCATGAAGTGGTGGTAGGGTTTCAGGGTAAGTGAGTTACTATCTTGAATGCAGTGGTGAGGATTCAAATCACAGTTCCTTACTGGGATGGGGCCCTGGCAAATTTTAAGACATGAGAACTAAGCAATGAAACCCGGATCAATAAAGATAAAAAAGCCTGTCATAGGCACAGGTTACTTAAGATTAAGATGGTGGATCCTTCCTTAGAAATGAAGAAATGAATATACATTTCAAGAAACTTCTTGTTTGAAAGCCCTTAAGATAGCTGAAGACTGTCAGAAACAAGACAAAAATTAGCAACAGTAACTAGAATCTGTAAGGTTTCATTTTAGAAATATGGATGAAAGGAAAAAATTAGAATTATTAAAATATTACAAATAATAATGTTATAAATCAGTAAGAGGAAAGAGGAAAGATAGAGTTTTATCCCAAATATTTTGATAGAAATGTAGTATAACTTTAGATAATGGCTATCATCTATTCCTATTTAAATGAAAGGGTGCACTAAAACTGTTAAAAGTAAATAGACTGATTACAAATCAGTGGAACACAATGAAACAGACACATTAAAAAGTCAGTGGAGAATAATATTTTAAAAATAGATTAAAATATTCAGTTCTAAGTAAAGAAAAAGCCAGTTCAAAGTAACTTAGCCCTTAAGAAAATATATTATCTCACTCAACATCAAAGTTCAGTTAGGTCAGACTTCAGGCAGGGATTGATCAGAGCTCTTGTGTGCTTCCCCAGTTTCTTTCTCAGTATTTCTCTTCTTACCAGGTTGAATTTGGTCTCAGCTTCACTTCTCTCAAGGTAGTAAAATAGCTGAAGCTGTTGCATAATTTACAATTATAAACACTAAACACTGTCCAGAAGAAGGCAGAGTTTCATTTCCACAACTTGGCTTCAGTCTGATTGGAGAAAGGGAGATAGAGTGTCCAACCCTGAATCATTTATGCCAAGATGATAACATTTTATGGGTTGTCTTGTGCCACTCAAGTTACATCCCTGGAACTGAGAGAAGAGTCAATCAATCAAACACACAAATCTCAGGATTCCTACATAGTGGGAGATTAGTAGAATGGATGGCAGGAAGTCAACCAACCATGCCCAATAAAATCACCATAAGAAGTAGTAAACAGCAAAAACAATGCTGTGGCAAGCAAAAATTAAAAAGAAGAAAGACCAGAGAAACTCTTCCAGTGAACAGAAGGAATTAATTGGAAACAAAACAGCATTTGGTACATAGAAAAATAGACCACAAAGAGGTAATCTGCAAATAAATAAAACAGAATACACAAAACACAAATGATAATCAATAACATAATAGCACAAGAAGAAAAAAAACTTTCCACACTGGAAAGGAACTTAGATTGGAATGCAGAAACTATAATAAAATATAGTGTGGTGAAATTAGTAAATCTCAATGAGAAAGAAATGATCAAATATCTCAAGAAGACATTTTTCTCAAATGAGTATTAAGCACTATATGTATTTTCCATATGTGACCTTACTTAGTTTCAATCCTCACTGTTATAAAACTGTGAGAGAAGTCCTATCATCTCCCACTGATGCTTGAGGAAATTGAAGCTGCAAAGGATTTAAACAACACAACTGCTCGAGTTACCAAGCTTCCATTTGAACACAGGTCCGCTCAAAACAAAATCGTCATGTCTTCAATTGTCCCATTTAAGAAAGCAAAATGAAAGGGCCGCTTGCCAGAAGTTTGAATAAAAAGTAGAACTCTGTTATAACACTCTTGCTGTTGATATGAATTTGCAATGATCATGGAAACTAAATACTCATTATACAGATAAGGGAATAGGAACTCTGTCCTCTCCTCTCCCCACTGAGTGACTTTCCACTAACCTGAGCCAAAACTGGTTTTTCACTAATCCACGCTCAGCAAATGAGCAGTGTCCCAAAGTGAAAGAATCTCCCCTCTGTGTTCCCAGTAATAGATGCACCTAACTGACAGGTAAATATTTATAAGCTTCTCTACAACTAATAAAAGGATATATTCAGTCCTATTAAAACAAGTTAAAACATGGCAGTGGAAAGATATTTTAGCAAAACTATTTCTGTTTCCAACTTCCAAAACACTAGCTTCCTGTAATTTGGGTTTGCCCTTGTTAACGTACAACATTCTTAGTGGTTGGAAAATCTTCAAAGAAAAACAAAGAAAGAAAAAATAAATAAAACCAAACAATTGTTTTCTTTTTTTTTAATACCAAAGAGCATGAAAAATATAGAATAGTTTAAGAAAACAAATATGCTTTGGCATAAAAGGAGATAAGATACTGTATTCCTACTCTTTCCCAAACTAACCAGATATAACAACACATGGGCTTGGGAAAGAAAGTTTTAACATAGGAAACAAAACAGAGTTTTCTTGTTGTGGTGGGTTACCCAGTGCTAACACTGACATTGAATGAGCTTTATTTTCCTCTGAGTTACCAAATTGTGATTAAGTAAACATTCTTTGTACACAGACCATTCATTAAACACAAACAAAAAATAAACAAAAGCAACTTTATTCAACATCAATTGTATGTGTTGTGGTTTGAATTGTATCTCCCCTACTCCCACCAAGCCATATGTAGATGTCCTAATCCCTAGTACCTCACTAGGTGACTTGGAAGTAGTCTTAGCTGATATAATTAATTGAGTAAAGATGGAGTCATATTGGAGTAAGGTGGGCCCCTAATCCAATATAACTAGCATTCTGTAAAAAGGGGAAATTTGAAGACAGAATCCAAGCTGTCCAGAAATTTGGACACACAGGGAAAACATCATGTGAGTATGAAGGCAGAGATCAGAGCGATATAGTAGAAACCAAGGAATGCTGGAGGTTGTCAGCAAATCTCCAGAAGCTAGGAGAGAGACATGGAACAGATTCTCCCTCACAGCCCTCAGAAACGAACGACTCAATGGGTATCTTGATTTGGACTTCTAGCCCCTAGAACTGTGAGACAATATATTTCTATTGTCTCAGTCACACAGTTTGTGGTACCCTGTTTTGGCAGTCCTAGCAAATAAATACAGCATGTAATAAGCTATTCCTTGGGGGGGATACTTATACAAATATGATTAATATATGTAAACAACAGACCACAATACAAGTGTAAACAAGATATTTATTCCCTGGGTGGAAAAAAGAGAGGCAAAATACAGAGGAAGACATAAAAGCCAGCAACTGTGCGTTCTGGGCACAAAGTATATACTCAGGAGCACAGGCATGCCCAGTCTTTTTTTAAGATTAGGCTATTTTGGTTTTAAGCGCAATAGCCTCAGTGTACGGGGTGAAAGAGCTTTTCAGGGGCACATAGGAATACTTGAAATGGTAAAAAACAAAACCAAACCAAACCATCCTCAATCTATACAATTATCATCATAAAATAGAGATTTTAAAATGTTAATGAAATATCTACACATGTAGCATGTAAACTTGATAATTAAGAAGGTAATACTCAAAAGAAGTTTATAATATTTGAAAAGTATGTGAAGGTTAGAATATGCTTGATTTGGCATGGACTTTCAAGATTGTATGTTAATTTTCAAGAAATAAAAACCAAACATAAATTAAACAGAACTCACTCATAGTTCAAATAACAATTTCAAAAGAAAAAAATTGTATACAATTCTGTCAATATTTTCAAGCATACACTGATATTCATTTTGAGATGTGGGTGTGTTTTAATATGTATATATATATATGATATTACAGAGGATCTCTGAGTGCTATAATGCCTAGGGTATTGTGGCTCTTAAAATGTGACATATCAGGGGTCTGATGGAATATTTGGCAGTGAAGCCATGATTAGTTACCTTATAGGTTTGTGAAAAACTAATTTAAAACACTAAAAAAGGCTAACATTGACAAAGCAAATAAGTTATTAACAAACCAGAAATGGTTCACTTTAGCCCTTAAGAAAATAATTTTAATATTTTCAGTTGAAAAAAAGATTGAAAACATGAGACATTTGTATAAACTTTAAGTGAAAAACATGAAAATTTCATAGGATTTTTTTTAAAATTCAAAAATGAAGCTCCTCAATAGTCTTACAGATTTTGAATCAATGTGACATGTGGCTAAGATAGGAAATCTAGATTTGTCTCCTAGAGTGATTTTTCAATGAAAAAAATGTAGACTTTCCAAAATTAACAGAAAAGCCAGGAGATATCCCAAACTATTTCAATTGAGTGAACTTCATGTTCCTTGAATGTTTCTTGTTACTAATATTTTCATCAAATCAAATATTTTGATTTGAAAAAAGTTGCTTTTGTCTTCTTTCCTAAAGTGTTTAATTTAAATAGTGCCAATTATGAGTATTTTGACTTAAAAAATTGTCATTGATGTTTGGATTGGTTCTCAATTCCCATTTCATCTTCCTTCTACTTGAAGAGGCCGGAAAGATTAAATCACCTTTCCAAGACTTCTTTGAAGCTTGGGTACTGAAAGTGAGTTAGGGTCATTCAAACAAAGGCACACAAGCACCATCAGAAGGCAGATATGAGTCATAGACAATCTCTCTGCAATTTCTTAACATTGCTGCTGCTCGGAACGGTTCAGGAGATAACAGGATTCATTCTTCAGAAACCCTGGGTGTCAAGAAAAAGAGGCTATTGTTGTGGTTCCCTTACTTTTAGAATGAAGCTTTGAAAATTCTATTTTTTTAGCTTCCTGATGTTCAAACTAGTTTGACTTCAATGGTGACCACAAGAAAATAACTCTCCTTTCAGATTCATTTTAGAATTTGTTTCTTCGACACTTTCAGTTACTATACACCTACATTACATCAAATACCTACATTATGCCCTGTTTTCCTTAAAATATCTAACGTGGTTTATATTTTCCAAATGGAACTCTTACTAATACATACGTTTAAATCAAACTACAATATGTATGTTAAAACGTTCAGAAATATAGTCTCCATACTTTATGGAACAACCTTCTGAGTGTATTTAAAAGGTGCTATGAGCTGAAAGTGTTTGTGGACCACTGTGTCTATGATGTGTAAATCATGGATAAAGCTTTAAAGATGATGATGAATCAAAAACAGTGATGTCAAGGGAGAGATAAAAAATTTATTTTCTAGAGGTTTTTTTTCAGAGTTTAAAAAATCTTCTTTGTATCAACTCAATTCATTTTCCAGAGAAAATTATCAAGACTTTGCTTAGAAAGTAATGGGATTTCAATCCCTGTGTGGGAGAGAGTAAAGTAGAGTGGGAAAAAGAGGAAGAATGGTATACTACTACTATATTTTTCTTTTAAGGGAAAAAAAAAAATTAAGAAGGACCTCTTGTGACAACAGTTCCAATTCAATTTCAGGTTTCATTAAATATACATGACCCTCTCGTCACATATCGAACTCAGTACAATATAAGTGATCCAAAATAATAATTCTTAGATGTCAGTAACATGCAATAAACCAGAAAATACTAATGCTGATAGTTGAACATAATGATTACAAGTTCCTTATTTAAGAACAGAAGCACAGATACTCTAATATTCTTGGTCAAGGCCAGAGATCTATTTAGATTTGAAAACTGGACTAGAATCTTGATTTAATTCTATTTATTCTATTAGGCACATTGTCTCCTCTGGTCAGTGGGCTCTGTTTAATTCATTAGAAAGATCCATTCATGAATGAGACTAGGTAATTAGGTACTTAGTATACTGTTTGGAGGCATAGTTACCTTTCCAGCATTTGGAGAACAATGAGTAAATATGAGTTTAAGGAAAGGGAACTACCACACAGATAATTTGGAAAAAGAAAAAAAAAAAAAAACTATGGCTACCCTTGTTCTACTCAAGCCCTTCTCTGACTATGCTTGACTCACCTTCAAGTTACAGGAGTGATCTTCATGTTCCCCAATGAGTATACTCTTGAGTCACTCTTACCTGGAGCTGAGCACTTAAACTTCCCCTTGGACTAAAGAAAATAATTTTATTGCTGCCTTTCTTTCTTACCAAGTCTAAAGAACACTTCTCTAGTGCTCATTTCCTGCCCCGCGTCTGGCTGTTTTCTAAGCTGACTGGGCTTGAGAAAATTCCAACTCTTTTCATGGAAAACAGCACTCTCTACTTACAGAAGTTGGCCTTGTCTTAGGACTTTATGAATATAATCAATCAGAACACATGAATTCTACATATCACTACATTTGTCTATATCTGAGTTATTCCATATAAAAATAACTCTATAAATGCATCTTTAATTGGAGATTCTACAGTAGACGTCAGCAATCCCAGTCCAGTTGTCTTTATGCTTCAGCTAGTGTGGGATCCATATATATATATCACAACACCCTTGCTTTCAATATCTTGAAGAAACGCTAGAACAAGACTGCACACACAATACACTTGCCAAGAAACAATAAATATAATTAAGATAAATACAGTCTAAATTCATATCTATAAAGAAACATTTTAAAGTGGGATTTTAATCTTCAGACATAATGAATGAAGAGTCTTTTTATATTACTTGGTAGCACAGTTTAGTTTCTTGGAGCCAGGATGTCTGGAGAATCAACATCCCAGAATGGGAAATTCTCTTAAACATTGCATCATTAAAAGCCCATTAAAGTGATTACCTGCAAACAATAAAATTCCCTGCTCTGAATGTAAATTCAAGTCTCAAACTCAAAAATCATAAACCCAGTTTATAGCTTTCAAGTGTCTAGGTTTTCTGTTTTATAATCATGAAAGTTAACGAAAAACAAACCAAAATGAAAAAAAAAAATTATGGTGTCCAGGATCAGCTGTTGCATACTGAAACCTTAAACTTTTTGAGATGGCAAGGTATTGCAAAAGAACAACAAGGCCAAAGGGAAAGTATCAATCACAAGACTGAGACAGCAAAAATAAAATGCATTGACTTGATAATGGTTAAGCCCTCCCAGGATTTCAGTCATTGTTCAGTTTTCATATAGACCCTGTGATTTGCATATTCAGGAAATTCCCATTGTTCTTTTCTTATTTAGTGTATCTTTTTATGTCCTGTATTAGTCCGAGAGGGCTGCCATAGCACAATATCATGGACTAAGTGACAAACCACAGAGGTTTATTTTCTCACTGTTCTAGATACTGAAAGTATGAGATCAAGGTGTGAAAAGAGTTAATTCTTTCTGAAGACTCTTACTGACTTGCAGACACCATCTTATCTGTCTTCACATCTTTCCTTTG
Organism: Grampus griseus; assembly: GCF_964374135.1. Lineage (NCBI taxonomy): Eukaryota > Metazoa > Chordata > Mammalia > Artiodactyla > Delphinidae > Grampus > Grampus griseus. The sequence continues at coordinate 126,878,223 of NC_138998.1, read as the reverse complement.
TACCTATGTGTCTGCATCTTCTTTTTTTTTTTTTTTGCGGTACACGGGCCTCTCACTGTTGTGTCCTCTCCCATTGCGGAGCCCAGGCTCCGGACGCGCAGGCTCAGCGGCCATGGCTCACGGGCCCAGCCGCTCCGTGGCATGTGGGATCTTCCCGGACCGGGGCACGAACCCATGTCCCCTGCATCGGCAGGCGGACTCTCAACCACTGTGCCACCAGGGAAGCCCCCATCTTCTTTATAGAGACATTAATCATAGTGGATTGGGGACCACACTAATTAGATTACTTTAATTTAATTAGCTCTTTAAATACTATCTTAAATGCAGTCATATTTGAGGTACTGGGAGTTACTATGGGAGAAACATTTCAACCAATAACATGTTACCTATTCCAGTTTGCCCTTTATCCTTCTAATTTCCCTGGAAATGTCTGTCCTCTCTTAGTCAAATCAATACAGATATTAAAATTAATATTGTGATGTAACTTCTCCCAGTTTATGCAATATAAATGTTTAAAACTTCATACAATATTCTATAATCCTTTTTGGGTCTTGTGGTCTTTTCTTTCAAAAATGAATTATAAGAATACCAAATGTCAGGAAATATTGCTCAGCAAATAGGAGTATAATGGATATTTATTATCTACTGTATGAAATCAAAACATTGAACATTTTTATTACCCCTTATTTTGAACACCTAGGATGTACATGATATTTTCTGCTATTATAAATAACATAATAAATACACTTATACAGAAATATTTATGGATACATTTAATTATCCTATAAATAAATTCCTGGAGAGGCAAATCACAATTCCTATGTGTGTGAACGTTTCTAAGACTTTTAAGATATTCTTTCAAACTGCTTTTTAGAAAGAAGTTACCATCACAGATCATACCACAGTAGATCACCAGTAAAAAAATAAATCACATCAATTTTTTCAAAAGGATATACAAAAGTGACTGTTTATTATTTTTCAAATTGCACTTCCTCATTAAGTTGACAATACTTTGGCTTTTTAGCTAGTTTTTCATTTAGTTATGCATATCTTTTGCCAATTTTTCTATTGATGTATTTGTACTTATCTAATTGATCTCTATCCAGTTATCATAAAGGTCAATTTGATTATAGTGACTTGTACACACTTCTACTTCATTAATATATATTTTCTTACTTGAGTTATACCTATTTTATCTTACAGGAAACCTCATCTTAGAATATTTGAAGCATTTTCTATAATAGAGAAGAATTGTCTAAATTTCGAGTCCATGTACCTACTTTGTGTATTTGTGTGCATAAGAAAAACAGAAAATTCAGAATAGTTCAGCTAAGTCTTTGTGTTTCTAATTTGCTTTATTTAGTTTAGTAGAAAATAAATGCAATTTGATCACTTTAATTTTCCTCTCCTTGCTTTATATCAGGAAACTCTACATTTCTTTTAAGAATGGAGTAGGAGGGGATTCCCTGGTGGCGCAGTGGTTGAGAGTCCGCCTGCCGATGCAGGGGACATGGGTTCTTGCCCTGGTCCGGGAGGATCCCACATGCCGCGGAGCGGCTGGGCCCGTGAGCCATGGCTGCTGAGCCTGCGTGTCCAGAGCCTGTGCTCTGCAACGGAGAGGCCACAGCAGTGAGAGACCCACATACCGCAAAAAATAAAAATAAAATAATAAAATAAAATAAAGAATGGTGTAGGAATGGAGTTGCTTTATTGTCATTCCCTTAATTGATGGTAGGTTCTCTACACCACTGACACAGGAAAGTTCCTTTATGGGATAAACACAGCTGCATACTATCAGGGAAAGGGAAACTCCATATAAAAATTAGATAAAAGGACTAACAATATATATCTTGAAGGGGAAAAAAAGTTGTGTTTTGTGTGTTGGAAGCTGCAAAAATTTTGTAAAATTTTGTGCTGGTGGAGACAGTAGTTATGGAAGGATGTGATGGTCTTTAATATTGGAACGGTTGTTATTTATAACAGAAGAATGGTGAAGCGTATGCTAAATGACTGCATAACTGCTGATACTGGTACTGCAACCATCAGTAAAAATTAAGGTAGGAATTTGTTCTACATAAGATGATCCTTCTAAAATTATAGCTTTTAAAAGAATAGAGTATAAAGACTTCCTGTGATGTAATGAGACACCTGTCACTGGAAAATTCAAATTGTAGCCCTATTATAATCTGTCAAGAAATATTTCAGGATATAGTCCATAACATTGGCTAAATCAGGATAAACAGCTATGAAGACCTCCTACAGTTTATTGATTTTCATCATTCTCAGATAATTTAGCTATGTTTTACTATAGTTCCATTAAAAATAACAGGAATTTATTTATTGTCACATATTAAAATACAGAAAATGTGTCAAAATAAAATTTATAATGTGATTAGATGCACACTCTTTTTTGTAATTACTGAAATCTTGGTAACATGTTTTCATTAATTTTGAGGGTATTGATTTAATTGAAGGTAAGGTAGTTATTATAAGTTCAAAGGAAGTACATAAAACTGGCTTTTGCAAAATAAATGTTTGAAGAGTGCTTTTATTTTTTTTTTTATTTTTTTTTTTTTACATTTTTTTATTTATTTATTTATTTTTTAACATCTTTATTGGGGTATAATTACTTTACAATGGTGTGTTAGTTTATGCTTTATAACAAAGTGAATCAGTTATACATATACATATGTTCCCATATCTCTTCCCTCTTGCGTCTCCCTCCCTCCCACCCTCCCTATCCCACCCCTCCAGGCTGTCACAAAGCACCGAGCCAATATCCCTGTGCCATGCGGCTGCTTCCCACTAGCTATCTACCTTACTACGTTTGTTAGTGTGTATATGTCCATGACTCTCTCTCGCCCCGTCACAGCTCACCCTTCCCCCTCCCCATAACCTCAAGTCCGTTCTCTAGGAGGTCTGCGTCTTTATTCCTGCCTTACCCCTAGGTTCTTCATGACATTTTTTTTTCCTTAAATTCCATATATATGTGTTAGCATACTGTATTTGTCTTTTTCTTTCTGACTTACTTCACTGTGTATGACAGACTCTAGGTCTATCCACCTCATTACAAATAGCTCAATTTCGTTTCTTTTTATGGCTGAGTAATATTCCATTGTATATATGTGCCACATCTTCTTTATCCATTCATCCGATGATGGGCACTTAGGTTGTTTCCATCTCCGGGCTATTGTAAATAGAGCTGCGATGAACATTTTGGTACATGACTCTTTTTGAATTTCGGTTTTCTCAAGGTATATGCCCAGTAGTGGGATTGCTGGGTCATATGGTAGTTCTATTTGTAGTTTTTTAAGGAACCTCCATACTGTTCTCCATAGTGGCTTTTAATGGTGATATTTTATTACAAATTATATATATAAATAATTAGGTGGACTAAAAGGGATAATATTGAATCTTTGTGTGGCTTCAAGAAAATATAATTGTTAAAATATAATGTGTCATCAACATCAAATTATTTCATTTTGTTCTCTCTTCAAACCCATGTCCCCCTAAGCCTTCCACATGCAAATCTGAGCCATGAGTCCTAAATATTCCATGATAGCAGGGGGCAAGTAATGAATGCCTTCAACAAACAAACAGCTGAAAAACAATCAGGCTTGAAAATTCAGGTTTGGTACATAGAAAGCTTTTTCTGAATACTGGAAACCAAGCCTAGAAGTTACAGGTCATGTGCTTATAGCTATATTCCTTAGTGTGAGGAAGATGCTGCTTCTATAATGGCATTAAAAATAATTTTTCAGAATGAGCTTCGTAATGGTTGATTCATATTGGCTCCTATTAATGACATTGTAAAAAAAATCTGAAAAATTATTTCAATTTTCAGATTAATATGAGATACCACTTTTTAACATTGCTCTTATAATCTAGTAAAGATCCATCCATTTAAGTGAATGTTTAAAGCAACTATTTAATTTTGATATGTTTATTATAGTACTATTATTTAAAATTCTATATTTAAAAGTAGATGCTTTCATGTTGTGGTACCACGAGGTGACAATATGGTAAAGATACAAGATCCAAATCTTCACTCAAGCATAGGAGAGCATATTACTCAATCATTTTCTTAATATAGGTTACAAAGCTTTTCTAAGCCAACTACCTCCAAACTTTATCCAAGTATCCTTTTTAACTAAAATTCCGTGGCAACACTATAAACATAGAAATTTGTAGCTAAAATAACTTAGGTATAATCTAAGCCATCTAGATGGAGTAGAATTCTTGGAAGAAGTAAAACCTTATACCAATATACGTACATGAGAAAGAAGGTAAATTTTGCACAATCCCAAGAAGTGAGTTTCATTAGAGCTATCAGGGTGGGACACAAATAGCAAAAGCCTAGGTAAGAAATGAGTTTACTCTTGAATGAAATAATAGGAATGGAACAATAGTTTAGTGTGGTGGAAATGTAAGTTGAATTTTCTTTTACTCCATCTCCTGTTTCTCCTCCTCTTCTTCCTTTTTCTTTTTTTTGATAAGAACTACCAGACAATGTTTTAGAGTTTGCTTAATATTAGTATTACTTACTATTTAAATATTTTATGTACTTTGCCTTGCACTTTTTTTGGAGGAAGACTTTTGATAACAAATTCAATTGAGTTAATAGATATAGAACTATTCAGACTTTCTATTTTTTCTTCTATCTGTTTCAGTGTGTTTTATTTCTCAAATAATTTGTCCATATCATCAAAGTCTTCAGTTTTGTTGCAATAAAGTTGTTCATAAATATTCTGCTATTATACATGTATTGTCATTAGAATTTGTAATGATATATCTTATATCATTACATTCCTGATATTAGTAATTTTCTATTTTCTGACATAGTTTTTCCTTGGTATGTCTTGCTAATAGATTATCAATTAACTGATCTTTAAAAAAACAAAGCAGAAAACAAAACTTTGTCTTTTTTAACTTACACAATTATTTGTCTATTTTATACTGTTAGAAAATAAATCTATTATTAATATCTGCTATCTTTATTATTTTTGTTTTACTTAATTTGTGTATAAATTGCTCATCTTTTTCTAGCTGTATAAGATGGAAAATCATATCAGTCATTTAAAACCTTCCTTCTTTTCTTAAAAGATTTAAAGTTATAAATTTCCTCTAAGTACAATTTTATCTGCGTTCCACAAATTTTGATAAATTCAGTTGTATTTATAATTAACTTCAAAACATTGTATACTTTTCTTGTGACTTCTTTTTTATTGGGTTCATTATTTAGAAGTGTATTGTTTAATTTCCAAAAATTTTGGACTATTCTGGCTAAAACTGTAATTGACATCAAATTTAATTTCATGGTTGTCAAAAAATACTCCAAGTTTTTAGTCTTTCTCCATAAGTATGAAAACAAGTATCTTTCACTTACCACACGCTACTTAGTACTTCACCACTTAATGTGAAATGTGAGAACCTTGAAATAATATTTTATATACATCTCCATTCTACGTATTAATGATCATATATTTTAAATCTACTTATACTCTCACAATTCAATGTTATAATCTAACATTCAACCACCAATTTTATCTTAAAGAAATTAAAAGAAAAAATACAGTCCTTTCATTTTACCTACAACTCTCATTTCTGATGGTCTTTATTCCTTCGTATAGTTCCTATAGTGTTTCCATCTGGTGTCATTTTACTTTAGTCTAAAGAGTTCCTTTTAGTGTTTCTTATAGTACAAGACTTGAGAAATTGAAAACGTTCTCAGTTTTAGTTACCTAAAAATATATTTATTTGGCTATTGTAAGTTATTTTGACTGGACATAGACATTTGAATTGAAAATTGTGTTTCTGTTTTCATTAAAGATAATTTAAATTTTGTCTCCTTACCTTCATTCTTTCTATGTGAAGTCAGCCATTATTTATATCTTTGTTTCTTTGTAAATACTGTATCTTTTTTCCCTCTGGCTATTCAATATGTATATACATATATATTCTTTGGTTTCTATTAGTTTGACTGTGATGCATCTAGGTACAGTTTTCATTGTTTTTTCCTGCTTGGAGTTTGCTAAGCTACTTGTGTCTGTAGGTTGGTGTTTTTCTCCAAACTTGGGGTGTTTTTGGCCATTAAATTTTCAAATATTTTCTTCTTTCTTTCTGAGAACTTGTATGTCAGATATTTTGATATTGTTTGACAAGTTCCTGAGGCTGTATTTAAAATTTGTTTGTTTGTTTTTAAAATTGAGTAATTTTTGTTGATCGTTAAAGTCATCAACCCTTTACTCTACCCTCTCCAATCTGTTGTAAAGCTCATATATATATATATATAAAGAGATTTTACTTTTTAAAGCAGTTTTAGATTTTAGATTTAGTTCCTCCTTCTTTAAGGTTGAATACCTACATAAATTATTTAGAATTCTTCTGCATGGGAGATTTGTCACTTTTCTCCCAGGTATTAATGTATTTAATCATGAATTTGTATATCACTGTGGACTTATGGAAATGTATATCATACTTTAGATGATAAGCTTATCTACTTTATTCTCTTGCCCAGATCGGTCCAGCTTTAGACTTTGGATGCTCTTTCAGTTGATTACCCAATGTGTTTATGTTTTCATCATGTGTATTGCCCTTTTCAGTTCCTTGAAGTTTGAATCTCCCTTGAGATTCCTTCTTGGTTAAATAATTATGACCATTATTTCCTTTATGTCTTGATATACTTATATAACAGTTGCTTTAAATTGCCTATCATCTAATCCTAACACCTGCGTCTTTTCAGGGTTCTTTTATATTGACTGATTTCTGTCTGGACTAAGTGTCACTCTTCTCATTCTTTGTATATCCAGATTTCTTTTTATTGTATAAAAGATATCACCAAACAATGTTTTGTGGAGACTCTGGATTCTGTTATTTACCTCTGAAAAGTGTTAATTTTTATTGTAGTTTGTCATTTAAGTTACTGACTGGTCAGTAAAAGACTAGTCACCTTTTTTCTGGAGGGTTGTTTTTATATTTTGTTAGGGTATATCTGTTTCAATTTATCCCAAATCTCTTAATTTTGGCACATAATATTCTCCTGCCTTGTGGAACTTTAATGAAAAGGGTGACATTTTACCAAGATCCTCTAACTTGGCAGGACTCAAACTTGAAACTTTATCTCTCTTCAGTGGGCAACAACAACAAAAACATTTGTACTGCTTTGTCACTTTTGGTTATTGCTAATTAGTTCAATTATTCCTGAATTCCCTTCTACATATAGTCTAGGGTCAGTCAAGTAGTTGAGAAGAGGTTATACATAGATTTTCAGGCTCCCCTCTTCTGAGGCTAACCTCCTTTTTAGGATTTCTTTCCTCAATTTGAAGTCATTCTAGCCCCAAATCTGTCCCCTGATACCTCAATCAAAAATAACAGTGGCGGGCTTCCCTGGTGGCGCAGTGGTTGAGAGTCCGCCTGCCGATGCAGGAGACATGGGTTCATGCCCCGGTCCGGGAGGATCCCACATGCCGCGGAGTGGCTGGGCCCCTGAGCCATGGCCGCTGGGCCTATGCAACCAGAGCCTGTGCTCCACAGCGGTAGAGGCCACAACAGTGAGAGGCCCACATATCGGAAAAAAAAATACATAAATAAATAATAAAAAAATAACAGTGGCTGATGCTGTGTGGACTTTGGGGTGTCCTCAGCCGAGAAGGATGTATAAATGAGGATCTCACCATTGCACTCTCTTTTTCAAGGGCCAAACACCATCCATTCTTTGCCCACTTTTGTTTAGTTTCCATGGCCTTCAAATATCTTTCTGTTGTATTTGTCTAAAGTTTTTAAATTATCTGCCTAAGGAGTAGTGACACAAGTTACTCTGTAATTTCTGCAGTCAGAACTCCCACTTGCTTACTTTTGCAATGATATTCAGAAATATCTTCTGGAAAATCTGGGACACATGGTGAAAGTATGGACAATTAACTTTGGTCATAGAAGTTTTTAGTAACAAATGCAAAAAGTTTTTGCAGGAGAATAACATGTTGTGGATAAAAACTTCTAATGTATGTTTTATGAGAGGGTGGAAGAGAGGTTGCTAGCACAGTTTTAGCAGCGTTGGTACTAGCTTCACCATCTGCAGCAAAATGTGAAATGTTTTCCTGTTTTTATTAGAAGCTACTGACTTTGCTACCTTCAGTTGATGTAAGGACTTCAATATGTAAAGTGTTATTGGTTCAGAAAGGAAGAAGTTGGTATGCTGCAGGAAACCTGATTTTGGATCAGATACATAAAGTTTGAATCAAAAATCTGTTCATTGCTACCTCTACAGCCCCAGAAAACTTTTAAGTCTCTTTGAACCTTATATTTACCATCTATAAACAGGAAAAGTAATATTCATGGCAGTTTTGAAGAGAAGATTCAGTCCTAGAATATAATTGGCACTCTATAATTGCAAACGTTCCTATTGCCAAAAATATGTCATAAAATCGTCTTCTGAGCATACCTTAAGGAATGCAAAGAAATAAAACATTTTTTAATTTTTAATTTATATGATTAATTCCAAAGAGGTTTGACAAGCAATGTATGGCTTGGGTTGCTAGTCTTGCTGATAGGTGCTTCAGAAACTGGGTGGGCTTAATCCTATATCTGGTCCCAGCCAGCTGCTGAGGAAACAGGAAAAAAGTCCAACTGCCAAACTTGGAAGTTATCAAGTGAAGGTTTGATGTCTACTACTTGGTGGAGAGGAAGGAATTGGATAAAGAAAAGCCTGAGTGGATAATGGATGTTGAAAATTATTCAAAATGTAAACATGTAGCATAGTGACACATTTTTGTTGGAAATCCTAATTAAGGGTTCTCTTAAACAATGGGATTTTCAACTAAAGAGGAAAATTAGTGAAAATGCTTTCAAAATTAAATTTCAAATGGCATTATTTACATACCAAAATTAGTGAGAATGTATCCTAAGGTAACCAAATTATCTTTCTTTGGTAAAAAAGTAAAATCTAGTAAATAAGCAAAAAAAAATTTCTGGATATGAAAATCATCTAAGATGTGATATAGCTGTGGAAGACAAAATAAAGCTAAAGCATCATAAAACTTAAGGATAAAACAACAATTCAAAATTACATAGAATTATTTGGTAAATTTATTAGAAACAACACATTGACATAATAACACCCCACACAAATTCATTGCTCATGTATTACATATTCACTGGTTCAAATAGAGTAAAAAATGAGGCTTGTATACCTTATATTATTTTTTGTTGTTGATGTTTCAATCACAGCAGTCACTGGAATATACCAAAGATAAGGATTCTGTGTTATCTTAATAGGAATTTGTTCTTAGTTTGAAATATCCGGAAGTCAGGAAAAGCCTGCTACTCTCAGTTAAAGTATTTTCCCAATCATTGGTTGAATATATCTAATTGAAAGGAAGAGAAAAACAGTAAAATCAATAGCCCAATAAATTATAAGTAGATGAAGGTGAGATACATCCCTATCTAGGTCACTGTAGAATATTCAGTCTTTATCAGACTGCTGGAAATATAGAAGGATATTCAAGGAACATTTGCTAAATGAACAAAAAAAAGTACAAATATGTATGTATGGTTTCTCTGTGGCAGGATCATAAGCGCTACATTGATAAAAAAAATTCTTACCTACTTCCCTGTATTGTATTTCTACTCTTTCACTATGTCAGCAACAAACTATGGCTATTGCCCTAAAAGCAAACTGCCAGATATGAAATCCTAAACTGAAAACACACCAATGTGAGGATAAGCTATCCAGATCTGCATGGTGGTATGAACAAACACAACTGTGTATTCCCTCCTTCCCAGAGGAGGTAGAACAGCATTGAGTAGATGTGAGAGTTAAGAGTGAAAATAAATAAGAACAGCTTTTTATACTCCAACCCTGGAATAAACCCCACAGCATCAAAGGGAGGCAAATATATGAACTTATCCTGTTGTATAAAGGTTATTGGATAATGAGTGAATCTATTTCACTATGGCTCACACCCATTTTGGGACAGTTCGTTTCAACAGCTTAATAGATGTTTCCTACCCGAAAAACTGTATGATTTGTGTACAATTCTTCCTTTCCTCCCCATCTGGCCACTTGGGGTGGAGAATCTTCTCCACCTAATTTATGTTGGTGAATTGAGAGAGATACAAGGAGAACACAAAGTTAGTGGAAGATCTCCGAGGCAAGTTGAAAAGGCTTGCATCTAAAGAATCAGGAAGGGAACCACTGTAGGAATCAGAAGAGAGAATCATTAGAGCAGGATATGCATCTCCCACTCTTAATTCTAAAGTGGAGAACATTTCTACACTCTCCAGGGGAGAAAAGCATGGGACAAATAAATACAGGCTCTTCTTGCCTCTTTTCCTCTTTCCCAAGGAGAAAGTGTACCCAAACAGAGTCTGGTAGTGAGCTTGGAAATTAGAAATTGTCTGTGAGCATGAATCACCCTATTCTGGGTTCCTTCTGTTTTAGCAATGACTGTCTAGTATCTTCTTCCGCATTACAAAAAGATTACAATTGCTGGCTCTGAATTTTTTGGTAGTTTCATACTATGCATGGAATTGGGTGTTTGGAAGTCCAATTTTGCTAGAGTCATGATTTCTCCAATAAGTCTGATCTGTAAGAAAAGATGATATTTCAATCTACCATCTGTTTGACTCTTGTTTTTACTCCCAAATAGGATTTGAATTTGAAAGTGGGCTGGACAGAGAAGAGATTGATTAAATATAACCCTTTTATTGTAGTATCTGTCTAATTTTTCACCTCTCATTTGCCATACTTCACTGGGGGTAGAGTATACTTCACCATCCCATTTAAATTGGATTCGGCCATATGATTGCCTTAGTGAGTGAGATATGAAAGTAGTGATAGTGGGCTGTTATGTGTTTCCTATTCTCCTCCCGGATTTCTACTAAACACCATTAAAAGAGCAGAACCCAATTAGCTGCTGAGCCTGCTCCCCTTGGAGCAGACTTGAACTCATCATACTGTTGTGCTGGGCTGCTCCATTGACCCTGCACATTCATGAGAAAATAAATGTTTTGTTATTTTAAGTCAATAAGAACGTAAGGTTGTTTACGATGCAATTAAAACAAAGAGCCCAGAACCTCAGAGGCAATGCCAAGGAATTGCCAGGGAATCAAATGTGTACTAACAAGCTAGTTCCAGTTGCTGTTCCTGCCAAAAAGCAAAGGAGAAGAAGAAGCAGACATCTCTCTTCCCAGCACAAAATGGTGAACAATCACCTAGAAAAATTGTCCATTTTTTGAGGGATAGAGATTTGAATCTTAGAGCCAGGACAGGACTGGGAAGAGGAGAAAGACAGATTGATGTGGAATACATTTTTTACAGGCTGATGTGTTATATCTTTATTTTTTTTTTACATCTTTATTGGAGATAATTGCTTTACAATGGTGTGTTAGTTTCTGCTATATAACAAAGTGAATCAGCTATATGTATACATATATCCTTATATCTCCTCCCTCTTGCCTCTCCCTCTAACCCTCCCTATCCCACCCCTCTATCTGGACACAAAGTGCTGAGCTGACCTCCCTGTGCTATTCTGCTGCTTCCCACTAGCTATATATTTTACATTTAGTAGTGTACATATGTCCATGCCACTCTCTCACTTCACCCCATCTTATCCCTCTCCCTCCCCATGTCCTCAAGTTCATTCTCTACATCTGTGTCTTTATTCCTGTCCTGCCCCTAGGTTCTTCAGAACAATATATGTTTTTATTTTAGATTCCATATATATGTGTTAGTAGTGTTTGCTTTTCTCTTTCTGACTTACTTCACTCTGTATGACAGTTTCTAGGTCCATCCACCTCACTACAAAGACTTAATTTCATTTCTTTTCATGGCTGAGTAATATTCCACTGTATATATGTGCCATCTTCTTTATCCAGTCATCTATCGATGGACACTTAGGTTGATTCCATGTCCTGGGTATTGTAAATAGAGCTGCAATGAAAATTGTGGTACATGGCTCATTTTTTATTATGGTTTTCTCAGGGTATATGCCCAGTAGTGGGATTGCTGGGTCATATGGTAGTTCTACTTTTAGTTTTTAAAGAAACCTCCATACTGTTCTCCATAGTGGCTGTATCAATTTATATTCCCACCAAGAGTGCAAGATGGTTCCCTTTTCTCCACACTCTCTCCAGCATTTATTGTTTGTAGATATTTTGATGATGGCCATTCTGACCGGTGTGAGGTGATACCTCACTGTAGTTTTTTTTTTTTTTTGCAGTACACGGACCTCTCACTGCTGTGGCTTCCCCCACTGCGGAGCACAGGCTCTGGATGCGCAGGCTCAGCAGCCATGGCTCATGGGCCCAGCCGTTCCGTGCCACGTGGGATCCTCCTGGACCGGGGCACAAACCTGTATCCCCTGCATCAGCAGGTGGACTCTCAACCACTGCGCCACCAGGGAAGCCCCTCACTGTAGTTTTTATTTGCATTTCTCTAATGATTAGTGATGTTGAGCATCCTTTCACATGTTTGTTGGCAATCTGTACATCTTCTTTGGAGAAATGTCTATTTAGGTCTTCTGCCCATTTTTGGATTGGGTTGTTTGTCTTTTTGATATGGAGCTGCATGAGCTGCTTGCATATTTTGGAGATTAATCCTTTGTCAGTTGCCTCATTTGCAAATATTTTCTCCCATTCTGAGGGTTGTCTTTTCATCTTGTTTATAGTTTCCTGTGTTATGCAAAAGCTTTTAAGTTTCATTAGATCCCATTTGTTTATATTTGTTTTTATTTCCATTTATCTGGGAGGTGGGATAAAAAGGATATTACTGTGAAGTATGTCATAGAGTGTTCTGCCTAAGCTTTCCTCTAAGAGTTTTATAGTGTCTGACCTTACATTTAGGTCTTTTATCAATTTTGAGTTTATTTTTGTGTATGGCATTACAGAGTATTCTGATTTCATTCTTTTACATGTAGCTGTGCAGTTTTCCCAGCACCACTTACTGAAGAAGCTGTCTTTTTTACATTGTATATTCTTGCCTCCTTTATCAAAGATAAGGTGACCTTATGTGAATTGGTTTATCTCTGGGCTTTCTATCCTGTTCCATTGATATATATTTCTGTTTTTTGTGCCAGTACCATACTGTGTTGATTACTATATCTTTGTAGTATAGTCTGAAGTCAAGGAGCCTGCCTCCTCCAGCTCCATTTTTCTTTCTCAAGATTGCTTTGGCTATTCGGGATTTTTTGTGTTTCCATAGAAATTGTGAAGTATTTTGTTCTAATTCTGTGAAAAATGCCATTGGTAGTTTAATAGGGATTGCATTGAATCCGTAGATTGCTTTGGGTAGTATAGTCATTTTCACAATGTTGATACTTCCAATCCAAGAACATGGTATATCTCTCCATCTGTTTGTGTCATCTTTAATTTCTTTCATCAGTGTCTTATAGTTTACTGCACACAGGTCTTTTGCTTCCTTAGGTAGGTTTATTCCTAGGTATTTTATTCTTTTTGCTGCAGTGGTAAATGGGAGTGTTTCCTTAATTTCTCTTTCAGATTTTTCATCATTAACGTATAGGAATGCAAGAGATTTCTGTGTGTTAATTTTGTATCATGCTACTTTACCAAATTCATTGATTAGCTCTAGTAGTTTTCTGGTAGCATCTATAGGATTCTCTATGTATAGTATCATGTCAACTGCAAACAGTGAGTTTTACTTCTTCTTTTCCGATTTGGATTCATTTTATTTCTTTTTCTTCTCTGATTGTTGTGGCTAAAACTTCCAAAGCTATGTTGAATAATAGCTGTGAGAATGGGCAACCTTGTCTTGTTCCTGTTCTTAGAGGAAATGGTTTCAGTTTTTCACCATTGAGAATAATGTTGGCTGTGGGTTTGTCATACATGGTCTTTATTATGTTGAGGTAAGTTCCCTCTATGCCTACTTTCTGGAGGGTTTTTATCATAAATGGGTGTTTAATTTTTTTGAAAGCTTTTTTCTGTATCTATTGCAATGATCATATGGTTTTTCTTCTTCAATTTTTTAATACGGTGTATGACTTTGGTTGATTTGCATATACTGAAGAATCCTTGCATCCCTGGAATAAACCCCACTTGATCACGGTGTATGATTCTTTTAATGATCCTTTTAAATTCTATTTGCTAGTATTGTGTTGAGGATTTTTGCATCTATGGTCATCAGTGATATTGTTTTTTTTTTTTAATTTAATTGTATTTATTTATTTTTTATACAGCATGTTCTTATTAGCTATCTGTTTTATACATATTGGTGTATATATGTCAATCCCAATCTCTTAATTCATCCCACCATTACCCCTCCTGCTTTTTTATAGATATGGTACATATATACAATGGAATATTACTCAGCCATAAATACGAACGAAATTGGGTTATTTGTAGGGACGTGGATGGACATGGAGACTGTCATACAGAGTGAATTAGGTCAGAAAAAGAAAAACAAATATCGTACATTAATGCATATATGTGGAATCTAGAAAAATGGTACAGATGAACCAGTTTGCAAGGCAGAAATAGAGACACAGACACAGAGAACAATGTATGGACGTCAAGGTAGAAAAGTGGGAGGTGGTGGGATGAATTGGGAGATAGGGATTGACATATATACAGTAATATGCATGAAATAGATAACTAATATGAACCTGCTGTATAAAAAAGTAAATTAAATAATTCCTTTTGTAAAAATAAATAATATATTTAGTAACTATTATGAAATGGTTAAATTTTGATCTGAGATAATATGTATATAAACCTTTGAAATTAAAGCTTGAGAAAGGAAAAAAAAAGACAGGTACATCATGTAACTCAGAAAGCTCAGTATATTACTTTAGTATAATTTTCTTACTTTTTATTGTAAATGTAAGAATGCTATTGAAATGTATTAAGAGCTTATATGAAGAAACTGTATTCATTTTCAGTGTTCTCAATTTAAGCTACATATTTTTCCTGTCAATTCTTTGCTTTTGCTGCCAAGTTCATATAGTTTTGTTGCTACATTTCAGATCAGAGGTGCCAAATACTCATGTAACATCTGTGAAAATAGCCCCTCTTAAGTGGTGTAAAACCAAGATAAGAGACTGTGTAACATTTTCAAGTATATGAGACACAAGAGGTCATCTCTAGAGCTTTTTTAAAGGGTAAACAAAACCTCACAGCCGCCAAGTTTTTTTTGCCATGTTAAAAGTCACACAGCTGATATACAAGTAATAGAGGCAGGGGTAAGAACCAAGTTTAATAACTAATAGTGATTTTTCTTTTCATTATATCATCATCTTCAGTCTTCAAATTCACCCCTTTGAGAAAACACATCTTAAATAGAAAATATTATGTTAGTCAATATTAATCTTTAGAATTATTTACATTATAATATTGTCATATTGAGATGAATGATTTGTTTTATATTGATAAGTTAACCACACACACACACACATACACACACACACACACACACACACACACACACACACTCAGATGTAACCTGAATTCGGCTATATTGCTACGTAGAAGAAAGAGCCCAGAATTTGGAGTCAGACATGCCTGGATTCAAATTCTGCTGTATCATTC
This sequence comes from Grampus griseus, assembly GCF_964374135.1. NCBI lineage: Eukaryota > Metazoa > Chordata > Mammalia > Artiodactyla > Delphinidae > Grampus > Grampus griseus. Next base: position 126,862,686 of record NC_138998.1, on the reverse strand, counting down.
TACAATCTTATTAAATTTCTTCTTTGTTTGTTTCTCTCCTCCTTCCCTTACTCCTTCTTTACCCCTCTCTATTTCTCCCTTGTTTCCTCCCACATTCCCTTCTTTTCTTCCTTCCTTCCTTTCTGAATAATTTAGCCAAAAAAAACCCATTAGGTACCCCAATTTGAGAAAGGGGACCTGGCTTGACAGGGGTTGGAGCCCCAAGAGAGAAAAGTGAGTCAGAAGGGTCCAGCAGGGTCAAGAGTTCAGATACACACAGGAAGACTTAGCAATAAGTATATACTGTATGTTGAGGATAATAGGAGTTAGTTTTCTCACAATAGGAGAAAATGTAGCTAGCTTGCCCATCCTCCCTTGCAGTTAGATGCAGTCATGCGAAATGTGGGCTGAAAGGATACCCGGCACTTAAAACCTCCAAGTGTTCTCATATATTCTTTTTCTTTCCAACTGCCTAGAATGGATACAAAGCCCAGAACAAACTTAAAAAAAAATTGGAAAATAAGATTAAAAATAAGAAAAGGGGGTGGCTAAAATGAGTGTTGTGCTGGAAGGGGATTGGAAATATTGGCATGTATTCACAGTTTTCAATATAGATAGAAAAATAAGACAGACAGACACAGAAATAGAGATGTAAAAGTGTGTGAGTGTGTGTGTGTGTATATGTGTATACATGGATTTCCTATCTCTGTTCACTAAGGATTTCCTATCTCGGTTCCATCATACTATTTTCCACAGTGACTGCACCATTTTATATTACCAGCAGAGATGCACAGGGTTCCAATTTCTCTACATCCTAACCAGCATTTGTTTTTACCCTTTTTCTCTTAAGATCATCATACTTATTTGTTTAATCTGTTGAATTCCCTAAAGTAGAAACATTTCTATAGAGCAAGATAAATTTAATAGTCCATTTCCTCTGTGATTACTATCTTTTTCTGTTAATCATTTAGCAACTTATAGAACTTATCCTACTAGGCAAGCATTTCTATCAGTTATGAATAGTCCTTTGCCTGAAGCTCATTAGAATCTGAATTCTCATTAATGACTCTTTTACCAGGACTTGAGTGTCAGTGTCAAGCTTGATGACAATATATATATACCAATGATCACTTCTGATGAACAAAACTGCATTGTATTTCATTCAATAAATATTTCTTAATTGTCAGATACTTTGGTGCTAGGGCAAAATGGTAGGTACAAAGAAAATACTCTCTACCCATCATGGCATTTACAGACTAATGGAGACACTAATCTAACGATATGCCATCTAACGATGACATAAATAAATATGAAATTACAGCAATAATAAGAGCTATGAAGAATAGTAACCTAACAGTTCATAACCTGGTCTGAATTTTTCTTCCTTTTATGTTAATGAAAACAAGTCTTTATTAAGTTATTTTTAATATCAGAAAAGAGAAGCTGTCATAATTTTCTTTATAGCAAATGTATAATATCAGTGTTTTGATCATTTTAAATTAAAGGCCCTTTAAAATAAAATATATGAGTAAAGTGTAAACTTTACTCAAATTGAATTTATAATCCCTATGAGTTTACTGAATATGTAACAAAAGAGTGTAATAAAATTAGCAAATACTAAATTTTACTGACAATTTATTGTTTTTTGTTTATGGTGTTTAAAAACAGTACACACTCCTAATATACGTCGATTCCTTGGCTTGTTAGTTGCAATGTGCAATGAAACAAAATATAAAATACGTGCTTGATGAACTTTCATTCATATCTACAAGATGGCAGCTTAAGATTAGGTTTTAATTCTGATATTTAACTATCCTACAAGCAATTAGCATTACATCATAAAATATCTTCAAGGAAACTTTTATATACTGAAAAAAATCAAAATAGAAGCCATTATTTGTGAACTTTTATATGAAATGTAACACTTCAGCTGGAAATAAAAAATGTGTCAATTAATCAGTATACATAGGATATCAATGTTTTTATACTGAGGGGAAAAAAAGGCTGTTTTGTGTTCAGAAAACTATTTCAAAAAATAATTAGTGGGAAAATCCACCATATAATGTTGTCCGTTCAGTGCCAGCACAGATCAAACAAAACTTTGCTAAAAAAGTCACTTAAAACAGATATGAAAGACAAGTAAGACTTTTTACCTTGGAGAAGAGAGAACGGGAGATAAAGAAAAGGGGTTTCTAGGAAAAGGCAACAGATAGCAAATGGTTCCCTCTGAATGGAGGGAACATGATGAAAGAAAGCTCATTTGAGTGGGGTGAGGAGTGAGTGAATACTTGGTGCAAAATAATTTCTCTGAGATCAGTAAGAGCCAAATTATGCAAAGCCTTGCAGTCTACATGGAAGGGTTGTGTTCTTTCATGATAAAACAGTGAGAATCCATGAAAGGGTTTTAAACAAAAGATGTCTTTTAATTGTCAATGTGAGGAAGTCCGTTAGGCAGTTGGTATAACATGTCAGGTACACAGAGGAGAGGTCTAAGAGGTAGACGTGAACTGGGAATATTAGCATTTCGTTTGTGATTAAAGTTATATGTATAAACGGGATTTCCAGGAACAGGATTAAGAATCAGAAGGAAAAGAGCCAGGGCTCAAACCTCGAAGAGCTCTAACCTTTAAATGGTCCAGATTAGCAGGAGAATGAGATAGAAAATGATCAACCGGTAAGACAAACAACAATAAACAAACACACACAACACAAGCAAAGACAAACCCAGGAAAAGGCGGAGGTTGAAAGTAAAAAGAATGGGGAGTTTTTAGAAGGGCAGAGCTAATGATCTCACAGTGTTGCATATGGCTGGGATGTCAAGTGAGGTGACAACTGGAAACCTTCCACTGGATTTAGGAACACACTGAAGTCATTGGTGACTTTAGCAAAAGTTGTGGGAAGAAACCATGGAAAAGGAGACCTATTGCAGCAGACCAAGAAGCAGTGGGAGGTAAAAATAAAAATCACCGCTGGCAAGAGACACAATTTTTTCAAGATTTTTGGCTACAGAGACGTCAGAAATGTAGGGCAGTGCCTGGAAGTGTGTTTGTTAGAGGGAGAGGTTATTTTATTTTTGTTTAAATATTAAAGGCTTGGATTTATTTAAATGCTGATGGAGAAAGATCTAGGTAAAATGTGGAGGAAACAACAACTGAGGCATCTAAGATCTAGAGATAGGATAGGTTCAATGCCCAGATGGAAGATGTTCTTAGATCAGTAGGAGATATATATATAAACAAAAAAGAATAAGGACAGTATGGTGCATTGCAGGGAGGTTTATGGTTGAATGCTCACTCTATTTCTGGCTCTGCTTCAATATACATGACTTTGGAAATCACCCACATTTTCAGGACATGTTTCCTTATACGAAAAATGGTTGAATAATTTACTACTTAAATTCCCTTCAATCTTAAAATTTATTAAAGCTTTCTTATTTTTAATTCTGCCAATGCCAGAAGTTTTATGTCTTGTATACCATTGGAATTTATGTGAATAGTTGGTTTGGTCTCATTTTTGGCAAATTGTGTGGTGCATAAAGATCTTGTGTGTGAGATTCAGTGAATTAATAAAATATTTTTTTAAATTTTGTTCTCCCTCATCATACTTGCTGATGTGAGCAGTAGTTTGTCATGGCATTTCGACAACTACTAGGGCTAAAACTCTCAACAAAATTAAGGAAACTAGTTTCAAGGAACTTTCATCCTGGTTATAATTCTGCTTCTCTGAGGTAGGGACTTCAGACCTTATTTTTCTAAATATTTTTCAAAAACCACCTTTATTGAGGTATAAATGATATACAAAAACTGCACGTTTTTAATGTACACAATTTGGTGAGTTTAGACATATACATACACCTGTGACACTGTTAGGATGACTGTTATAAAAACAACAACAAAAGACAAGAGTTGACAAAGATGTGGAGAAAAAGGGACACTTGTGCACTGGTGGTGGGGTTGTCAACTGGTGCAGCCACTGTGGAAAGCAGTATAGGTGTTCGTCACAAAACTAAAAACAGAACTACCATATGACCCAGCGATTCCACTTTTGGGTGTATATCCTAGAGAACTGAAATCAGGATTTCAAAGATATATCTGTATATAACATTCCAGCACTGTTCACAATAGCCAAGTACTTGACATATTATGAACACACAGGTCTTTTATTTTAGACTTTTAAGCATCAAAAGCTAATTAATGATTGCTTAAATTACATGCTCTTAAATGTTTTACCTGACCTCAAGTTTTTCATTGTATTTTTAAAAAGCAATAATAATAATGGCTAAATCATTTTGGAACACAAATGTAAAATTTAAGACTCTGGCTTCAACATTTCAGAAAAGGGTGAAATTATATGATTCGTGTGGACCATCAGAAAAACATCCGAAGCCATCACAAAAGACATACAGTGCTGTCAGTGTGGGCTAGGTATTCTTACTTTTGCCCTTAGAGTGTTGTCATTGCTATTGGGTCCATTTTTGAACCAGTTAAATTGGGTCCCTGTAAACACGTTCCTTACTACAAGTCCTCCTGTCAGTATCAATACTGCCTCTTATAGAGGAAGAAATGTGTCTTCCTGTCTTAAGACAAACCAACTCTTACTCTCTATAGCTCCACCTCACACCTCTTCTTTGAATTCTCCTTCTAATCATTCTTTCCCTCAGACTTAAACAAACAAAAACTACTTTGAGGTATATGATGGATAGACAGCTTACTTATTTATTTTACTTGACATTCAAGACTCAATAGACTTTAAAATGGATGCTTAAACACAATTTTCTTGATACCTGGTGAATAAAATTGATCAGATTACTTCCTATGAAAGAGTCACCTTCAAATTTGCCGTTTCTTATTCTTTATTATTTAAATTAAGGCTGTGTTGAGAATTTACCTAGTTACACAGTTTCTGTATTTCCATTATACCTCAAGCTACTTTTTATTTTATCTTTAAGCACATATTGTGGTTTTGAGCCACTGGTGAAAACGCCTGGAGCACTGCAGGAAAATTGACTTCCAGTATTTTCATATTTTCATTTATGGGTTACTTCTGAACAGTTTTTGAAGAGGGTGCTGCCTGAGTCATAGTTGGTCTTGTCAGCAGCATGTACGAATCAGGCACCAGAGGGCAGGCTTGGATCACAAAAGTTTGTCAGCACTTGATTGCTTTCAAGAGGAATAAGTGTGTGGCTGTACATACAACAGTGGTACAATCAATTTATTCAACAGATTGCATCTTCAATAAAAATAAGCCACTTTGTATCAGTTTAAAGCATTCAAGAGTTATTCATATAAAATTTTACATTTTATATTTTTGTAAAACTTTAAAAAATAAACTTTTTCAATCCCAACGTTGCAATATTCTGTTTAATTTTACTCATAATACATTGATACAGATGAATTTGTTATTTAAAGATGTTAACTGCCCTCTAAATATTTATATGACAGTTTTTTAAAAAAAAAACTAACAAATAAATAGAAAAAATAAGATATAGGCAAAATAATTTGGAATCATAGACTTTTTAAAATATTTCATTTTGTCTTTATCCATTTTATTATGGAAAACTTAGAAATAACTTATGTGCAAAAAAAGGAAAAAAATACTAAGCAGCCTTCATTCCAGTATCCAAAGAGAACCAATGTTATCATTCGGTGTACTTCTCTTAAGATGGATTTTTAAATCAAGTTGCCTCTATCTATCCTAATCTGTCTAACTTTTTCAAACATGGGATCAAGGCACTGTGTGGTCTGCTTCTATTTTTCCTTTAACAATTTACTGTGGACAATTTTTCCTGTCATTGAATATTCTTCCACATCGTGATGTGTGACAACTTTGTAGTATTATATTGTATCAATGTGCATAATTTATATACTCAATACTTTAGGTTATTTAGATCATTTACAACTTTTTGATAAGTTATTTTTAAATAAAAATAAAACATATTATTTGGTTTACCAAACAAATGGACCATAATGCATGTAGCAATTTTATTTTCAGAACATTTTTATTCATTGAGAAGAACAATATAGTTTACCTTAAAAGTAAAGATTCATTTCAGATATGGATAGTGCACTAATTTACAGCCTTTTGAAGAAAGGTGAATCACAATTTAGAGGACAGTTTTCACACTCATTTTAGGTATTAGTCATCTCTTCCCTAGAGCATACCATTAAATCATATTTAATAACCACTTGTCAAAAGAGGTCATTTGAAATGTGGTTCCTCACTGTGACTCAGAATATGATAAATTTATCCAGTTCCCATTATTTAAGTCATCCTTATTTGATGCCACTTAACAACACATTAATGGAATGTTTTTCCATATTTCAGGGGATGTTTCTGTGTTGATGCGTGTATAGGTAAGTGTCAATAAAAACTACAGTGCTTAGAATAACTCCTGAACACATAAAAGTGAAACTATTGAGGACTACTCTGCTTTTGGAAATTACGACTCAATTTTCAAGGTGTTTGTGCTGATACAGATTGTGCAAATAATTATAAAATTATACAATCAGTGATGGCAATCAGTGTGAACTTGGGCAAGTTTTTCAAAACGTCTTTATACCCCAGGTTCTTCTTCTGCAAAACAGGATGGGCCAGAGCTATCTTTGGAAAGTCATTGTGAGTATTAGAAACACTTATTATAACTGAATCACTTTGCTGTACTGAAACACAGCATTATAAGTTAACTATACGTCAATAAACAAAAAATAGTTAGAAAACTAGTATCTGTTTATAATGAATCTATGTTGCCTGGCCCCCATTAATCCACACTGAAAGTGGGCAAAGACATCATACTGTGTAACATTTAACTGCCCCAAAGTCTTATGTTCATTAACAGGAGCCAGGCTGAGCCTTACTCTTGATGTAAATCTTCCCTCCCCATCAGGATCAAGAGTAAACCCAGGCATTTCTAGGTTTTCAACCCCAACTTCAATGGTCACTAGAGGATCCACAAACCGGAGTTAAGACCAGACCTCTTTGCCTCCATTAACAATGGTCAAATGTTACTGGTGGGAATGTAAAATGGGGCAGTCATATTGAAATAAAGTTTCACAGTTTTACATAATGATAGAAATAAAGTTACCATACAGCCCAGCATTTCCACTCCCTGTTGTATGCGCCCCCCCAAATAGAAGCATACATCCACACAAAAATTTGAACATGAATGTCCATAGCACCATGATTCATAATAGCACAAAAATGGAAACAACCTAAATCTATCACCTGATGAATGGATTATAAAAATGTGCTATATCCATAAAAAGGAGTCTTATTTAACAATAAAAAGGAATGAACTACAGATAGATTCTACAGATTGTATGGACCTTGAAAACATTATGCTAAGGGAAAGAAACCAGTATAAAATACCACATATTTTATGATTCCATTCATATGGAATATCTAGAATGGGCAAATGCATAGAGACAGAATGTAAGTTAAGGTTGCCTATGACTGGGAATGGGGAGGTAGGGAGGAAGATTGGGGAGTGAATGTTAATTGGTTCAGAGTTTCTTTTTTGGTTGAAGAAAATGTCCAAAAATTGCACTGTGGTAATGGTTGAATAACTCTGTGAGTATACTAAAAACCATGGAATTGTACACATTAATGCGTGAATTGTATGATATATTAATTATTTCTCAATAAAGATGTTGGACTTAGCCAACCCTCCCCACCCTTCATCCTCCACACTCAGGGCTTCCCCAAAACTCTCCTGAACTATTTATCAGGACAGATCTTATTATATTCTTTACTCCTGTTATTCCAGGTACCCCTTAAACTCCCAGAATGGCAGGTCACCCTTTACTTCCTCATTTTAATCACTATAAGACTCTGAATATGTCCTATTCCCTCACTCCTGCCTTACTAAATACTCCTTTGCCTTCTTCCTTTAAGTAAATCCTGGTTCTCCCCTAAAAGCACTGTTTTTTCCTAAAGCTCTCAACTAGTGGCTCTTTCTTCTCCCATAGACTTCATTCTAGTAGGTCTGGAGGTGATGATAATGTTTTCTTTGCCCTTCATTTCTATTTTCAGAACTTTCCCTTTGTTTCCTAAAATTCTTAATCTTGAATCTTATGTCTTTGGATTATATTAATTAACTTTCTTATATCATTATCTTCCACCAAAGTTGTTCTGGGTTTCTTAACAATTTTAGTTTATGGTTCACTGACAGTCTTTCTCCCAACCACTTTTGTCTTAATTCTTGATGATTTGGATAGCTACAAAAATGATCATTCCAATAAACTGACCTCTAAGTTCTACTATTTATTCTCCACTATTCTACCCCAGCTACATATTTCCACGATCCTGTCCAGATCTCACTGTCCAATATGGTAGCCACCAGCCACATGTGACCACTGATCACTTGAAATGTGGCTAGTCTGACCTGAGATATGCTGAAAGTGTAAAATGTACACTAGATTCCTAATACTAATAAGAATGTGATATACCTCATTAATTTTATACTAACTACATATTGCAGTGATGATATTTCATCTGTATTGAATTAACTAAAATATATTAGTAAAATAATTTTAGCCTTTCTTCTTACTTTATTAAAAATGTAGCTACTAGAAAAATGTAAACCCACATGCGGCTTTTATTTGTGGCTCACATCATATTTCTATTGGGTAGTACTGACCTAGGCCTTGACATTGCTAATAATTGCAATGACCCTATTATTCCAGTTTCATGCATTCAGCTCTTCATGTCACTTCCTGTCTTTAATGTCACCACCTCCTCTAGTGCCCAAACTTTAAGACTTATTCAACCATACTTTGATCTCCAACTGTCTGATTCTATGATTCTTTCCCTTTCATTCATTACTTTAATCTCATCATTTTTCTCTTTCTATGCAGCCTAAACTCTTTGGACTCTGATTATAATAACTGCCTGTATTCCCTTGTTCTTCTCTCCCTTCATTGGACTTACTTGCCAAGCCCAACCTTAGTTCTCACCTTCTCCTCCAAGTCTCAGTACAGCTGGATAAAACTGGATAATAACACATTACCATGTTAGTATCATCATGTTATTCCTGGAACATGCCAGGAACACTGTGATCACTCTTCCAGAAATGCATTTCTCCTAGATATTTCCATGGCTAACTCCTTCACCCGCCTCATGTCTTTGTTCAGATTTAACTTTTCTAATGAAAATTATTCTGATCAATCTAAAGTTGCAATCTTCAGCTCCCTCCAACCTCTCTGAATTGTCCTTAAACCACTCTGTTTTTATTCTTTTTGTTTTTTTTAATGAATTATTTTCCTTTTATCAAAGTGAAATATACTTAATATTGTTTAATGTAATCTCCACAGGAGCATGGATCTTGTTTTGTTCCCTATGGAGGCCAAATTTCTGGCACAATGACTGCCAGAGTATGATGCTCAACAAATATTTATTGAATACATGACTTAATAAATAAAAATTATTTTTCAAATGTAAATCTAATATTCATGTCACTAAAGATCACACACGTTTAAAATAATATGTGCCTATTTTAAAACAGCTTGTCTACATTTTTTTCTACTTGCTTCAGGGCAATAAACAAACAATTATGTATTTTTTCTCCATTTCCCTCTTGAACTCACAGGTAGGCAAGGTGACTGAGATATTTGGAAACACTGACAGGGCCACATACAAAAAGTATTAATATAAATGATAAAGTATGATTATAACTTTAAGGAGCAATAGACCACAATCATACAACCAGTGTATTAATATACATTCAATAGATTGACTAAAAAGGTTATTCCTACATGACTTTCAAAAAGAACTTAGGATAAAATGCATGCTTTTCATTAGGAAATTTTAAGATACCTACAGGCACAATTGTAACTGCTGATTAAAAAAAAAAAAAGCTTTATAAAAATTTCCTGAAATTTTCATGGAAGTTTATATTCACTAAATAATACCTTTAAAAAAAAGTCACATAAATTGTCTGTATAAAAGAAGATTACATGTCACCTTTGCTTAGAATAAGGTTTGTAAAGGATAAGTATGAGATAAATAGCATTTTGTTTCTTTCCTGGGTAAAATTCCCTATTTCTCCACAAGACCTACAAGACTGATTCAACTGCATGATGTTTTTGGTCCTTAGATCTGAGCCCTGCCTATATCTGCCACCTTACTGCAGTCACAGTCCCCTCCTCTCTTGCAGTGAAAACATTATCTTTCCATTCTATCTTACGTTTTTTTCTTTAACTATTTTTAAGTTCCAGGATAATCCTGGGAACTTTGAGTTTCACAAATTTTCCCTGGTGCAGAAATACCATAAATGGAAATACCATACAAATGTGAGATTGTATCACTCTATCATCAGGACACAAAGGAGCTTTATTTGAAATCTATAAAGACAAGGAGTTAGTGGTTGTGCAGGTGTAAATCAGATGATGTGATTTGTCAGTTTAGTTCTTTGTATTCAACACTCTTTTAACATATTTTAATCTTAAGGAAAGAGGTTCCAAATGCAAACAACCATTACTTTTAATTTAACCATTCAGGGTAGCTGACCTCTAAACAGGGAAAGACTTGAGAAGACTTCTTTTTTATTTGTGTATTTTAATTTTCCTTATATATTTATTTGTATTCTCTGTGTGTAAAAAATATATTTTTAATGGGTCACTTTTCCCAGTTTAATTTTTGAAAGAGAAATAACTGATTACAGTGTTATTTCTATAGCTCCCTTCTATTAAAAATTATAAAATAACATTCTATTAAAATGATGAAGAAAACTATACTGAATAAATATGATTGTTATGTGAACACAAACTGGTAGGCAATAACATGAGATGGAAATTATTAAGTCAATTAAAATATTTAATCTAAGTTTCATAAGTCAGTGGTTGTATGTTTAAAATGTAGTTGTCAGAAATAACTCTATTATTTTACTTTTTGATTGATGTATAAGTTGTAGCAATCTAATTTTCTAACTTCATATTTCAAATATTAATTGACAATTAAATTGAAGTGAAACCCTCACATGTGGAACTGCTGAGAGTTCAAAAATATCATTTTTTCCACTAGAAGTGTTTCAAAATATCATATACTCAATTTAAAAAACTTATCTACCATGCTAGTTTATAATATATGAATAAACATAGTAACAAAATATAGTATATATTTTAATTTTTAATTTAAAAGAATTATTTTGTTATTGAACATAATTTCTGTGTTTTTTATATCTCTTAACCCCCATGTCTTCCCTGGCAGCAACCTCCATCACACACAAATTATTGACAATCTTTCCCTCAAACCTCAGTGCATTTGTTACCTTTATAATACTGACTAATATAAAAGGAACAGAATTCCTCAAGTAGTTCATGGTAGAGAAAATATAATTATAAAAGGAAACACAAAAAATTAAAGTTTCAACAGAAATAGAATTTTTTGGCTTCCTAAGGCTCATAAATATCTCTTGTTCATTTTCAGTAATAGTCATCAAATCAAGGGCATCTTCTAAGTGAAGTCACCATAAGAGTTAAAACACACACACACTCTAAGCTTGTGAGGACCTGTCTGAATGATTTTATTAATAAGTAGGATGTGTCACCACCAACGTTGGCTTGATGTGAAATTGAGTTTGAAATGACACATATTTCCCGTGTTCTCCAGTTAACCAGAAATTTCTTTTGGGCTTTCCCTTTTTTTTTTCCTGTCATCTGTAGAAGAAAGAATAAAACAAGGGACTCCAGAAGACACCTGAAGAAGCAGAAACAATTGTCTTATCTCATTCAAAATGCATTCTCGTTGCTGTTCCAGCCACATCCAAGAAGGTCTTTCTAGGTCCTCCTAGTAAGAACTGGCTGAGGAACTCTGGAGCCATGAAAGAGCATTGGAGGCTTTTCTGCTTCAGGCAGAGGAGGGCTTACAGAGACATAGACTATGATGGTATAGGTGGTATAAAATATATAGTAAACCTGTAGTATAATAAAATGTTTGATTGATGTTAGATGAAGACAAAACAAAATATTCTTACCTCTGTATGGCTAATCAAGGAAAAAAGAAAGAGCTAAAATGTTAATTACATTTGTTTGGGGAGGGGGACAGATATGTATATGTAAATTGTATGTTTGTGTCTATTATTTATTTTTATAAATTTGTGAGTTATGATTATCAAAAAGGGGAGTGGTTTGAAACCAGACTTCTGAATGGTGGATCCCTGACCTCCTGCCTTTTGAAGCAAGTCAAAATTGCCACCTTTTTATCCCTAGTCACCCTGGCTAACTTGTCTGAATCCATCCCCTCAGGATAATTTCTTTCTATAAAATAATTAATTCTGGCATAATATACATTCCCATTTTCCTCAGTCCCATCACATACACTCTCATACTCTCACACACACACTCACACACAAGTGATGAGGCTTGAGTGAGGCAATAGAATGTGAAGTTATACATATGCTGAAGCAATGAGGTAAGAGAGAAATTCTTTGTACAGAGAAAACAATAGGCAGAGAGGTCACCAATTTCAGGACCACTATCTGCCACCATACTCTGCTCAGATAGTTCAAACCAAGGCTGCAACATGAACTCACTAAAGCCCCTGGTGACATGGGACATCAAAATAAAATTTGCTTACTCCATCAGAAATTGCATTTCTGGAGGATTCTGAAAAACTGTGCCAGAAAGGAAAAGGGAAAAGTTGTTTATTATGACAACTTTCCTGTATGTCTAATTGATATACTTGTAAGGATAAGCATCACCTGTGTTTCAAAAAGTGATAGTCTAAAGTTTATATAAAAGACTAGATCATAGCATTATACATGCAGTTAGTGGAATTATGATAGTATTCATATAATTGAGACAGTCTTCTCTGGGGTTAGATTTTTAACATAAGAAATTAAACATATATTTGTTTATCAAAAACAATTCTGGAGTTTTAGAGTAGCCTGAAGTAAAAGGAAAACATCACCTTCATACTTTTATCTTTGTAGGTGGAACATATGAAATATAAATTATATTATCCAATTCACATTGTTTCTTTCTTGATAAGAAAATAGTACTGATGAGAAAATTTGTCTTATATTTTTTTTCTGAAGAATATGTGAGTCTCTAGGTATAGAAACAAATGATTAATTACCACCTACACACTACCACTCAGTTATTTTGAAAATCAAAATGCTCTCTCCCATGGTTCAGCTTTTCCACACTGGAAGGAATTCCATCCATTGACTTGAAGAAGAATAATAGTCTAAAGAATTATCAAGAAAGATGCCAATCAATCCATTTGAAATTACTATTTGATTTCTGATTTTGCTTCCCAAGGGAATTTATCTGCTCTCCACCCCTCAAACACACACACCCTATTCTAGAAATCAAGTATATGATCAAACATGTTAAAAAATAAAATAATTTTTCAAGAGGCTATGATCAGACAGTAAGACAAAGTTTTCAAATAAGTCTATCAGGATGAATTTCACTGAGGATTTCCATAATAACCTAAAATAGGAAGCCATGGCATAAAAGTACCCTTTAAAAAAAGTATTTCCTCCCCCTTTAATTCCATTATTTGTTATATTATTTTTGTGCTGAATTTATCTACTTTCTAACAGATCTGATATGTGCTATGGCTAGGATTCTAATTGGGGTTAAGTCCTGAGGCTAGGAAGATGATGAAATTTCAAAGGAGTCGTGATCTTGTAAATCACTCTCACAGTGTCTTTAGGAAAGGCAGTGTGTTGTTGTCCATTTCATATATCATCCAAGACAGTGTTTGGACTCATTACAGGCTATGTATAAACTGTACAATATCAATCACTGACTTCTTATTTCTTCTTAAATTAAAAAGAAATGTGTTTTACAAACAGTAAGAGGCTAAAGTGAACATTTCCTCCATGCATATATTGCAAAGACAATTTGCTGAAAAGCAGAGTTGGTGCTTAGTAACATTTCTTTAGTGATTAACAGGCATTCATTAAAGGAAATTTTCATAACTTGATACTTTCATATATTCTGTAATATTTACTTAATGGACAGGTATATTTACCAAGGATATCTTAGGGAATGGGCGTGGTAGACAAAAGCAAAAAATAATGGGGGACCTTCAAGATGGCAGAGGAGTAAGATATAGAGAACACCTTCCTCCATACAAATACATCAAAAATACATCTACATGTGGAACAACTCCTACAGAACACCTACTGAACGCTGGCAGAAGACCTCAGGCTTCCCAAAAGGTAAGAAACTTCCCACATACCAGGGTAGGGCAAAATAAAAAAAGAAAAAAGCAGAGACAAAAGAATAGGGACAGGACCTGCACCTCTGGGATAGAGCTGTGAGGGAGGAAAAGTTTCCACACACTACGAAGCCCCTATACTGGTGGAGATGGGAGGTGGTTGGGGGAAATCTTTGGAGGCACAGAGGAGAGCACAGCAACAGGGGTGCAGAGGGTAAACCACAGAGATCCCTGCACAGAGGATAGGTGCTAAACAGCACTCACCAGTCTGAGAGGCTTGTCTGTTCACACTCCGGGACCGGTGGGGGCTGGGAGCTGAGGCTTGGGCTTCAGAGGTCAGATCCTAGGGAGAGGACAGGGGTTGGCTTCGTGAAAACAGCCTGAAGGGGGCTAGAGCGCCACAGCTAGCTGGGAGGGAGTCCGGGTAAAATGTCTGGAAATGCCTAAGAGGCAAGACACCATTGTTTCAGGGTGTGCGAGGAGAGGGGATTCAGAGCACTGCCTAAACGAGCTCCAGAGATAGCTGCAGCTATTAGTGTGGACACCAGAGACTGGCATGAAATGCTAAGGCAGCTGCTGTAGTCGCCAAGGAGCCTGTGTGCAAGCACAGGTCACTATCCACACCTCCCCTTCCACAAGCCTGTGCAGCTCACCACTGCCAGGGTCCCATGATCCAGGGACCAGTTCCCAGGGAGAATACATGGTGCGCCTAAGGCTGTTGCAACGTCATGCTGACCTCTGCCACCACAGGCTAGCATCGCATTCTCTACCCCTCCCTCTCCCCAGCCTGAGTGAGCCAGAGCCCCTAATCAGCTGCTCATTTAACTCCATCCTGTCTGGGAGGGGAAGAGAAGGCATCAAGCGACTTACACACAGAGGTGGGGCCAAATCCAAATTTGAACCCCAGGAGCTGTGCGAACAAAGAAGAGAAAGGGAAAATTCTCCCAGCAGCCTCAGGAGTAGCGGATTAAATCTCACAGTCAATCTGATGAATACATTAATAGAAAATGAATCATCCCAAAATTGAGACAGAGGACTTTGGGAGCAACTGTAGACTTGGGAGCAACTGTAGACTTGGGGTTTGCTTTCTGCATCTAATTTGTTGCTGGTTTTATGTTTATCTTAATTTAGTATTTAGAGTTTATTATCACTGGTAGAATTGTTTATTGATTTGATTGCTCTCTTCCTTTTTTAAATATATATATATTTTTTTTCCTTTTTCTCTTTCTGTGTGTATATGCATGTTTCTTTGTGTGATTTTGTCTGTATAGCTTTGCTTTTAACATTTTTCTTAGGGTTCTGTCTGTCCATTTTTTCTTGTTTTTTTAGTATAGTTTTAGTGCTTGTTATCATTAATGGATTGTTTTTTTGGTTTGGTTGCTCTCTTTATTTCTTTCTTTTCTGTTTGTTTCTTTTTTTATTACATTTTTATTTTTAATAATAATAATTTTTTTTATTTTAATTATTTTATTTTATTTTTTCTTTCTTTTTTTTCCCCGCTTTTCTTCTGAGCTGTGTAACTGACAGTGTCTTGGTGATTTGACTGGGTGTCGGGCCTGAGCCTCTGAGGTGGGAGAGCCAAGTTCAGGACATTGGTCCACTAGAGACTTCCCAGCCCCACATAATATCAAACAGTGAAAGTTCTCCCAGAGATCTCCATCTCAATACTAAGACTCACCTCCACTCAAAGACCAGCAAGCTATACTGCTGGACACCCTATGCCAAACAACTAGCAAGACAGAACACAACCCCACCCATTAGCAGAGAGGCTGCCAAAAATCATGATAAGGTCACAGACACCCCAAAACACACCATTGGACATGGTCCTGCCCACCAGAAAGACAAGATACAACCTCATCCACCAGAACACAAGAACCAGTCCCCTCCACCAGGAAGGTTACAAATCCCACGGAACAAACCTTAGCCACTGGAGGAAGACACCAAAAACAACAAGAACTATGAACCTGCAGCCTGTGAAAAGGAGACACCGAACACAGTAAGTGAAGCAAAATGAGAAGACACAGAAATACACAGCAGATGAAGAAGCAATGTAAAAGCCCACCAGACAGAAAAAATGAAGAGGAAATAGGCAGTCTACCTGAAAAAGAATTCAGAGTAATGATAATAAAGATGATCTAAGTCTTGAAAATAGAATGGAGAAAATACAAGAAGTGTTTACAAGGACCTAGAAGAACTAAAGAGTAAACAAACAATGATGAACAACACAATAAATGAAATTAAGAATTCTCTAAAAAGGAAACAACAGCAGAATAACTGAGGTAGAAGAACGGATAAGTGGCCTGGATGATAAAATAGTGGAAATTACTGCAGAGCAGAATAAAGAAAAAGAATGAAAAGAATTTAGGATAGTCTCAGAGACCTCAACATTAAACCCACCAACAGTGGAATTATAGGGGTCCCAGAAAAAGAAGACAAAAACAAAGGGACTGAGAAAATATCTGAAGAGATTTTAGTGGAAAATTTCCCTAATATGGGAAAGGAAATAGTCAATCAAGTCCAGAGAGTCCAGGAAGCACAGAGTCACATCCAGGATATATCCAAGGAGACACACGCCAAGACACATATTTAATCAAACTATCAAAAATAAATACAAAGAAAAAATATTAAAAGCAGCAAGGGAAAATGAACAAATACATACAAGGGAATCCCCATAAGATTAACAGCTGATCTTACAGCAGAAACTCTGCAAGCCAGAAGGGAGTAGCAGGACATATTTAAAGTGATGAAAGGGAAGAAACTACAACCAAGATTACTCTATCCAGCAAGGATCTCACTCAGATTTGACAGAGAAATTAAAACCTTCACAGACTAGCAAAAGTTAAGAGAATTCAACAAAACCAAACCAGCTTTACAACAAATGCTGAAGGACCCTTCTCTAGGCAGGAAACACAAGAGAAGGAAAATACCTACTATAACAATGCCAAAACAATAAAGAAAATAGTAATAGGAACATACATATCAATAACTCCCTTAAAAGTAAATGAATTAAATGCTCCAAACAAAAGACAGACTGGCATAGACTGGCTGAATGGTTGCAAAAACAAGACCCATATATATGCTGTCTACGAGACACCTACTTCAGACTGAGGGCCACATACAGAATGAAAGTGAAGGGATAGAAAAAGATATTCCATGAAAATGGAAAACAAAAGAAAGCTGGAGTAGCAGTTCTCATATCATACAAAATAGACTTTAAAATAAAGATTATTACAAGAGAAAAAGAAGGACACTACATAACGTTCAAGAGATCAATCCAAGAAGAAGATATAACAGTTGTAAATATTTATGCACCCAACATAGGAGCACCTCAATACATAAGTCAAATGCTAACAGCCATAAAAGGGGAAATCAACAGTAGCACAATAATAGTACGGGACTTTAACTCCCCACTTTCACCAATGGACAGATCATCCAAAATGAAAATAAATAAACACAAGCTTTAAATCACACATTAAACAAGATGGACTTAATTGATATTTATAGGACATTCCATCCAAAAACAACAGTATACACTTTCTTCTCAAGTGCTCATGGAACATTCTCCAGGATAGATCATATCTTGGGTCACAAATCAAGCCTTGGTAAATTTAAGAAAACTGAAATTGTAACAAGTATCTTTTCCAACCACAACACTATGAGGATAGATATCAATTACAGGGAAAAAACACCCTGTAAAAACTACAAACACATGGAGGCTAAACAATACACTAGTTAATAACCAAGAGATCACTGAAGAAATCAACAAGGAAATCAAAAACACCTAAAACAAATGACAGTGAAAACACGACAACCCAAAACCTATGGGATGCAGCAAAAGCAGTTCTGAGAGCAGTTCTATAGCAAACAACGCTACCTCAAGAAACAAGGAAAATCTCAAATAAACAACTTAACTTTACACCTAAAATAATTAGAGAAAGAACAAAAAAAACCCCCAAAGTTAGCAGAAGGAAAGAAATCATAAAGATCAGATCAGAAATAAATGAAAAAGAAATGAAGGAAACGATACAAAGATCAATAAAACAAAAGCTGGTTCTTTGGGAAGATAAACAAAATTGATAAACCACTAGCCCCATCAAGAAAAAAAGGGAGAAGACTCAAATCAACAGAATTAGAAACGAAAAAGGAGAAGTAAAAACTGACAATGCAGAAATACAAAGGATCCTGAAAGATTACTACAAGCAACTATTGCCAATAAAATGAACAACCTGGAAGAAATGGACAAATTCTTAGAAAAGCACAACCTTCTGAGACTAAACCAGGGAGAAATAGAAAATATAAACCAACCAATCACAAGCACTGAAATTGCAACTGTGATTAAAAATCTTCCAACAAACAAAAGCCCAGGACCTGATGGCTTCACAGGCGAATTCTACCAAACATTTAAAGAGCTAACACCTATCCTTCTCAAACCCTTCCAAAACATAGTTGTTGGAGGAACCCTCCCAAATTCATTCAATGAGGGCACCATCACTCTGATACCAAAACCAGACAAAAATGTCACAAAAAAAGAAAAGTACAGGGCAATATCACTGATGAAGATAGATGCAAAAATCCTGAACACAATACTAGCAAACAGAATCTAAAAGCACATTAAAAGGATCATACACCATGATCAAGTAGGGTTTATCCCAGCAATGCAAGGATTCTTCAGTATACAAAATCAATGAATGTGATAAACCATAGTAAAAAATTGAAGTACATAAACCATATGATCATCTTAGTAGATGCAGAAAATTTTTTGACTAAATTTAACTCCATTTATGATTAAAAAAAAAAAACTTTCAGAAAGTAGTCATAAAGGGAGCTTACCTCAACATAATAAAGGCCATATATGAAAAACCCACAGCCAACATCATTCTCAATAGTGAAAAACTGAAACCATTTCTATTAAGATCAGGAACATGATGAGGTTGCCCACTCTCACCACTATTATTCAACATAGTTTTGCAAGTTTTAGCCACAGAAATCAGAGAAGAAAAAGAAATAAAATGAATCCAAATTGGAAAGAAGTAAAACTGTCACTGTTTGAAGATGACATGATACTATACATAGAGTATCCTAAAGATGCTACCAGAAAACTATGAGAACTAATCAATGAATTTGGTAAAGTAGCAGGATACAAAATTAACACACAGAAATCTCTTTCATTCCTATACACTAATGATGAGAAATCTCAAAGAGAAATGAAGGAAACACTCCCATTTTCAACTGCAACAAAAAGAATAAAATACTTAGGAATAAACCTACCTAAGGAGACAAAAGACCTGTATGCAGAAAACTATGAGACACTGATGAAAGAAATTAAAGATAATACAAACAGATGGAGAGATATATCATGTTCTTGGATTGGAAGAATCAACATTGTGAAAATGACTATACTACCCAAAGCAATTACAGATTCAATGCAATCCCTATCAAACTATCAATGGCATTTTTCACAGAACTAGAACAAAAATACTGTATGCTAACACATATATATGGAATCTAAAAAAAAAAAAAGAAAAAGAAAAAGATGGTTCTGAAGAACCTAGGGGCAGGACAGGAATAAAGATGCAGATGTAGCAAATGGACTTGAGGACATGTGGAGGGGGAAATGAAAGTTGGGATGACGTGAGAGGGTGGCATGTACATATATACAGTACCACATATAAAATAGTTAGCTAGTGGGATACAGCATCAGAGCACAAGGAGATCACCTCAGTGTTTTGTGTCCACCTAGAGGGTTGGGGCAGGGAGGGTAGGAGGGAGATGCCAGAATGAGGTGATATGGGGAGATTATATATATATATATATATATATATATATATATATATATATATGATTCACTATGTTATACAGCAGAAACTAACACACCATTGTAAAGCAATTATACTCCAATAAAGATATTAAAAAAAAGCAAAGAAAAAAAAAATGCAAAGCTAAAGCAAGACATAGAAAAATAACAAAATGTTACATTTACTCCTGTGAAAATAATATTGCCTCCATTCTTATACAGAATTATGGAAACAACATGATGTTTGATATGAAGTCATTTAAGGAGACAAGACATATATTTTATTCAATTTTAGTATTTCCATTGTCTCATTGTTAGCAATGCAAAATGATCAGATAATAACTTTTTTTTTTTCCAAAAGAGAGGATATCTAAAATCTTTGTGCCACCTGCATATACCCAAATTCTATACAATTTTGACACATATAACATTGATATTACATTGTGTTTTGCTTATCCTGCTAATTATCTTCACAAACTGAAATTATATAAAGTTATTTTCTGTGGAAATATCTTTTTATGACCTTCTTCAAATTTCTAAATGGTGTTTAAACAATATGGAATATTTGATTCTCAGATTTTAAAATGTAAAATAGCTGCTGGGATGCTGTCTGGAAATGACTGCTTCCTCGTAATTTCTTGGATCTTCTTTTGTGAATGAGGAAAAGTAGAAACAGTAAGACATTGATATTAACAAAAGAATAAAGTTTTGGTCTTTGAATATTTTATTTAACTAACAGAATTTTGTGAATTACTTAGTGACCATGAGACTCTTATAGTCTTTTAAATCAGTAGGCAAATGTGTGTGGTGGCATTTTCCTCAAAGTTTCACTTCCTTGGTGTAACATATGTTCTTTTCACTAAGAAAATACTATAAAATGATTGGAAATATGTTTAATGCCAATATGTAAAAAATAATATATAATCTACTTATTGTTGACTTTCCAAGAGGTGTCTATCATGTTTGAATTTTATTTGTCATCAATATCTGAACTTTGACAACATCTATTATCTAGTAAACCATAGAATTCAACTAATTGCATTTAACATTTATGTACTAACCATATAGTTTTTAACTTAAAATGATAGGTAAGAATGTTAGTGGTTAAAAATTATAATCCCATCAGTGAAAAGTCATGGATATCTTGGTCTCCATTATATTATTCTAAGGTAAAAGTTCAATACAATAACAACTGAATCATAATTTTTACAACACAAAGCTCAGAAACAAATTCTTTTTAACATAAAATTCTTCAGCAAAATTATGGTGCAAGTACCCATCTTGAAATAATTAACAGAAAGAAAATTAATATGTTCATATACCTTACAGCATGTAATTTTCATACTAATCTCCTGTGACAAATAAATCATTTTCTTCCCCTTTTAAGACTAATAATATTGAAATTTTCTACCGAAGGGCACACAATAATTATGTGATAGAGAGAAACCTAGAATTTATGTCTCCTGAATTTACAACCAGACTTCTTTTTACTACAGCTAACTGCAATTTTCTGGAGACTTACCATCCTTGACACCCAGAGTATGGGGTTACTTTATATGTGAAAACTACAGACTGGGATACTTCATAAATGAAACATACTTTGATTGGAATGTGCAGTACATTTTATTCATGCAAATATTCTTATATAAGGAATTATATGAATTTAAGTTCATTTGAAAGAGCACAACACGGGGTAGAACTTCCAGAATGGTGAAGTAAGGGACTCCAAAAATACACTCCTACATAAAAACAAGGAAAACATTTGCCAATATTGCCAAAATCAACTCTTTCAGAACTCTTAACTAAAGGCTTAGAACAGTCCAAGGTTTGTTTATATATTCAAGTAAAATAGTTGAAACTTGCCACTCAGGTCAAATATATTCTTACCTATTTTTTGCCTGCTTGATCTAACAAGTAGTGATACAGAAGTGTTGAAATCTCCAACCAGAGAATAGTGGATTTGTTTGCTTTACCTTTCATTTCTATCAGATTTGTCTCATAAATGTTGATACTCTTAAAAAATATATATATATTGGGGTATAGTTGATTTACAGTGCTGTGCTACTTTCAAGTATACAGCAAAGTGAATCAGTTATACATATACATATATCCACTCTTTTAGATTCTCCTCCCATATAGGCCATTACTGAGTATTGAGTAGAGTTCCCTGTGCTATACAGTAGATCCTTATTAGTTACTATTTTATATATATAGTGGTGTGTATATGTCAATTCTAATCTCCCAATTTATCACTCTCCCCCATGACCCCTCTTCTGTTTTGTAGATAAGTTCATTTGTGCCCTTCTTTTAGATTCCACATATAAGTGATATCATATGATATTTGTCTTTCTCTGACTTACTTCACTCAGTAAGACAATCTTTAGGTCCATCCATGTTGTTGCAAATTGCATTATTTCATTCTTTTTAATGAGTGAGTAACATTCCATTGTATATATGTACCACATCTTCATCCTTCTTTTATTAAGTGTATACATGTTTAGGATTTTATGTCTTTTTGGAAAATTGACTGCTTTCTAATTATGTAACATCCTTTTTATGCTTGATAATCTTCCTGTTCTGAAATCTGCTATGTCTGACATTAATGTAGCTACTCAGCTTCCTTTCAATTATTATAAAAAAATTGGAAATCCACCAATGCAATTTACCATATCAACAGGCTAAAGAAGAAAAGTTATGTGATTATATCAGTTGATGTAGAAAAATCATTTGACAAAATCCAACACCTATTCACTGAAAGAAAATCTCAGCAAAGTAAAAATAGACGGGTAGTCCTCAACTTAATTTAAAAAAAAATACCTACAAAAGATCTACATTAACATAATCCTTGATAAGATACAGTATTTATTCTACTACTATCAAGAACACATCAAGGATGCCCTCTCCCACCACTCTTGTTCAACATCATACTGGAAGTCATAGCTAGTGCAAAAGATAAGTAAAAGATATAACAATATGAGATTAAAAGAGAAGAAATGAAATTGCCTTTATTTGAAGATGACATGATTATATTTAGGACAAAAATAATCTACAAATAAAATACTGGAAAGAATATAGCAAGTTGAAGGATAAAAGATCAATATAAAAATGTCATTCTTTTCCAGTATACCAGCAACAAACAACTGAAATTTGGAATTAAAAATAAAACTACCATTTACATTAGCATGAAAAAATATAATACTTAGATGTAAATCTTACAAAATATGTTCAGATTATTTTGCAGTAAACTACAAAACAATGACAAAAGTAATCAAAGAAGATTTAAATAAATGGAGGGCTGGTCTATATTGTAGTATTGAAGACTCAACCCATCCAGGGTTTCCTCCTCCCAATGATGGCTTTATTATTTATCTTTGATGAAGGTCTTAAAAACCAAATCATATCTTCCCAACTTGATCTATACACCAATGGAATTCTAATCAGAATTCAAGCAAAATATTTTGAAGATACAAAAAATTTGATTTTAAAATTTTTATGGAAATGTAAAGGAGCTAGAATAACCAACACAGTACTGAAAAAGATCATGAAGTTGAACAATGCAAACTACATGGTTCAAGACATAAAGCTAGAGTAACCATGAAAACATGAAATTGGCAAAATAATAGACAAATATATTAATGGACCAGAATACAGAGCCAAAAATAAATCCACACAGATATAATCAACTGAATTTTGACAAAGGAACAAAGGCAGTTCAATGTAGAAAGGATAATCTTTTCAACAAATTGTTCTTGATCAATTGGACATCCTTACATGGAAAAAAATAAAGAACCTAAACACAGAACTTACACCTTCAAAAAATTAACTCAAAATGTGTGATGGACCTAACGGTAAAATTTAAAACTATAAAACTCCTAAATAAAGCACAGGAGAAAATATATGTGATTGTGTTTTGTACTTAATTTTAGGTACAAACAAAAGATGAAATCCATCAGAGAAAGATAGATAAGTTGAACTTGATTAAAATTAAAAAGCTTCTGTTCTGAGAAAGACACTCTTAAGAGAATATGGTTTCTAAACCATAGATTAGAAAAGACATTTTAAAAATATATGTGGTAAAAGACTTGTAACCAAAATATACAATGGACTCTTAAAAATGAACATTAAGAAAATGAACCTAATTAAAAAATGGCAAGATATCTGAACAGGCACTTCACCAAAAAGATATACAGTTGGCAAATAAATATATACAACAATGTTCAACATAATTTTTCTTAATGTGATACCACTGCACACCTACTGGAATAGCCAATATTCAAAAAACTGACAATACCAATTGTTGACAAGAATGTGGAGGAACAGAAATTTTTTCTTACAATGGATGGGAGTGAGAAATGGCACAGCCACTTTGAAAGGTAGTTTGACAGTTTCTTACATAGCTAAACATTGTCTACCATACAACCCAGCATTTGTGCTTTTAGATTGCTACTCAATTGATTTGAAAATGAATGACATATATGGTTGTTTATATCAGCTTTATTCATCATCACAAATCTGGTAGTGACCAAGATGTAGATTAATGAATAAAAAACTGGTGGAAAAACTATACAATGATTTATTATTCAGGAATAAAATGAAGTGAGGCATCAAGCAATTTGGCCTATTAGGATAGGTATGTGACATAGATTAATAGGGTACTTGTATGGCATTAAATTATCAAATATTAGATATTTTTTTAAGTTAATGTCTAATTTTAAGAAATTATTATTTGCCTAATGCAGCTTTTTCCTGCATTATTTTTATTTATTATTGCATGACTGACACTTTGAAACTAACACACCATTGTAATAAATTATTAAATGTCCTTTATAATAGTATTCATTTAAAATTAAGCCTTCTTAATTAATTGAAGAATATTTAATAACATTAGAAATTCATACTAAATGATCTATTAAATGAAAAAGTTGAGAGACTTCCCTGGTGGCACAGGGGTTAAAAATCTGCCTGCCAATGCAGGGGCACAGGTTCAATCCATGGTCTGGGAAGATCCCATGTGCTGTAGAGCAACTAAGTCCATGCAGGACAACTACTGAGCCTGCACTCTAGGGCTCGATAGCCACAACTACTGAGCCCTCATGTCACAGCTACTGAAGCTCATGTGCCTAGAGACCATGCTCTGCAACAAGAGAAGCCACCACAATGAGAAACCCAAGCACCACAACAAAGAGTAACACCCCGCTCACCACAACTAGGGAAAGCCTGCGTGCAGCAACAAAGACCCAACACAGCCAAAAGTAAATAAATAAATAAATGATAACAATAAAAAAAGAGAAAATGTCAAGGTACAAAATTGTAGATATAACATATAGTATATTTTGGAGAAAATATACCAATGCATATAAGTGCACAGGATGAATTCTGTCAGTGTTTTTGGGTTCTTAACTATCTTTAGACTGTGGGATTGCTCTTACATGTATTGTTCTAAGCTAAGAGTTCTTTAGCTTTTATTCTAGTTTCAGAGGGTTCCACAATCCAAAAAAATTAATGATTGTGAAAACTCTCTTCTAATCCAGAAATTCTCAAGTCCTAAAGCCAGGTTTCTTGCCTCCATGTCTAGCGTCTTTAGCCAATTCCTGTTGCTGCTCAGCAGTTTAAAAACATGTCAAGTCATTTAAAATAATTTAGATAAAATTATAGAAAATTTATTTTTCTGTTGACTTATTTCTAAAAATTAAGCTACAAGAATGTTACCCATTCTTACCTGTAGAATCACATTGCTTTATCTCAGTTTTCTCTTTAAATTTTATTTGCAAAATCACAGATGCTACTTGCTGGAGGCCTTGCACATTTGTTTACAAATACAAATTCTCACTTGATTAAGTGGGCTTTCTATTATATATGTGTAGATAAAGAGATAGAGATGATATAGTTAATATAGATACTGATATAGATGATATGGAAATAGAATCTCACCTCTGAAATTTTGTTTATTAATTGGTAAATCTTGTTTTAATTGATTATACAAACTTTGTCCTATCTTCTAAATGAATTATACTAATTGCAAGTGAGTTACTTCTAAGATAATTTGTATTTCTCATAAATCTAAAAGAATAAGATGATTTCCATTACACACAGGCTCATGTTGAATTAGGAGTTACTGGAATCAAATAATGTGTTGCCAGGAATCGATTTGGTTGTGAGGATAACACTCACATAACCAAATTGCTTCTGCTGCTTTTTTTTTTTTTTTTTACTTTGAACAATGGATACACATTTAAGAGGATTTTAGATTCATAACTTCTTGCAGAAAGCTTGACTGCACATGCAAATCATACTGATGTTTATTAATCTTACTCTTCATGTAAAAAGCACAGGATTTGAGAGAATATCAACTTTCCATATTCTCTTTCTACGTATTATGATGTAATGTGAAATTTTCTCATGAGTGAAATGACAGATGTAGTCATCCCTGACAACTGATTTTCAGTAAAAGTGAGGTTGTTTGTAAAGTGAAAGAGAAATCATAAGCCAATGGTGAAAAGCAACATGTGCTGACTGGCAGCAGCGTGTATTAACTAACTGGAATTGCCCCATGTATTCACTGAGACATTCCCTGTATGTGTCATCAAAGAAAGTGCCACAAGCCACAGGAAGAACGGGAAATGACTATGCACCAAATATAGCATGTAATTAAAAAAAATTAAAAAAAACTATTCTGAAGTAATCATGCTGAAATTTAATCAACTTTGTAAAAGCAAAATTCTGTATGTTCCCTTGACATTTAGTGTGAACAATATGTCCTAAGATCAATGAACTTACCAAATCTTTATTGTTCTTTATTTCTTATTTGGTATGTTTTAGCTTTCATGAGAATTTTAATTCTTAGTCTTAGGTAATTGTAAAACAAAGAAAACTTCAATTTCATTACCTTTGGTCATTTTCCATGAAGACATGAAATCATGATATAAGTCCAAACCAAACTATCCTTAACCCTGTTCCTTCTTTCCCCTCTCCTCATCATTCTTCTACCATCTCCACATGCCCTCTGCCATGGAATATCTGGTCAACCTTACACCTCTGAGACAAGTTAGAGTGCCTTTAACCAACTCTGACTCCCCGATGCATTTCTAGCTCCAATCCCAGAAGTGGTAGACTAACTTTTCCTCTTCAGTGTGGCATGGATATCAGCCAATCAGAACAGAGCTCAGCCAAAATTAACTGTCCCTCAGTGTGTATGCTCTTTTTGGTAATATTCTATTTCACAGAACATTTGATACAAGTGAGTCCTCCCACCTTCTTGAAATGTCCATTTCCCTTGGTTTCCAGTATACCAACTTCTTTTTGTTATATTTCTATCTCATTATGTGCTCCTTTTCAGATTCCTCTTTTCATTCCACCTTTTATCCTATACTTCTGGGGTAACTCAAGGTATAATTTTCAGAATTTTTCTTTTCTCTGTTGATACTTCTTAAGAAATTTCAGCTAATCTTATGCCTTTAGATACAATCCATACATTGAACTTTTCTACAATGTCCACTAATTAAGTTTCTTAGGTTTAATTATACATTCATACTCTAAACAGTATCATAAAACATATTTTATATCAGTCTGCTCAGAAGGTTATCAAACAGGAACCACAGCATGGCAGCAGCTTAACATCAGACATTCCTTGCAGGAGTAGTTCTTTCAGCAGTCTTTCAGCAGGAGTAGTTCTTTCAACAGTCCACAGACTCACCCAGAAGAAGTCAACTCAGATGACAGTTCAGGTTCATGGAGGTGAGACCACTTTGGGTAGCTGGGGAAACTTCTCTGACTTAGAAACATCATGTCACACAGGAGTTAATATCCCTATAGGCATAGCTTCCAGGGCCCCTGCAAGAAACATGCCAGTTCCAAGAGTCACTGCTCAATGTATAACCCCGAGGAGTATTCATAGTTCCTTATTCAGATGCCAATTTACAAATTAGGGGTAATTTCTGTTTTAAGTAATGTTGCCTGGAGATGGCATTCAACTCTTATCAGATTACCATGGGAACAAAGCCTGCAAGTTAAGGGAAGGTCAAATCCCCATGTAAAACTAGAAACGCTTGGCTTCTCTTTGCCTATAACTCTCAAATTTCTGGCTTCTGCTTAGACTTTTTCTCTGAACTTCATACTGACATATCCTACTGCCTACTTGACATTTTCCCTTGAATATTTAACTAATGATGCCTGTTAATAACATCCATATTTGAATTCTTGACTTTCCCCAACAAACACATTCTTCCAGTCTTCCCATTCTCATTCCCATTCTCATCTTCCCATTCTCATAAATGGCAATATCTTTCTAGATACCAACATCAAAATTTTGGAGTCATTCATAACTTCTCTATATCTCCTATACCCCACATCCAATCAGCAGATACTGAATATCCAAAATCCAAGTTTTTCTACCAAATGTCACTGCTACCTCTCTACCTTACATAACCACAATTTCTTGCCAGTCATTGCAATAAATAAATTACTCTAAGGTTATTCTGCTTCAGAACCTCCTTCTAAGCTATTCACAATAGGAATCTGAGTGATCTTTTTAAACTAAAGTAAAATTTTATCACTCATTTATTTAAAATTGTCCATTGGCTTCCTACCCCCTCAAAATAAAATACTATTACTTTCTTATGCCTATAGATTCTTCATAATCTGTCTCCAACTGCCTCCCTGCCTTAAGCTCATGCTATTCTCAACATGGTGGCCTCCTGGTCGATCACTGAATACACTAAGCATGATTTTACTCAGAACCTTTGCAAAATATGTTCATTCTGCCTGGAATTTTCTTCTCCAAAATATCCTCATGTTTGGTCCTCACAATTTTAAGTTCTTACTGAAATGTCACTTTATTAGAAGGCATTAGCCTGACATAAAACAGTACCCTGCCCTGAAATCCATATCTCCTTCATAAATTTTATTTATCTTCACAATAGTATTCACCTTCTAATATACCATGCACTTACGTTTTTAGTTTGCTTGTAAATGGTATGTCTTGATCACTAAAATATGTTTCCTGATGTAAGAAATTGTGTGTGTGTGTGTGTGTGTGTGTGTGTGTGTGTGTGTGTGTTTATGGTGCAAATATTATACCTAAATCAGAACCTGGGACAAATAGTTTCTCAATAAATATGTGTTGAATAAATGATTAAGGAAATGAATGAATAAGTAATATGAAATGTTTGTGTGTCTTTATGTGTCTATGTGTGCATCTGTTTTGAATTCATTACTAAGTATGAAAATATTTGACACAATCCTTTCCCTCAAGGATTATATCTCCATGGGTTGGTACTGCAACCTCTAGATAATAAACACTTAAATCATTTCTTATACATCTATCTCGTCTGGCAGCTACTTAATCTGGGCCTTTTCAGGCCCAAGTCTCCTTGCATGGTTCTACCGAGGTTAATTCTTAACAACGTGGGTTGGTCATCTGTCAAAAGAGCTCCTGAATTCTTGAGCCTATAGTTTGTTTCCCCTCCATGGTCCTATTGTCTCCTATTTTCTTTGTTAAATCCAAATTTCACATTTTTCTTTCAGAATTCCTTCAGAGGAACAACTTATAACACTGTGCCTTCTGAGAGTCTACTGGCAACATAGATATTGTTATAAATTTTCATAAAAAATGGGTAACTTGTGATGGCATTTTTGGCTAGAAAAAACACAATTTGGAAGGGTGTACATTGGTTTCTGCCTTCTAGGGAATCAACATTTATCTTTGGAATAAACTTACCTGTATTCTGAGAGAAGAGTTGCTTAATAACATGAACATAAAAGGTAAAAACATAATTAGGGAAGGAACCCAAGTATATGCTTTATATGGAGATGGTGAATATTCTACTTCATAATAATAGTTGAGAGTAATAACTTGATCACATGATAGAATTGTTGGAAAAACTCAATGTGAAAAAAAAAAGTTACCAAATGCTTATTTAGAATATACCGAGCACATAAAAATACATTTTTAGGAGTATTATGTATCTTATTTCCTTGTTTGTTTTGGCCCTATTCACTTAAAGCAGTGTGGGAGCTAAAAGCAGATGAAAGTGGGAAGGATTTTTAGGTTTAATCTTACCTTTACTGAATCCTAGAAGAAAAGCCATATAAAAGAGATGCCTGAGTCTGGTTAGAAGATAACCTGGGCCAAAGGAGGGTGATATACATACTGTATAATTAAGATGATATTAATAAACTTTGTATAACGTAATATCAACTACTATATTTGTTTTTTTGAACCTTGGATGCAGGCAATTTCCTGTTGGGAGAGACTCCCAAAGGGAATTGATTTATTATTCTTCATGAATTATGTAATATCTGGGGGCACAAAATGAGGTGGGACTTGAAATTGGAAAGAGAATAATGTTTCTTTGTTGTTGTTGAAGACCAGGAAGTTGAAAGAAAAGATTCCTGTTGGTCAGGCTGAGCTGGGCACTTCTACACACAAACCTTCCAGAAGTCTAGGATTATGGGTTTTCAGTGTGGATAACAGTAATTATAAACTACTCTTCCTTTTTACTTCCATTCTAAGATTCTAGCAAATCTTATTAGAAGGTATAGTATTGTCTCTATTGTATTATGGGGAATTAGGGAAAATAATGATCCCTTCCCTCCATCGGAGGTCACTGAAGGGCATCAGATGGTCACTAATAGCTGTAAGTCACAAATATGTGGCTATATCAAAAGGTTTGGCAACATTGAAAAAGTAGCACTATACCATTAAGATAAGAAGACGAGAGGAAAAAAGATTGAGTTCATTACATTTTTTTCCAGAAAAAAAGAGGCAGATAGTATGAAATTAACAGAAATAGTTGGGAAGTCAGTTTTTAAAATCAAGGCCAATATGAACTCTGACAAAATAATTTGATATAAAACAGATGTATGAATTAATTCTATAAACATAAGTTAGTTAGGCTCAAGGACAAATAAACACCATTTCTATACAGATTCTATTTAATGACCTTCAGAGTTGTCTTACAGAATTTTTTTTTTTTTTGCAACTCCACAGCATCAACTCTGCTAGATGTTACTTTACCTTCTTTGGTTCAAGAAAAGAACTAGAACACTTACCTAGGCTTAGGTATATACTCATTTCTATAAGGGCTGTTTCAGAGGGTCTCCTTGCACTACTTCTCTCCTTTAGGGAATTGCATTTTGGAATTTCCATGAGACTTGGCACTTTCTAAATATGCTCCCCTATAGGACTTTCATATTTTCATGCAAGATCCCTCTTGAGTACAGTCTTATAAACCAGACTGCCCAAAGGTAAATAAATCACTCTAAACAAAGACTCCATTTGATAGTAAAATATGCAGAAATCACCTCTAAACCATTTCAGTGCTATCAGGATATATCTTTTAAAAGGTATTTAAAAAAATTTAAACCCAGAATCATACCTGAACTATTAATTTATTTAATTCAGTTAATTGTATTAAATGCATGCAATTTTTATGACATTCTATAAAAAAAGTATTAAAGACTGTCATGTCGCAATATTGTATAAATGTGCAAAAATAAGAATTTGCAAAGTTGTTTTAAAAATCTCATATTAAATTAAGAATAAAAATCAGATTAATAAAATTAACATAATTTGCCTTCCTTTCTAGTTTTTTATTAAAAATA
The DNA here is from genome assembly GCF_964374135.1 of Grampus griseus. Taxonomy (NCBI): domain Eukaryota; kingdom Metazoa; phylum Chordata; class Mammalia; order Artiodactyla; family Delphinidae; genus Grampus; species Grampus griseus. The sequence continues at coordinate 126,831,146 of NC_138998.1, read as the reverse complement.
TCATGATGGTAGTTATATTAGTCAGATTTGGTTCTGGGAAAAATACTTCAATGATTAGTGGAAAAAACAATGATCATATATTTGTCCCTGGTTCTGTGGTTCAGCTGGGTGGTGTTTCTGGTCTGGGCTCACTTGGCTGATTTTTGCAGTCAATTGGTGGAATATCTGAGAGAGATGGAATGGCTGGATAGCTGGATCCTCCCTCTTACTTTTCTCTTATCCTTCAGGATTCTTGCCTGGACTTGTTTGCATAGTGGAAGAAACATTCTCAACAATGATAGGCCAATGCCACGCACAAACACTTTTGTTATTCTCCATTGTCCAGCAAAGTCACATGGACAAGCAAAATTCAGTATGGGAAGGTATTCTCCAAGAACATGTATATAGAAAAAGAAGTTTTGTCTATCAATTTGCAAACAATCCCTCAGTAGACATGTTTAACATAGGTGAGTTTCTAGTAAATAAAGAGAAACAGAGAAAAGAGACAACGAAAGTTTGAACATAAAAACAACTTATGGTAGAAGATCTTCAAGCTCTGAAGTATATTTCTCTCTTCACATTATTTCTTTCCATATTTACATCTAAGTATTTTTATGTAATAAAATCTATGGGTTTAATTTTGGCTAACATGCTCATTACCACACCCAGGGAAGAGTAATTCCATAATCAGTGGAAAAATAATACTGATAATTAATATGTATAATTTTATTTTACTTGCCTTCCCATGCATCCAAAAGTAATTAATATTGATACAAAATAACCACAATTAGTACATATATTTTAGACATCATTTGTATGATCATTATTCTTTGGCATACTAATGATACCTAACTGGATATCTCTGAAGCTATCTTAGAAGCCAAATAAATCTGATCAGAAGAAAAGGTGGTACCAAAATCTATAATTTGATTTGGATATTATCACTATCACTGAAATTTTCATTGTTCTAGAGAGAATTCTGGGTTTCTTTTCAGTTATATTTATGGTTGATGCTGCTGCTAACCTTTGCTTAAGGAGACAGCATTATGAAACAGATAAATACCATTAATGAAACCACAACTGCCAGAAAAATATGAGTTAATAAAGGAGAGAAAGTTTGGGGCATGTGGCCGATTTTCACTTGTAACCACCTACATAGCTTGAAGACATAGCTGCCAGACTATGAATAATAAATAACATGGTCTACTTGGAAAACGATGCCAAATTTTATCATACCATAACAGTTGATTGCTGGGATACAATCAGAGTTTCTTAAGTAACATGAGAAAAGTTTGTGCTGGGGTGTTGTGTACTGCATTGTTTTTCAAGTTGAGTTTAGTTGAGGCATGAGGGCTGACATATACAGTGAATGTAAAATTCTATTTCAAAGTATTGAATTCTTGCAGGAAAATATTTAAACAATGAATGAGGTATAATCCTGGCCAAAAGTATGCAATATGAAAACAAGATTAAATTGTTAGCTAACTAAGGTAAAATCCATAACCTTGTCTATGGCTTCTCTTGGGAAAGTTTGTAACTTTTATGGTATGTAGTTTAAAAAAACAGAGAACATTTCATTTCAAGATAGATGTAACATAAATTTAATGAACTCACTAGAAGTTTCTTCTGGGATTTCTAAATAACACTAATATTGCTTTGTCTCATTTCCACATCATACATTACAGGAATACAAAAATCTTTCAATTCCAACATGAAATGTAGAGAGATCTAAATTTTATTTGTGGACTACTGAAATGATAAGTGTTTTGTTATACTTCTGTTTAATAGAAGGATTTGTATATATGAAGGAAAAGATCCTAAACTGTGTTACTTTAACATTTATTTAGATAAGTATATATTCATATTAGAACATTTATATAAGTTTGAGTCATTAGAAATTTGGAGTCAAATTTTCAATTCTTTGTGATTTAAGATAGTAATAACCAAACATTTTCACAAAAGTGTTTCATGAGTTATAATTCTGAAAGTGAAATATAAATTTATATACCAGTAATTGTACAAAACAATTCTAACATAGATCAAATTAAGTATAGTGTACTAGAAACAGTAGACTCCAAGTAGATATTTTATTTTTTTATAAATTTATTTATTTATTTGTTTATTTTTGACTGTGTTGGGTCTTTGTTGACGTGTGGAGGTTTTCTCTAGTTGCGGCGATCGGGGGTTACTCTTCCTTGCAGTACACGGGCTTCTCATTTTGGTGGCTTCTGTTTGCAGAGCATGGGCTCTAGGCGCATGGGCTTCAGTAGTTGTGGCACGCAGGCTCAATAGTTGTGGCTCGTTGGCTCTAGATAACAGGCTCAGTAGTTGTGGCGCAGGGGCTTAGTTGCTCTGCTGCATGTGGGATCTTCTGGGATCAGGGCTCAAACCCATGTCCCGTGCATTAACAGGCAGATTCTTAACCACTGCACCACCAGAGAACCCTGGTAGATACTTTCTGAATGAATCAATGTAAGACAAAATATTATAATAAAGGGAAAACAAACAGAATAAGTAAACCTAGATTTTTCTGTTAACTTTATATGGATGTTTTAAAACTATTTTCTAATGTATAATTTTATTATATATTATATTATTAAGCTAATATATAATTTAATTTTATGTACATATATATGTTATTACATGATAGATATAAAAGTCTGTACCTCTTTACTAAGTTTGATTTACTTTCTTACTACTGCTATCACAAGTAAACTAAGGTTCCAAGAGGGACTAGCTTTCATTATTGCACAACACAAAGTTTATAATTTTAAATGGGCCTAAGTGACCTGGAAGAATTCTATATTCTAACATAAGTACCATAGAGGATGTTAAGGAAAATGCCTATTGGTAGATTGGTAATACCCTAAAATAAATGGGTCCCAAGTGTCCATTTTAATTTGTTCTCCTTATAATCTCAAAAGATGCAATGACACTGGAACTCTAACTGTATGATTAAGAATTCTATTTTCATTTATTGACTTACATTAGCACTTGAAGAGTTTTCAAGTGCATGCCACTTCCAATGCTTTATTTTGACATTTACAGTGTGGATTCAAGACCTATCCATGAAAGGTAAAGTTATGAAATATTTTAATGTAATTAAGAGAAATTTTATGGCATTGTAGTATTAAAGGACTTCTTTCATAAAGGAACAAAAAAGGAAACATTATTCAATTTCTGTATATCAATAAATATCATAAGGAATGTGAAGAGAGATACTGCATACTGTCCCAAAAAAATATATGATTGACAGAGAATTATTATAGAGAATATGTAAAGAACTCCCACAAATTAGGAAGAAAAAGATGTAGCTCAACATAATAACGGGTGCTGTGTATAAACAGACATTTTGATGAATGTCTCATAATTGTATAAAAAGGTTTCAACTTCTTTTGTAATTAGGGAAATTCCAATTAAAACCACAGTGAGATGCTATTTCACACTCACCAGATTGGCAAAAATTAACAAGTTCAAGAACATGAAGTTTTGGCAAGGATGTATTTAGAGTAACGGGAACTCATACAAGGCAGATAAGCTGTACATCAATGCAAATATTTTTGAAAGCAATTTGGCATTATCTAATGAAGCTGAGAATGTGAAGTGTGAAATCATAATTCTACTCCTGGGAATATAACCTAGAGAAATTTTGACCTGTGTTCACCAGGAGTCATGTAAATGAATGCTGAATGCTCTTAAAAGTGGCATTGTTTGTACTAGCAAAATAAAGCAAGATTAACAAATGAACATGTTAACAAAACACCAGAACCAAGATATGCATTGAAAAGAAGGTAGATTAATACACAGTATTACACTCTTATAATGCAAAACTGCTCTGTAGTAAAAAATGAAGAACTGTAGCTACCAGTTACACTGTAACTAAATCTCACAAAAATTATGTTGGTTCATAAAAAGCAAGTTGCAGGAGGAGAAAAGAAATAAAAACAAAGAAATTCAGTTGCATGACTGCTACCTGGTTTGAGTGAGAAGCAGAGAGCAGAGGAAGAGGGGATGGACGCTGGTGGTCCAGTGGTTAAAACTTCGCCTTCCAATGAAGGGGGCACAGTTTTGATCCCTGGTCGGAGATCTGAGATCCCACATGCCTCGTGGCCATAAAACAAAACATAAAACAGAAGCAGTATTGTAACAAATTCAATAAAGACTTTAAAAAAAGAGAAACTAAGGATGGGCATAGAGGAAACTTGGTAGTATTATTTAAGCTTGATTTCTTGGACTTGTTGGTGGGTGTTGTAGTTTGTGTTATATTTTTTAATGGCTTACATATACAAATATTGACACCCATTTATGTTTTCAGAATTTAATAAAAATTGAGAGTAATGACAAATAGATATTCCAATAATTTCTTGCCACCCCTCTATGGTTTATCTTGCTCCATCAACATTTTGATTCACTTTGCAGACCTTCTACCATAAAGGAGTAAAAAGGGGTTCAGTTATTAGTCATAATAAAAGAGAAGAAATGTTTAATTTCTATGTCTTTCTCTCTTCCCAGACGTTATCATTTCAGATTCGGTCAGGAAAGCAGCAGTCACTCTGCATATTTTGAGTCAGAAGAGATACAATACAGGGGAGTAGTGGGACAAGTGATTGTTAAAAGAGCTAGGGAACTATTACCAAGAATCTCCTATATGTTCATCTTTTCAGGAAGATGCTCGGAAAGTACTGACAAAATCTACAGAGTCAAACATGAAGATTAGGGGGCTAGACTACCAGAGACTGTGGTCATTCTATATGAATCTTTAGTTTCCCACGTGATTCTGAAATAAACTCTCTAAAGATAAATCTTTGGAAAACTCGATTATAGATGATTATTATTTTACTACCTTCTGGATCCCTTCTAAGATACTGTAAAACAATGATAATATGAATACTAATACATAGCCTTCAAACAGTGGCACCGATTAGGAGAGTTTTATCAAAAATGAGTGTTCTGGGCTAGCTGACAACCACTCAATCTTACTTGGCTCCCTTTATGTAAGGCCTTCCCTTCCTTTTACCTTCTTCTTGTGCTGGAGAATCAGAGATCAGTCTAAATTATTTTGGTTACCCTGACCTAACAGATTTTCCACAGAACTTTCCTAGATTATATCACCCTAAGGGATATATTCAACTCAGATTGGAATTTACAATTTTTCCAACACATGTCTCTAAATAAGCTACTGAGAATATCATATTTACATCGAGATGTGGCTCTGAAGTTTCACTATCCATTACCATGTATCAACTGTACTAGCCACTCTGAGGTGATCACTTACATTTCCGGAAAAAAAGAAAGATGCTAAATTACAACTTTGGTGAAGTTCTATAAAAATTCAATCTGATGGCACACTGACCAATGTGTCCATGAATTAATAGAATATTCATGTTAAAAAGAAAGTGATTCTCAGGCTAACAATATCTTTCTTAAAGTCTGTGTAGTTTTAGCCAGTGTACACTTCTACTCATTAAATAGATTTAACTCAGCTACTTGATAAATTAACTTATTCTATTTATTAAGAAGTAACCTCTAAATATTGCTCAGAACAGAGAGGTGGAGAGGATTCAGTAGAAAAATGACAATTTTTCTCAAAAACTATCAGCATACTTAAATTTTTTTAGTCTTTCTAAACTTTTTTAAATTTACTTTTTCATTGAAGTATAGTTGATTTACAATATTGTGTTAATTTCTGCTGTACAGCAAGGTGACTCAGTTATACACATATAGACATTTTTTTAATATTCTTTTCCATTATAGTTTATTTCATGATATTGAATATAGTTCCCTGTGCTATACAGTGGGACCTTTTTGTTTATCCATTCTATATGTAATAGTTTGCATCTACAAACCCTAAACTCTCAGTCCATCCCTTCCCACCCCATCTTCTCCTTGGCAACCACAAGTCTGTTCTCTATGTCTATGAGTCTGCTTCTGTTTTGTAGATAAGTTCATTTGTGCCATATTTTTATATTCCACATATATTATATGTATTTGTCTTTCTCCTTCTGACTTATTTCACTTGGTATGATAATCTCCAGTGCATCTTAAATTTTTCTACCTTGAATTCTTATAAAAGGATGAGAAGAGGAATATGAATATTTAGCTACATTTTTGCAAATCAAAACAATGACTATAACTACCTGGAAAAGCTCAGCGTTCTACTTATATTTCAAAAGATTTTTATTACTTTACCAACAGTGTTAGACAGGACTTTTTATTATCTCCATTTAATAAATGATAATTAGCTTGCTTAAGGTCTTATAGCTTTGCACAAGCAGAGCTTTAATTTGAATTATGTCCATCTAGATTCACAATAGGATATTTAGGATGCTATGTGAGAGATTAATCCTCTACTGTCTACAGCGTATTTATCCCTATCTCATCTGAGGAGTTGCACTTTGGGGCAGTTTCCCCATGTCCAGAAAAATTTCTCAAACCAAGATAGCCTTTGCTTAGAAATCAACTAGTGATACCCTGATAATGCAGCCTTGTAAACCCATCAACTTTTTCCAGACCCAGAAACCTCTTTTTTCCACAGTCCTGTCTAAACCCACGCCTACCTTCTTATTTTGGCAGCTTAAAAGTGGAATGGTGCATTTCATGATTCTTCACTTGGCTGGAATTCTTTCCCTTGCTCTTTGCCCTATTCTGCCCTCTGTGATCCATTTCCCAACCTGTAAGCCTTGACCATACTTCACCCCTACTCCCTTTGGCCCTCTTAACAAACCCCAACCACCCCTACACTCCTCCCTTCAACATTCCTTTGTCCATTTCTTGGCTACACACCAGCCTGGCCTGACCTCCAGGGCTGAGTTTCTTGGCTTTGCTCCTCTGGTGGTTGTATTAAATTTGTTACTGATATTGAAAAGATTAGTGTTCTGGGAAATTCTACTTGCTATTTGAATGTCAAACACCTAATACATGGCTATCCTTTTTTCAAGTATAGTATACATTTTTTTTCTTTTCTGAAGAGGCAATTTGGCTAAAGGATTAAACATAGAGAAAGAAACTAGAGTCAAACTGTCAAGGTTCAAAGTCCAGGTCTTTGGCTTTCTAGCTGTGTAAGTTTGGGCAAGTCTTCTTTTTTTTCTCTATATAGCTCAATTTCTTCCTTTATAAAATAAAATACTAACCATAATGTCATTTTTGAGATGATTAGATGGAGTTGATATACGGAAACCGTTTAGACATTCTCGGCACTGGAAAAGTGCTATATATATATATTTTAATATTGTCTGGAGCACCAGAATGTTACAGTGATTTCATCACACATTTTTCATTTATAATTACATTTGCAAATTATATCAAATAGGATTCTTCATAGCTAAATTCATTTGTCTGTGGTGGGCACCCACATACCATCTCTGGCAAGTGTACATATACAGTGACTTAGTGGGATTTTTAACATGTCTGTGTTTATAATGAGAAGACTTAATATGACCACTCTGGTTAATGAGGAAAAAAAATCTGCATAATTTCAAAAACTGAAATCTGTGTGTTTTAACAAACAAACAATGAATAGAACAGCACTTTGCCTTTGCAGCAGTGAGAAAATCAGGCTGCCTGCAATGAAGTGTCCACTATGAGAAATGGTTGGAGGTGAGAGAGGTTTCCTTGATAATCCAATTTTGACATTTATGCAAGGGAAATGATGAATGGAGATAAGCAATGCATGATCATGTGCAGTCCAGTAGTAGGGCCTCATTTGCATTTTAGGAATATTTCTCAGACAGTAGTGTGAGAATAGCCAGAGTCTTTTTGATCAGGTGGAAGTCAATTTCTGTAATATAGATGTGAAGCAATGATGGTCAGGAATAAGGTAGGGGATAAATTATTAAGAAATGGAATCTGTAGACCTAGTGACTGATCCAATGGAGAAAAGTGGATGATTTCTCAGAAAAACTATTAAATGATTAACAGTTTCTTTTATTAAATGGGAACTATAGGAGAGGAAACCATTTTTAATGTAAAGTAGTTGATTATGGATTTAGACATGTTGAGAAAGAGGTGACATATTCCCTACTGTAGACATTTAGTACATTGTTACAGAAACCATTTTCATACCTGGATGATAATAATTAGACAAGGGCATAGTATAGAGAGCAGAATATACTTGCAGAAGTCTTTCTCTGCAGTATTGAGATGAGAGTTCAAGGCTAAAGACCATGAATTGAGTGTTGTCAACCCCCACCATTTTGTGATGTTCTAAACCAACCCTAAGTAGCTGAGATGTTGAAAGAAAGAGGAAGCATAGCTGGCTTTATCCAGCCATAAGATATTTAAAGAACAGGTTAGATACTGCAGGAGAAAGTCATCAGGAAGACGTGACTACTGGTTGGCCTGTGAGCTAGACCCTGGCAATTGGAGGCATCTCACTCCCTCCCCTGACCTTGGAACGAAGAGTGTGCCCACTGTTCTTACAGTAGAAGCCATTTTCAAGGACATAGACTTGAGAGAGCAAGGTGTTTTTTGAGACAATCTACCTGGACTGAATACATGACTGAACCTAGTTGAGACATCTACATAAACTTTTAAGATTCTGACAGACGAGTGCGAAAATCTACTTGCCTTGCAGTTGGCCAAGACAAGTCTCCTATGTAAGCTTCCATATTTATTAAACCTGTCACTTAGCAATCCAAAGTGGTCTGCCTCTTTCTTTGGTGTTGCCCTTCATGTAAGAGGGCCAGTTTTTGAACCAATAAATACACAGAGGCAAGCGAGCCAGGGTTACAGCGAGAGAGTCATTGTAGTGAAAAGACACAAGGTGTGGCCAAGAAGTCACATGGTGCAAAGCAAAGTAGAAAAAGAACTGACAATTTAGTGTGGGAATGTGGGGAACAGAAACAAGATATTTAAGTAAGCAAGGAGGAGGTCAATGGCAGTAAGAATGAGTCCTGAAGGACAGGAAGATTGATTCCAATACGAGCATATCAGAAGATTAAGATTTTAGATGTAGAAGCAGTTTCAGATTTTATGATATGGAAAGGGCATGAAACTGTATCACTGGAATGAAGAGGAGGATAAAGTCCCTATCACTAAAGAGTGAATAGCACTGCAAAGCCACTGCTCTGAGCTGTGCTCTAGAAGATTTGTTGGGAGTATAACACTAAATTACTGAAGATGAAGACACACTGTAGTTGTTTGAAGGTCTAGGGGGACACTGGGGCCACAGAAGATAAGGAGACTTTCTGTACAAGCCTCAGGGACAGTAGATGATAAGTGAGCAAGGTCTGGGCTTAACAGGCACGTTTCAGTATAAAATATATAGCCATCAGCTATGCTGAGACACCAAAGAGGGCTAAGCCAACCATTGACATGGTCATTTAACTCAGATCAAAACTGAAATGATAGGAGACAGGTCAGGCCACATCCGATCTGGGAAAAGGCAACACCTTCAACTATTATTCCTAGAGACCTCAGTGACATCAGATGGCTTTTTCAGTAGTTGTTCACCTTTGGTGGTATTTCATAGGTTTTCTACAGCAGCTCTCTTCTTTGAGGCTTTCACTGTGACAGAACCACATGAATTCAAGAGAGAAATTCCATTGTGCCTGAGGCCAGTGAACATACTCTTTCAGTTTAAAAGTTTTCTGGGATTGGGACCAGAACCGAGTTGTAGAATTAATCGTCCAATTCTGATTAATTCTGCCCTCAGTCTGGTTATGTAATCCCAGCAATGTGGCTACTGATCACTGGGATGTCTTGGAGCCACCACCAATATCATCAGTAGAAATCAAAGATGTAGGACATCTCTTCCAAGCAAGCTGCTACTTGGGTCCGTGGGGCTGATGAATGTTCTAAGAGAAACTGTTGCTAGGATACCTGAAGGATCAAAGGAAATAACAGAGGAGGTGACAGCATATGGGCACCATCATGGTACCTATATCATTGAGCCCATGTGCGGATGACCTCAGTGTATCTGAAAATGATGGTTATTTTCACATCCACATTCTCCACGCTATTTTAAGCCTTCCTGTAGAGATAAGAGTCCCAGTCATCATTATCTACTTAATCCACTTAATGTATCAAATGGAGAAGGGAGATTTTGTTATTTGATCATTTATTTCTCAATACAAAATAACAGTATCATCTTTCTTTTTAAGTCTTTCTGCTGGGCAAAAACCAAAATAAAATCATACTACTATTTTTCAGTTTTTCTTAGTTGATTTTTTTTTCATCAAACCACTCACATACTATATGATCATGTAGAGAGAAGAAATTATAATTTCATATACACAGTTTAGAGTCTTTTGTACCATTTTGAGGCCATGTAATATAATGATTAAAGGAAAGAGCTCTGGTCCCAGATTGTCTTGGGTTAAAAATCTCAGCTCTATCACTGCTAGTTACATACAAAGCAACTTGCTTTGACTTAATTTGACTTCACTTTCCTCTGAAGTAAAGTGGAGTTTGCAATAATATATCTAATTTGTGAGAATATTGTGAAGATTCAATGTAAAACATTAACAAGTGCGTCTGAAAAAAGTAAATATTCAACAAATGTTAGTCCTTAGGATCAAAATGAATACTGCTATATATTAAGCATATGTGTTTTAGCAAATACAATTTTCAAGTGGCCACTCACTTTCTATTCATGACTTGTTACTCTTTCAGATGGGATGAATTGGATAGCTAACATTATATCAATAGACTGATTATTATAGAAATTCCTTTAGTTTGTGGAGATTATAAAATTTTCATAATTACTGTTTCTCTGAATTCTCCATTTATGTCTGCTGAAAGATTTAGGATTTAAAGCTAAATCCCTTTGAAAGAGAGTTAGGCAGGAAGTTGGGATTAACTCTAAACACAGTGAATAGATTTCTCAATCTCTATAAACCAAGATTTTCTTTGCCTTCTATTATAAACCACAGGAAAACATTTCTCCTGGAGACTTTTAGAGCACTGCATAGTGTTGGACAGCTATGTGCTGAATGACTGGTGTGCAAACAGAAGACAAGAAGAAAAGCTGCTGGAATTAGTAGCAGAGTTAAAGGTCTTATAATTATACACAACTAAATGCTTCTACTCCTCCATAAATCCTCTCACAGAGATGCCACAATTAGTTTTTCTGGGCTAGGAAGAAATTGGGGTATTTTTTGAAAGATTTTAAGGGAACTCCCAGATCCCAATGCAATTTGAGGAGACAGTTATTAAGAGAGGGTCTGGCTGGAAGAATATCAAAGGAATTGAAGTTATTCAAAGTAACATAGATAATCCCTAAGAGATAGGTTTACAAATTAGAAACTAAAGCAAACAAAATGAGCCCATCAGGCAGAAATATATTCTGAGTTAAACGATCATTAACTATTACATAACTTTCAAGTTGTTTTTATAGGAAATTTTTCTTATAGATCAAACACCCATTTACTAATGGGGATTTTTGGTCCATTGTCACTAGATGTAAAATTTTAAATTTTGCTTCTTACTATTGTCTAGGAAAGCAGGATGTAGCCATAGGGTAGGACAGTGACATTTGTTCATTAATTTAACAAATATTTATTTAACATCTGAAACACACCAGGTGCTCTTTTGGACACTGATACTGGTTTGTATACATTTAAATTATTGATTTCAGCAGACATTTGGGGCTGTCAAAAATGATAATATTACTCATACTCTTTCATAGTAAGTGTATCCTTAAGTAATTTTGACCTGAAAAGTAAATATTAAAACATATTTTAATTAAAAGAAGGGGGAATTGATAAGCATATTGTAGATAAGTTTATACTCTGACAAGGGGCTTTGAGTATGGGTGAATTTATTGACCTTCATGTTTTATTTATATAAACTATTCTGACCAAAGGAAAGATCTAAAGATAATACAACATCAGCAATAAAATAATACAACATCAGCAATAAACAGTGTCCTAGGGCATTATTTCTTCTTTAAACCAACTTGATTGAGGCATTAATAGCAAACAATAAAATGCACAAATTTTAAGTGTGTAGTTTGATGAGATTTGAAAAAATGTATATATCTGGGTTACCAGAAATATAATCAAGATGTAGAATATTTCCATCACTTCCAAAACGTTTACTTGTTTACGTTTCAGTCCCTCTCTTCTTCCTACCTTCTGCTGCAGGCAAACAATCTGTTCTCTGTCCCTATAGATTAGACTTGCCTTTAAAGAATTGGCAATTATTTATTGCATATGTATAAAAATTAGCAAAAGAGAAGACACTCAATTATTAAAGTATACCATTTTTAAGGTCTGATTAAATATTCCAAATTTCATACAGAATGATTTCATGGTAACTGCAACATTACAATTACAAAGGGTGGTCAGTGACTTCATTCAAGAGATTAGATCTACTGGAAAGGCTCATGCTATGTTTTTCCCTATGTGATTAGCCATGCGAGACTAACCATGCAAAATACATGAGTGAGAGAACCATAGAATATTAGAACAGGAGGGCATATAAGACAACAGATTCTAGTTTTAGACAAAGAAGCTAAAATTTAGTCCCTCAAAACCTTACCTAAAGTAACCTAGATAGTAAGAAGAAATAAGTGGAAGAGGAAATTAACTCCAGTTACAGTCCTCAAACTGCCAATGTGTATTTTGGAGAAGAATTTAAAGCACATTTAGTTGGCTCTAGGGCAGTGGATTTATATATATATCTAATGGTTTGCATCTTTTTCCTTAATAATCTGCCATTCCTAATTTCCCATTGTAGCCATTTGTGTAAACTTGAAATGTTTTACCTTGTTTATGGTTTGACCCTTTAATGTTAGGAATTCACACAGTTTATAAATGACTTACTATTACTAACTCTAGTCTGGATAGTGTTTATTGGTAGGCATACAGTCATTATGATACTATAACCCAATTTTGGTTTAATTCAACTAACATTTGTTAATAACACCAACCCCGAGCTTGCATTTATGGAGGACTTAAAATGTTACAAAGCACATACACATACATTGTCTCAAGATAACGTCTCTTTTTGCTGAAATGAAAAAGCTGAAGCTGGAGACTAGATGAAGGATTTTCCTGAGATCATGGAGGTGTGAGAGATAGAATGGGGAGGACTAGAACCTCATTCTTCTTACTTCTGGTTTAGGACTTGTCTCAAGGTTCCAGTAGAGATTTCCATCACTGTCAGTCATGTCCAACCCTCCCTGTCTCCCCCAAATTTCCCTCTCTACACATTAGCTATATAGCTTTCTCTTCTCCTCACATTTCTATGTAGTGACAAGTTGACCCTACATTATTGATAAATACTTTAAATATATTTGAATAAGTCTTCATGGGTATCAGTCTAAACTTCCGACCATGCAAATATTTTTTCTCTTTTCTCTCTGTAACTGACCTTTGACATTAAGACTGTACTTCTTAGTCAAATATGACATTTATTTATGCTTTTAAAGCCCATAGTGATATTTATGGCTCAGCATGATCCAATTTTGATTTTAGGAGTAGGAGAGGCTTGGACTAAGATCAGGGTAAGATTAACCCTGCCTGGCATCTTTGTCTCTACTTCTGCAGGGGTTAGGGGCAGCCTTCTGCTCTTATTTTTTGTGAGGCCTCTTGAGTTCTAAGCATATTTCATTTAAGCAACAAAAGGAATTTCCCTCTGGCCCTGTCCAGAGACTATCAGGAACTTTCAACTTTCTGTTTGACTCTGTATTAACTCCTTAACTCTCTCTCTATCTCTCTGTCAAATGGCAATAGACAAACCGCATACTGATATAGAGTTCCTATAATACTGAAAGAGCCAAAAAAGACTAAATGAACCCATAGAAAAAAAGTTGTTTTTCAGAGTAGCTTAGACAACCAGCAGACTCTATGGGAGCAAAAGATAAAGATAAATGTTGGAGGTCTAAGACACCAAGATTTGGAAGTCATTTTACTGTAGCTTAACAAATTCTGTCCTGATTAATATTCCTACTTTAGTGGATTGTTTTAAAAAATATGTTTTTAATTTAAAAATGGTATATAAGATTATTTTCTTCTTTCTGATATATTGTTCATATTAACATATTTATAACATTGACTCACTCTTGGAAAAATTAATAAAGCTTTAAATATTTTGAATTGTCTACTTAAGAAAATATAATTTTGTCTTACCAGTTGAAGGTATTGTCATATTATGAGACCTGATTGTGGAGTAAAAAAAAGATTTTTTAAAAAATAGAAGGAATGAAAGAACAAGGATGCTCAAACATTTAAAAAACTATATACTGAAAGACTTTTCATTGACTCTAAGGCATCAATAAATATTCAACAACAGGCCTTGAATGATGCTGAACCCAAGAATATGGAACATATTTGTTAAAATGTGATTATCCTAGAGTCATATAATATGTAAAGTTGACCCTTGAACAACATGGGTTTGAACTGCTTGGGTCCACTTATGCTGATTTTTTTTTTTTATAGTAAATACTACATTACTGTGTAATTCAAGGTTGGTTGAATCAAGGATGCAGAACTGTGGATATGGAGGAAGTTAGCAGGCAGGCTATAACATATATGGATTTTCAACTGCATGGAGGGTTGGTGCTCTCAACCTTCAAGTTTTTCACAGGTCAACTGTATATCAAATCTTTTTATTTTTCTTTAAATAAAATTCATTTCATTAATTTTAGTGTTTAATTTTTTGGTTGTTTTCAAGAACAAATAATTCTATTGTCATTTTCATAATATATGGTGGAAATCTGTTTTTGTAGCCCATGTATTCCCCCTCTGTCATTTAGTAGCAGCATACCTCTTTCTTGTGAAAATCATTGGTGGGGCTCACCCAGTTCAATTTTACTTTTTCTGCAAGGTTTTGTGCATGATTCAGGCCTGGATAGAGGATGATCGGACCATGTCCATAATACATGTTAGAGGCAAGACATAACAGAAGCAACTGTAAGTAGAATTCTCCATAAAATTCTCAATTATAGAAAAAATACTTGCTCTTTTTGCTGTGACTGTTGACTAGCTATTTCCTACATTTGGGAGCGGCTTCTGACAACTTGCCTGTACTAGAAAAGAACTTGAAGAGAAAAAGAGAGACAGATTTCTGTTGAAACCATTGTAATTTTGATGAGTAAAGAAAACAATGGTGAGAAGGTCAGGGCCTTTCTAACATCAGTTGAATAATTGGAAGGAACTATAACTTAAACATGCTCTGTCTGAACTTCCAAGTTAGCAGAAACAAGCAACTATTTCTGTCTTCCACCAAATACAAACAAATACTTTTGGCAATGAGGTCCTAATCTAGTAGAGATAAATTTTAACTGTTTGCTATGGAAGATGCCTAATTTATTATTATCATTATTACCATCATGATTATCATATGTTATCTTTATTTTGCACAAATGGGAAAAATGGGGAAACATTCTTTATTAAATCCTAAGCCAGAGATCAAGGAAGGAAAGTAAGGAATCCTTGGAATGTGGGTGATATAAAGTAAAAGTAAAACATAATGATCTAAAGGAAAATAAAATTTCAGTAGAAAATAATAGGGAATTAGCTTGGCAAAATATGCTTTCCTGCCTAGAGTGATGTTGTCTTTTTATCTCTACTGCATTCATTTTTATTGTTCAGATATGATTGTGTTGAGGTATATGTGCTTGTACTCTGACATTTTGAGCTGTCATTCACATTAGAATCCATTCCCTCCAAATACTGCATTTCTAGTTTATTGTGACTATTTCAGACTTCTGTGTAATTGGATACTGCATACATGTTTGAGACAGTCTTCTCTGAACAATGGGTAGGAGCATTAGCTCATGAATTTTGAAATATCTCATGAGGCTGGACGTGTGTATTGTGGCTTATTTGCAGGTTGAGGAAAGGTGAGATCACCCAAGAGGTAGAATGCTATTTGTATTCATGGTTTTATATACACACAAGAATGTGTGTACATTTATGTGCATTATTCTAGAACATTATCAACATATGAGAAGAACAAAAGTGTTTTTATACAAAACCAAGTCACAATTTTATTCTTGTTATTTCAATAGTTAAAATTCCTCAACTAACAATAAATGTACATCAGCTTAATCTCATTTTGTCACTGTTTTTCAAGGAGCACCTAAAAATATTGCTGAACTTTCTCTTTGTCTTTAAAATACTTTTAATATCTCAGATTTTATTATATTAGTCACTTATATTGTAGGTTTATCATAATCATCCTTCTCTATCTTTTCTTAATGTTATGATAGTGGTAACATTATTTCTGTAGTTCCACGATGGCACTAAATACATCTGTAGAACACTCCCTAAAGTTTGTTTTTAATTAAGATTCTTTAGGAATTAGATAACTGAGCATAAGCTCATAGCCTGGACACCTACCAAGAATTAACAATAGTTACGTTAGTGAACTATGTTACTTAGTAACAAAAGCAATAATAGGATTTTCACAACATTTTAATAATACATTCAAATTGTCCCAAAGTTCTCATAACCAAATATATGGCAAAAATACTCACATTTATTATGCAAACACCCTTGTGAAATATGCAGTTTGTCTTTTGTCTCTATGTTCCTTTTGTATATTTTGCCAGTTTTTCACTTCATCCTGGAAACTTGTTCTGTGCCACAGTAGGAACCAAATGGAGAAATAGAAACAATAAAAAAAGTAATTCTAGAATTGGTAATTTTAGAACTGAAAAATGTATTTTCTGAAAGAAAGAGATTTTCAAGGATGGACTTAACAGCTAAATAGACATGAGAGAGGAAAGACTAAAGAACTTCATAATAAATCAATGAAAATTATTTAAGGTAAAACATGGTGAGAAAAAAATCAATAAACAGGGAATTTTTTGATGATCTCAAAGAGTACAACACATTTAATTGGAATAGTACAAGGAGAGAGAATTGAGGACAAAAATATTTAATAAATAGTGCTTAATATTTCCCAAATTTGATGAAAAACATATAATTGCAAACATAGAATGCTCTACGGATATCAGGTAGATAAAAGGGGAAAAAGCCCAAAATAGGGTGCATCACATTCAAATGGTTGAAAGCCAAAGATAAAGAGTAGATATTGAAAGTAACAAGAGAGGATTAATGTATTATGCAAAAAGAGACAAAATTCCAATCAATGGCTGAGTTCTCACCAGAATCCTTGTAGATAAGAAAAGTAGGAAACGTCTTTAAAGTGCTGGAAGAAAAAAAAAAAAATCTAGCAACACAGGATTCTATAACCATCAAAAACATTCTTCAATAACAAAGGTAAAATATAAGAATATTTTCAGGTAAAAGAAAACCAGAGTAATTCATTGCCAACAGATCTGCGCTAAAAGAAATATTAAAGGGAAATTCTTCAGACTGAAAGAAAATGATGGCAGAGGAAGAAGTATGTTCTCAGAAAAGAAGGAAAAATATCTGAAATATCTGGGTAGATAGAAAATAATATTTTTTATTTTTGCCATTTTCTTCTTAATTTTTTGATAAAAATATTTATATGTTTATACATCTATATCTACATCCATATCCATAACTATATCTATCTATGACTATATCTAAATAAAACATAGTTTTGTAGGTTTATAAGTATGTAAATTTAGTGCAACAACTGTAAGAAGATTTTAATGTTTTAGGCAAAGTAGTACATAATATACTATAAAGTATATTACAGTACATAAATAAAGATTTAAGCTTGTAATTTAATCCTTATTCAAGTCATAAAAAATGAAAAAGTTGTAGCTAAAAAGCCAACAGAAATATAAATGAAATTCTAAAACATGTTCAAACAATCCAAAAAAATGATGTAAAAGAGAATCAGAAGAATGAAAACAGATGAAAAGAAGAAAACATAACAATGTTAATCACAAAACAATTTGGTAATTACATTAGTTGTTAATAGATTAAGCAATCCAAGTAAAAGCAACATTTTCAGAATGGATTAAAACACAAAGCCAACTACAAGCTATCCACAAGGGACATAGTTTTAAAGACAATTTTAATTGGAAACTAAATGAAGAGAAAAACATATAAAATTCAAGTTTTAAGCAGAAGACTGAAATAATTATATTAAATTTAAATAAAAATTTTCAAGACAAAATGTATTACCAGAAAAAAAGAGGAAGTTTCATAAATGATAAAAGATAAAATCATCCAAAAGACATAGCAATCATAAATGTCTATGAACTCAATAACAAAACTTTCAAAGGCATGAAGGAAAAACAAAGAATTAAAGAGAGAAATGGTCAGCTTAATAATCATAGCTGGAGATATTAGTTTCCCTTTATCAACAACTGATAGATTAACTGGAAACAAAATCACCCAATTCATAAAGATCTAAATGATATATTCAACCCCATCAACCACCTTTACTTAATTGATATTTAGAGAATATATATTCTTTTCAAATTCAAATGATACATTTACCAGGATAGACACTATTCTTGGAAATGAAACAATTCTCAATACATTTTAAAACATTGAAATCATAGAGTATTTTACTGATATCAAAGAGTATTTAGCTATGATGGAATTGAATTAGAAAAAAAAATAAAAATAATAGGAAAACCCCTAATACTTGAAATTTACTTATAATTAACCCATGGGTCAAAACAGAAATTGTAAGAATAATTAGAATATATTTAAAGTTGAATTTTAATGGAAACATCACATATAAAATTTGTGGGATACAGCTAAAGAAATGTTTAAAGGACTCTTTATAGCTCTATAATTCATGTATATTTATGGGGGTCTAAATATATGCATATATATAAGTGCTTTTATGATTCTATAAAACTGTTGCTAAAAAATCAATGATTGAATCTTCCCCATTAAAATTTTATAGAACAAGAGCAAATTAAACCTAAAGTAATTAGAAAGAACAATATAAATATAAAAGACATCAATGAAAAAGGAAATGAAAATATGATAAAGAAAATTAAAAACAAAAAGTACATTCTTTGAAAAGATTAATAATATTGATAATCCTTAGCAAGTTTGATCAAGAGGAGGTTATGTAAATAGAGATACTATATGTTTTTTAAATGATTCTAACAGAATATCATTAACAACTTTGTAATATTAAATATGGCAACTTTGATGAAATAAACAATTCATTCAGCAAACACTGCTGTGAAAGCCAGATTCGTATAGGTTACTGTGATCAACAACTTGCCTCAGGTTGCTTTCTGCTCCAAAGCCTTTTGGATGCTTTGGCTCTCCCACACTCCTGCAAACAAGAAAGTGCAAGTGATTCATATCTATAAGACAACTCTTGACCCATGGAAAATGAAGAACAAGAGCCAATGGGTATATATTCTCCTTTTTAATCTTTCAGGTGACAACTGTGGGAGGCATTCTACACAAATTTTCAGATGCCTCAATGGATCTCAGTGGAATTAGGTCTCCATCACTCACAGCTTGATTAGAAATTCTTACATTGGCTTTGTCTTGTTCCCTCTCTTATTCTTCCCAGTTCTCCATTCCAGTTTCGTGGCATCACAAACATAAACAAACTATTCATAAGCAAGTCAAAGTCTCAGATTCAGGTTTTGGGGAAGCTATGACATCAGTGGGACCAGAAAATTTGAGAAATATCTGCAGAGTAGCAGCTGGGATTGGAAATGACAGGATAGAAAAAAAATAATAATAAAGGAGCAGAACAATCATTTGATGATGATCTCCAAATGAATGTTCACAACAAAAGGATATTTTTCCTTCTCACCTTTACGTACATCAGGACTCAGGTGTAGCTCTGACCCACATTATCTTTATTCAAGAATGTATTTAGAAGGAATATTTTCTCTCTGGAACAATGACAGGGGTCATATCACAAGGATAAGGGAGACATATCACTTCCACTCACATTTTGTTATACAAAACTTGCCACGTGGCTACACTTGAGTTCAATTGCATAAGATATAAAATCCTCCAGCAGAAAAGGATTCCAAATGCTTATAAAAATTGATAGACATTCAATTCAGTAAAACTCAGGAAAAGAGCTAATGATGGAACAACAACAAAAGTTAACCAACTATTTGGTCACAGGATTACTTTTAGATTTAAAAAAATTGTAGATGTTGAAAATTCTCTCTAAATATAGTATGAGAAACTTTAATAAATGTTAAATGAAGTTACCTCAATTTCAAAAGTAAAGCTTTGTTTCCTTTGAGGGGGTTATTTTACTGTAAAAGAACTGATTTACAATGAAATTATTTATACCAAAAAAAAAAAAAGATTTAGCACTGTAAATTTTTCTGATTGTTTTAACAGTCCCAAGTTTTATTACAAGCTTGCTTGTAACATATTTTATTTTCCTAAACTCAAAATCTTCAGTTTGTAAAATGTTATTATAAAAGACATATATTTTTCACAGAGATAAATTGGAAATAACTTTTGACAAAATATGTTACAGTATTTGTGGGCTCTATAAATATCAGCTGAATGCTGAAAAATCTTGCAATTTTAAATTGTAATTTATTTCATTGATGACAGTGGTTGCCAATAACATCTGCATTAAGATTTACGCATTCTCATAAGTTAACTAGTTTTCTGAGTTAGTCTAAAATGTGCTTATTTTTATAAAAGAACATTCTTGAAATTTTACTGACAGTTTTCACCCTCAAATCTGCAAAATGAATGATTACATTCTTTTTAAAAGGAACTATATTGCCTATAATTCAATTGGTAGCTCCACCTCTAATAATGCCAGAAAATTACCAGCTTAGGTTGACCTTAAAATGTTGACATGCCTTCATTGTATGAGATTAATTTGGTGTTATATATCCGGTACTGATTTTAGCCAAACTATTAAGGAATTATAGATGTCATCATTCTGTTTGAAGACATGCAGCTTCATGTTCCCAACTAACTGCTCAAAGTAGCAACCATACAGATGTCAAATGGATGCAGCTTCAAGCACTTACCCAAAACAATCCATGGTATTCAATTAGTTGTTTCTCTTAATTTCTAACAACCTTGTACATCTACTGGGAAAAGTGAGTATTTATGTTAAAAAAATATAAGTATAAGGTTTGTGACTACCACCAGAGAATGTTGATTGAGGTAAGACGTAATGTTGAATGGGAATACATTTCCATTTAATTGTCTTGGGAGGCTTAAGGAACATGCACATTGAAGCTAGGTCGAGGTGAATACTTTGAGCAGAGACTAGGAGCTTCTTTTGAGCCAGAAAAGAAGGATAATACGTGTGACTGCAAACCATTTATTTGAGCACTGTACTTAATTATACTCCCTAGGGTAAGAGAAGGCAGCATCCTGTCATAACGTCTGCTATACCACGACCCGCCAAGCATATATTTTTATGTAATGGATTTAAGATGCTTTGCGGATATTGCATAACTACCCTAGTCCTTCTCACCAGGGTGGGCTGGTCTGAATTTGATAACAGCTACTGCTGAGATCGCTAAGCTAATAATTTAAGTTTAGCTGGTTGAAACCCATTTTTTTGTTTTATAACTAAAGTCTGTTTTTCATTTGCATGTGTAAGTTGGCCATCTGCTTTGGTGACAGAGAGGAGGTGCCTCAGAAAAGGTTCTCTGACCAGGCTGCAGTGTTGAAAGTTTTATAAATTGATTGGATTCATATAAACATCCCTAATCCAGATCTGTCATTATTGATAATGATTTATTATATTTTTTTTAATTTTCAACACAAAAGAATGGAGAGGTTTGAAATTGTAATTTATTTTCTTTGCTTGCTGTGCAATCCCATTCATCATTGTATTTTTCTAAGTTTCAGGCCTGATTGTTCAGAGTGAGTGTGCCTGGTTAAAATATGTACTTTATTTGAGGATGGTACTTCTAACTCTATCACTATAACTGACCTCTAAAAATATCAGCAGAGAAGACTGTCAGCTGTATATCCCATCATTCTTCTCTCACGTTGCCTCTAATTTTTACTTCTTTGAAAATAAGGGATCTAGGGAAGTTTGCCTATAGTTTGGGTGGAATTGTGAAGGATGTCCCTTTCAATCTGGAGTGGGTTCTTTCTTGCTAGCTTCATTTCCATCTGTCTCCTAGAATTGGCTGGATGTAAATGAAAAATAAAATGTGCAATTTCTTGCAAGGTGAAGATGTAATGTTATTTGAAATAATTACAGGTGTTTTCAATGCTCCTCTAAATGGATCTAAATTTAATAAGTTGAGAATCTAAGTCTGAGCTTTGTAAATATAATTGTCTGTCAATGTGATTGTTCCAATAATTTTGTTAGACGAAAAATAGGTTGGCCAAAGTAGTACACTATTTTAAGACATACTCTGTTTGATTTCTTACTCATTCTACCAATCAAACTTCAATAAAAAGAAATTGGCCAAAAAAAATCTTCAAAGCTTAACTTTTAAAATATATTTTAGTAAAATAGATTTCAATGAAATGTCAGAGCTAAATGTCAGGTGAGAAAAAATAATAGCAATTAAATGAAATTTATAATTTATAAATCTATATAGTATATTGAACATTATTCTGTAAAAAAAAATAAATCATTATGCTTAAGTCAGCCTTAGTAATGGGGAACAGAAAACATCAACTTATGGTTCACATTAATAGCAGTTTTCTTTTATTCACTTCAAATATATTTATTGTCTTCTGATATTAGTTTGTCTACTGCCTTTTAAAACAAAATGGTACGTGTTAGAGATGGATTGTCATTTAAAAAAAAATTTGCAAGAAATTACCTTGTCAAATAGAAGCACCTTAATTTTTACTTCAGTTTTTCTTTTAAGGAAGGAAGATAGAAATTAAATTTAAATGTGATATTTGTGCAGCTCTCAAAATACTGAGCAGGTAATGATTAAACAACAATATTTCTGAGCTAGTACTACCAGAAGACCAATTCATGGTATGCAAAATGTTGTTCATCAGTGTAATAGAACAATGAGGAAAAAAATTACAGCTTGGGTCACACAAAGAAAGGAACACAATATAAATAAATTAAAATGTGAAAACAATTTTAAAGTGATAAAATAGTATTTATGTACCTATTCTTTTATCTTTTGAATATTGGACATATTCAGTCTCAATAGGCTTCTAAGTAAATTTGAAGTTCACTAACAAAACTGAATCAATTACAATATCCAGATGGGGTGTTTAGGGTATTTAAAAACGTTAATAAGAGCAAGAAAGTTTTAAGGTAAGAAAAAGATACTTGAATAAAGTCGAGTGATGTTCTGGGTTCTATATGGATATTAGATTAGATGCATTTAATGTGCGAGGAAATAGGATTTTTTATGAGAATAATTTTTGGTTTAAAGTAAAAAACAGCCCAATACAAAAAGACTTAAAGAATAGAGATATTAATTGGCTTTCACAAATAAGATTCTGGGCATGGCTTAATCCACTGGCTCCAGCTCTTCTCTGAAATTCTCTTGCCACTGCCCTTCTGCATATGACAGCATCTTTCTCATGCTGGTACTAGTTCCAGGCCAATATTTAGGTAACTGCAATGTACAGAAGAGAGAATTACTTGCCAGTGGCTCTCCTGAGAGGGAGGGGAAAAAAAAACAGAAACAAAAACCTAAAAACAAAAAGACAGTGAGAACATAAAAACTATATTTCCCCCGAAATTCCCAAACACACTTCTCTCACATGCCT
Source organism: Grampus griseus (assembly GCF_964374135.1). NCBI lineage: Eukaryota > Metazoa > Chordata > Mammalia > Artiodactyla > Delphinidae > Grampus > Grampus griseus. The sequence goes on along the minus strand of NC_138998.1, from coordinate 126,807,654 downwards.
TTGGCTAGAAGAGTCACATGCCTTCCTGCCTGATCCAACTCCTGTGACCAGGCTAATGCCATGTTATGACTGGCTTCAGCCTGATTCCAGTGAGAACCAATCACTGGTAAGGACCATAGCATTATTTTAAGATAAATCAAACCATACAAAGAAAGCTGGAACATGCGAGGCTCCCCTAAAGTACATGATATGGTCAGGAGGCATAATTACAGTTGATTTCTAATCTCTAAGACATCAATATTTAATCAAGTGTGCCCTCACTACACATGCTTATTTTGGGGGGGTGGAATACTCATCACTATGTTTTGTAACCCTGCTTCTCTGGTAAATATGAATGTATAATTTTTCCTAAGAAATATAGGGACCCCAAGAAAAGTATAAAAATATGTATGTGTGTGTGTGTGTTCATGAGTGCACGTGTGCATCTATTTACACAGCTAAGAAGCTAATCAACTTTAATTGTGGTTTTCCATTTATTTCTCATCTAAATCCATTTGAGGTAGGTATTGTTATTAGCCTAGGTAGATACCAAACTTATATGTAGAGAGACATGAATATGGATATGGATGTGAACATCTCTAACTATCCAGATTAAGTCTTTAATCCAGCAAATTCCTTCTCCAAACAGGCTGAGTCATGAAAAGTTATTTGCTTCTAATTTGCTATAATTTTCTTGCTCTGGCAAAGCTTCCTAGATCCCACTGATTTACTGCTCAAAGATAAATTGCTCTTTGAAGCTGTAAGATACTAGTTTGTGCTGATTTTGTTTGAAGTTGAGTCCATCACTGTCTTAACCTGTGTACTGTGAGTTTGGGTACTGTCGTGGCCATAATTCATTCACCCTGTCTAGCTGTTGGCCAAGGCATTATGGAAACTTCTGAGTCTGTACCTTGTGATGACCCATGTGCTGTTGACCAGGTTTCCTGTGGTCTAGACAGTGGCCTGAGGAAAAGTTAATTTTTATTAATGTCTATTCCCTGAGCCATAGTATGTAAATATTGCTTATTTGGTATTTATTCAAAATTATCTCAAAAACTTATTTTCAATATGTTTGTGAGTTATTTAATAAGTTACAACTCTGGATATTTAGTGTGTGCTTCTTATTTAGTAAAGCATATTTTGGAAATAATTTAATTGAGTAAAATACTTGTCACTTTATTATCTTTAGTTTTCATGTAACACAGTCATTTTAGAAGTATAATTATCACTCAGATAATTCTGTTTGAAGCATATATAATACCCAAATATGGACTCTTTTTATAAGATGGTAAAATCTGCTAGTGTTCAATGTGTGGGATTTTTTTTATTTGAAATATTATATTATTTAATGACATCTGCTTATCTGTGCATCTACCTATCTGTTTAGCATTCTCTCCCTCTTTGTTTCTCACAGATCATTATGAGAAAACCTAAGATAAAAACTATGTACTCATTTAACAGCCATATTAGAACTGAATCATTCACTTTACAAAATAATTTACTGTAAGTTTCCCTAGTGCCTTGAACAAATAATCAAAGTACTGTAATTTCATTTAAGTAATTTCTTTCAGGAATATCTTAGTTATGTAAACCTTAGCACATTTAAAGACGCCATTAATAGGGCTTCTCTGGTGGCGCAATGGTTGAGAGTCTGCCTGCCGATGCAGGAGACACGGGTTCGTGCCCCGGTCCGGGAAGATCCCACATGCCGCAGAGCGGCTGGGCCCGTGAGACATGGCCGCTGAGCCTGCGCGTCCGGAGCCTGTGCTCCGCAACGGGAGAGGCCACAACAGTGAGAGGCCTGCGTACCACACAGACAAACACAAACAAACAAACAAAAAAGATGCCATTAATATTTCTAAGGGGAAAGCAAAACAAATAAGTGTTTGTTCTCTGGGAGTGTAAGCTAGTTAGATCGATAGATAATATGCAAGTACATCTGTTCAAGTGAATTTTTTCAAGTAATTAAAAAAAAAAGTTGTGTTTGTCCTCATTACTGCTAAGTCATATGAAGACATGCCTTTTTTTTTTTTAGTCAAGGGGTTATTATAGCTTCCTTAATCATAACTACTCTGAAACTCCTAACAATCATATTAGAGCTGAATCATTCATTTTATAAAATAATTTATCATTAAGTTTTCCTAGTGCCTTTAACAAGAAATTTAGGAGTTAGAAATTTCTTATTCCTGTATAAATTCCTGTAATACTGTTGGGGAATCCCCTCTGCCTCCTCCTTTTGCCAGGGGAATACCAGGAGGAAACTTCTACTTAACTGTTAGGCACACAACTTTTTCCCAGGAACCCCTATCCATTCCTTGGAAATTGTTAGAATCAGCATGGGAACAAGTAGTTTAGCGAACTAAATACCAAGCTAAAACAGTGAGTTAGATTCAAGCCTCAGAGAGGTGTTGCAAGCCTAACACTGGAGTAGGTAAAATGCTGGCATTGAAGCAGAGACAAAAGTCCTAGTATCATCAAATAGAGTCTTCTAATGACATTGTAGCTTTAACATTTAGAATTAAAACTTATTGACTTCCAGACAGCAGATCAACACAGAGATGAGATTTGTTTCATGCAAACACTTGACTCCAAAGAATAGAGTAGAATACCCCACAGGCTTCAGGGCTTGGAGTTTTATCTTTATTTTATTTGCTGTCTATTCATAGTACTTACACAATTTGACTAGGAAAAAGATTTGATCTAACTCACATAATCTCACTATTTCTATTCATAGTAATTTTGGGAGATAAGGAACAGTAAAACATATTTCTTTATTTCCTGTTTAGAGTTATAATATTTTGCCTTTGTGTTATCACTTCCCCCATTAGAACATTTTCTGCCAAAAGCTTTATGTTTTCTGGCATATAATTACCAATCTTCTCAGCCTCCCATAATAAAGACTTAATATTTTCTTTATGTTGGGAGGCTTTGTGACAATTACAGTATTTAAAATCAGAGGAATTTGCTCTCAATTTTATACAAGAAAGTGTCTGAGATTAGTTTATTTTTTTCCCCTGGTATTTCTTGTGAAGCAAACTGGCACCTACAATTTCCAATATCCAGTGGCAATTAGTCATTACTGTTTTTATTACCTAGAGGAAACAATTCAAGCCCCAGTGAGTTTTGTCTCCCCCACCTCCATTGCAATATAATTTATTCTATTGACAGTGTCTCTAAATATTTGATCATCTAACTTGTGTGCTTCATCTTCTTGTTTCTGGGAAAATAAACCTTAATTTAGAATTTCTTCCTTCACTAATTTGAAATAATAAAATCTCATTGATTATAAGCTGATGATGTGCAACTATAAATTATAGGTATAAAGCATTTAAAATTACTTTTTAAAATTTGTCACATTAAAATCTAATTATTAGAATTTGCATACAATGGGAATAACTGCATAGCTTCACATTTAACACAATTATCCTGATAAGCCTGAGACTTCTGATTCAATGACAATTTTTTTTTTATCTTCTCCCACCATTGTGTGTTGGGTTTTTTAAAGGGAAGATATCTTGTTTGTGCATCAAATGCAGTCATTCTGAGAAGACTCCTCTGTACCTGGGCTTGAATTAGATTGAGTTTGTAGACCATGAGCCTCAGCTTGATGATATATAAGGAGATGAGACCTTTGTAGGATCCTGGGAAGGAGTGAAAGTACTTTGCATGTGGAAGAAATAAATAGAAGTATATAGTTTGTGGACAGAGGCCAAACTTTGGTGGTTTTAAAACATGACCACAAATTATTTGATAATCTTTAATAAGAGATGGGAATATGTCCTTTTTCCCTGAATTTGGGCAGGTCTCTGTCACAGCCAATACAATGTAGCAGAGGGTGCTATACTTTCTAAGCTATATAGCAAAATGCTATGAAACTTCCACCTTGTTTAGTGAAACAGTCTATATGGGATTGGGTAAGCTTCCATGTAGGAAGACCTGATAACCTAACGTCACCCTGCTGCAAGAAATCCCAAGTCACATGGCACCTGTGACAGCAGTCCCAGTGTAGGAACTTCAATCGACAGCACCAACTAAGGCTGGCCTTTGAGTTTTCCCAGCTCAGTTTTGTCAGCATACATATGAAAAAGCCTCTAGATGAATCTAGGCCCCAGTTACTCCCAGCCTTTGAAGTCTTCCCAGTTACATCTCCAGATATCAGACATCAGAGACAATAAGCCTTTACTTCTGGTGCTTTGCCCAAGTTCCTCATCTATAGTATCTGTTATTGACCTAGAATAAATTGACTGCCAGATATTTCTCCAGCAAGGAAGGATTTACTCAGGATCAGCAGAAAGAGTTGCAATTCAGGGTCTGCAACCGTGTTGTACCATGAGCAAGTCCCCACATGGCCAGAGAAGGAGTAGCTTTCATAGAGCTACAAAGGAAGTTGGGAGACAGGGCTATAGTCCATGGCTTTTCATTGGCTAAGTTTTCACCAGAAAAGAAAAGGCGTCTTTCTTCTTATTGGGATCTGCTACCCGTGTAGGGAATGAGAGCTTCCCCTTCTGGTCTCCCCACTCTATTTGATTGAGTTTTCTGTTCATTACCTTTTTATACCATGAACATAATAAAATGTTCTTTTCTTTATACCCCAAGTTTAGTTTGATTTGTCATGAAATACTTGGTAACTGGAAGTCTTCAAGTATCTGCCCACAGCATCCCCCATACTGTTCCTTTCCTGTTTGTCCTCGTCATGATGCTGCTATGAGGTCAGACTCCTTGCTCATTGGTAAAATCGTCTCTAGTGTCCCTACAATCCAGCCTTCTTGCTAAAAGCACTTTCGAGTTTCGAATCAGTTATTTTAGGTGTTGGCTCTGAGTAGCAGTGCGTTGGCTAATCTTTCTGTTTCTTTTTTTCTTTTATTTTACATCTTTATTGGAGTATAATTGCTTTACAATGGTGTGTTAGTTTCTGCTTTATAAAAAAGTGAATCAGTTATACATAAACATATGTTCCCGTATGTCTTCCCCCTTCATCTCCCTCCTTCCCACCCTCCCTATCCCACCCCTCTAGGTGGTCACAAAGCACCGAGATGATCTCCCTGTACTATGCGGCTGCTTCACACTAGCTATCTATTTTACGTTTGGTAGTGTATATATATCCATGCCACTCTCTCGCTTTGTCACAGCTTACCCTTCCCCCTCTCCATATCCTCAACTCCATTCTCTAGTATGTTTGTGTCTTTATTCCTGTCTTACCCCTAGGTTCTTCATGACATTTTTTTTTCTTAAATTCCATATATATGTGTTAGCATATGGTATTTGTCTTTCTCTTTCTGACTTACCTCATTCTGTATGACAGACTCTAGGTCTATCCACCTCATTACAAATAGCTCAATTATGTTTATATTTATGGCTGAATAATATTCCATTGTATATATGTGCCACATCTTCTTTATCCATTCACCCGATGATGGACATTTAGGTTGTTTCCATCTGTGGACAATTGTAAATAGAGCTGCAATGAACATTTTGGTACATGACTCTTTTTGAATTATGGTTTTCTCAGGTTATATGCCCAGTAGTGGGATTGCTGGGTCATATGGTAGTACTATTTATAGATTTTTAAGGAACCCCCATACTGTTCTCCATAGTGGCTGTACCAACTCACATTCCCACCAGCAGTGCAAGAGTGTACCCTTTTCTCCACACCCTCTCCAGCATTTCTTGTTTCTAGATTTTTTGATGATGGCCATTCTGACTGGTGTGAGATGATATCTCATTGTACTATTGATTTGCATTTCTCTAATGATTAATGATGTTGAACAATCTTTCATGTGTTTGTTGGCACTCTGTATACCTTCTTTGGAGAAATGTCTATAAAGGACTTCTGCCCATTTTTGGATTGGGTTGTTTGTTTTTAGGTTATTGAGCTGCATGTGCTGCTTATAAATTTTGGTGATTAATCCTTTGTCAGTTGCTTCATTTGCAAATATTTTCTCCCATTCTGAGGGTTGTCTTTTGGTCTTGTTTATGGTTTCCTTTGCTGTGCAAAAGCTTTGAAGTTTCATTAGGTCCCATTTGTTTATTTTTGTTTTTATTTCCCTTACTCTAGGAGGTGGGTCAGAAAGGATCTTGCTGTGATTTATGTCATAGAGTGTTCTGCCTATGTTTTCCTCTAAGAGTTTGAGAGTTTCTGGGCTTACATTTAGGTCTTTAATCCATTTTGAGCTTATTTTTGTGTATGGTGTTAGGGAGTGTTCTAATCTCATACTTTTACATGTACCTCTCAAGTTTTCCCAGCTCCATTTATTGAAGAGGCTGTCCTTTCTCCACTGCATATTCCTGCCTCCTTTATCAAAGATAAGTTGACCATATGTGCGTGGGTTTATCTCTGGGTTTTCTATCCTGTTCCATTGATCTATATTTCTGTTTTTGTGCCAGTACCATACTGTCTTGATTACTGTAGCTTTGTAGTATAGTCTGAAGTCAGGGGGCCTGATTCCTCCAGCTCCGTTTTTCATTCTCAAGAGTGCTTTGGCTATTCGGGGTCTTTTGTGTTTCCATACAAATTGTGAAATTTTTTGTTCCAGTTCTTTGAAAAATGCCAGTGGTAGTTTGATAGGGATTGCATTGAATCTGTAGATTGCTTTGGGTAGTAAAGTCATTTTCACAATGTTGATTCTTCCAACCCAAGAACATGGTATATCTCTCCATCTATATGTATCAACTTTAATTTCTTTCATCAGTGTCTTATAATTTTCTGCATACAGGTCTTTTGTCTCCTTAGGTAGGTTTATTCCTAGATATTTTATTCTTTTTGTTGCAATGGTAAAGGGGAGTGTTTTCTTGATTTCAATTTCAGAGTTTTCATCATTAGTGTATAGGAATGCCAGAGATTTCTGTGCAATAATTTTGTATCCTGCTACTTTACCAAATGTATTGATTAGCTCTAGTAGTTTTCTGGTAGCATCTTTAGAATTCTCTATGTATCGTATTATGTCATCTGCAAAAAAGTGTCAGCTTTACTTATTTTCTGATTTGGATTCCTTTTATTTCCTTTTCTTCTCTGATTTCTGTGGCTGAAATTTCCAAAACTATGTTGAATAAGAGTGGTGAGCGTGGGCAACCTTGTCTTGTTCCTGATCTTAGTGGAAATGGTTTTACTTTTTCATTACTGAGAATGATGTTGGCCGTGGGTTTGTCATATATGGCCTTTATTATGTTGAGGAAAGTTCCCTCTATGCCTACATTCTGCAGGGTTTTTATCATAAATCAGTGTTGAATTTTGTTGAAAGCTTTCTCTGCACCTATTGAGACGATCATATGGTTTTTCTCCTTCAGTTTGTTAGTATGGTATATCACGTTGATTGATTTGCGTATATTGAAGAATCCTTGCATTCCTGGAATAAACCCCACTTGATCATGTTGTATGATCCTTTTAATGTGCTGTTGGATTCTGTTTGCTAGTATTTTGTTGAGGATTTTTGCATCTATGTTCATCAGCGATATTGGCCTGTAGATTTCTTTCTTTGTGATATCCTTGTCTGGTTTTGGTATCAAGGTGATGGTGGCCTCGTAGAATGAGTTTGGGAGTGTTTCTCCCTCTGCTATATTCTGGAAGAGTTTGAAAAGGATAGGTGTTAGCTCTTCTCTAAATGTTTGATAGAATTCGCCTGTGAAGTCATCTGGTCCTGGGCTTTTGTTTGTTGGAAGATTTTTTTTTTTTTTTTTTTTTTCTGTACACGGGCCTCTCACTGTTGTGGCCTCTCCCATTGTGGAGCACAGGCTCCAGACCCACAGACTCAGTGGCCATGGCTCATGGGCCTAGCTGCTCCATGGCATCTTCCCGGACCAGGGCATGAATCCATGTCCCCTGCATTGACAGGCAGATTCTCAACCACTGCGCCACCAGGGAAGGCCCTGTTGGAAGATTTTTAATCACAGTTTCAATTTCAGTGCTTGTGATTGGTCTGTTCATATTTTCTATTTCTTCCTGATTTAGTCTTGGCACGTTGTGCATTTCTAAGAATTTGTCCAATTCTTCCAGGTTGTCTATTTTATTGGCATAGAGTTGCTTGTAGTAATCTCTCATGATCTTTTGTACTTCTACAGTGTCATTTGTTACTTCTCCTTTTTCATTTCTAATTCTATTGATTGGAATCTTCTCCCTTTTTTTCTTGATGAGTCTGAGTAATGGTTTATCAATTTTTTTTTATCTTCTCAAAGAACCAGCTTTTAGTTTTATTGATCTTTACTATCGTTTCCATCATTTCTTTTTCATTTATTTCTGATCTGATTTTTATGATTTCTTTCCTTCTGCTAACTTTGGGGTTTTTTGTTCTTCTTTCTCTAGTTGCTTTAGGTGCAAGTTTAGGTTTTTTATTTGAGATGTTTCCTGTTTCTTAAGGTAGGATTGTATTGCTATAAACTTCCCTCTTAGTACTGTTTTTGCTCTATCCCATAGGTTTTGGATTGTCGTGTCTCCATTGTCATTTGTTTCTAGGTATTTTTTTTAATTTCCTCTTTGATTTCTTCATTTTGTTTTTAAGTAGTGTATTGTTTAGCCTCCATGTGTTTGTATTTTTTACAGATCTTTTCCTGTAATTGATATCTAGTCTCATAGCATTGTGGTTGGAAAAGATACTTGATACAATTCAATTTTCTTAAATTTTCCAAGGCTTGAGTTGTGACACAAGATATGATCTACCCTGAAGAATGTTTCATGAGCACTTGAGAAAAATGTGTATTCTGTTGTTTTTGGATGGAATGTCCTATAAATATCAATTAAGTCCATATTGTTTAATGCATCATTTAAAGCTTGTCTTTCCTTTTTATTTTAATTTTGGATGATCTGTCCATTGGTGAAAGTCCCCTACTATGAATGTGTTACTGTCGATTTCCCCTTTTATGACTGTTAGTATTTGCCTTATGTATTGAGGTGCTCCTATGTTGGGTGCATAAATATTTACAATTGTTACACCTTCTTGGATGATCCCTTGATCATTATGTAGTGTCCTTCTTTGGCTCTTCTAGTAGTCTTTATTTTAAAGTCTATTTTGTCTGATATGAGAATTGCTACTCCAGATTTCTTTTGTTTTCCATTTGCGTGGAATAACTTTTTCCATCCCCTTAATTTCTGTCTGTATGTGTCTCTAGGTCTGAAGTGGGTCTCTTGTAGACAGCATATATATGGGTCTTGTTTTTGTATCCATTGAGTCAATCTGTGTCTTTTGGTGGGAGCATTTAATCCATTTACATTTAAGGTAATTATCAATATGTATGTTCCTATTCCCATTTTCTTAATTGTTTTGGGTTCATTATTGTAGGTCTTTTCCTCCTCTTAGGTTTCTTGCCTAGAGAAGATCCTTTAGCATTTGTTGTAAAGCTCGTTTGGTGGTGCTGAACTCTCTCAGCTTTTGCTTGTCTGTAAAGGTTTTAATTTCTCCATCAAATCTGAATGAGATCCTTGCTGGGTAGAGTAATCTTGGTTGCAGGTTTTCCTCCTTCATCACTTTAAATATGTCCTGCCAGTCCCTTCTGGCTTGCAGAGTTTCTGCTGAAAGATCAGCTCTTAACCTTATGGGGATTCCCTTGTTTGTTATTTGCCGCTTTTCCCTTGCTGTTTTTGATATGTTTTCTTTGTATTTAATTTTTGACAGTTTGATTAATATGTGTCTTGGCATGTTTCTCCTCGGATTTATCCTGTATGTGCCTCTCTGTGCTTCCTGGACTTGATTAACTATTTCCTTTCCCATATTAGGGAAGTTTTCAACTATAATCTCTTCAAATATTTTCTCAGACCCTTTCTTTTTCTCGTCTTCTTCTGGAACCCAAATAATTCAAATGTTGGTGTGTTTAATGTTGTCCCAGAGGTCTCTGAGACTGTCTTCAGTTATTTTCATTCTTTTTCTTTATTCTGCTCTGCAGTACTTATTTCCACTATTTTATCTTCCAGGCCACTTATCCATTCTTCTGCCTCTGTTATTTTGCTGTTGATCCCATCTAGAGTATTTTTAATTTCATTTATTGTGTTGTTCATTGTTGCTTGTTTCATCTTTATTTCTTCTAGGTCCTTGTTAAATGTTTCTTGCATTTTTTCTATTCTATTTCCAAGATTTTGGATCATCTTTACTATCATTATTCTGAATTCTTTTTCAGGTAGACTGCCTATTTCCTCTTCATTTGTTAGGTCTGGTGGGTTTTTATCTTGCTCCTTCATCTGCTGTGTGTTTTTCTGTCTTATCATTTTGCTTATCTTACTGAGTTTGGGGTCTCCTTTTTGCAGGCTGCAGGTTCATAGTTCCCGTTGTTTTTGGTGTCTGTCTCCATTGGCTAAAGTTGGTTCAGTGGGTTGTGTAGGCTTCCTGGTGGAGGGGACTAGTGCCTGTGTTCTGGTGGATGAGGCTGGATCTTGTCTTTCTGGTGGGCAGGTCCACATCTGGTGGTGTGTTTTGGGGTGCCTGTGGCCTTATTATGATTTTAGGCAGCCTCTCTGCTAATGGGTGGGGTTGTGTTCCTGTTTTGCTAGTTGTTTGGCATAGGGTGTCCAGCACTGTAGCTTGCTGGTCGTTGAGTGAAACTGGGTGCTGGTGTTGAGATGGAGATCTCTAGGAGATTTTCACCATTTGATATTATGTGGAGCTGGGAGGTATCTTGTGGACCAGTGTCCTGAAGTTGGCTCTCCCACCTCATAGGTACAACACTGATTCCTGGCTGTAGCACCAAGAGCCTTTCATCCACATGGCTCAGAATAAAAGGGAGAAAAATTAGAAAGAAAGAAAGAAAGAAAGAAAGAAAGAAAGAAAGAAAGAAAGAAAGAAAGAAAGAAAGAAAGAAAGAAAGAAAGAAAGAGAGAAAGAAAGAAGGAAAGAAAGAAAGAAAGAAGGAAGGAAGGAAGGAAGGAAGGAAGGAAGGAAGGAAGGAAGGAAGGAAGGAAAGAAGGAAGGAAAGAAAGAAAGAAAGAAAGAAAGAAAGAAAGAAAGAAAGAAAGAAAGAAAGAAAGAAAGAAAAAGAAAGAAAGAAAAAAGAAAGAAAGAAAGAAAGAAAGAAAGAAAAAGAAAGAAAGAAAGGAGGGAGGGAGGGAGGGAGGAAGGAAGAAAGGAAGGAGGGAAGGATGGAAAGAAAGAAAGAAGATAAAGTAAAATAAAATAAAGTAAGATAAAATAAAACTAGTTATTAAAATAAAAAAATAATTATTAAGAAAAAAATGGACGGATAGAACCCTAGGACAAATGGTGGCAGCAAATCTATACAGACAAAAATCTCACACAGAAGCATACACATACACACTCACAAAAAGAGATAAAGGGGAAAAAAGTCATAAATCTTGCTCTCAAAGTCCACCTCCTCAATTTGGGATGATTCGTTGTCTATTCATGTATTCCACAGATGCAGGGTACATCAAGTTGTTTATGGAGCTTTAATCCACTGCTTCTGAGGCTGCTGGGAGAGATTTCCCTTTCTCTTCTTTGTTCTTACAGCTCCCGGGTTTCAACTTTGGATTTGTCCCCTCCTCTGCGTGTAGGTAGCCGGAGGGCCTTTATTCTTGGCTCAGATAGGACAGGGTTAAAGGAGCAGCTGCTTTGGGGACTCTGGCTTACTCAGGCCGGAGGGAGGGATGGGTATGGAGTGCTGGGCGAGCCTGCGGCAGCAGAGGCTCAGAGTGACGTTGCGCCAGCCTGAGGCGTTCTCCTGAGGAAGTTGTCCCTGGATCCCAGGACCCTGGCAGTGGCAGTGGCACAAGCTCCCTGGAATGGGGATGTGGATAGTGACCTGTATTCGTACACAGGCTCCTTGGGGGCAGCAGCAGCAGCCTTAGCATCTCATGCACGTCTCTGGGGTCCGCGCTTTTAGCCACGGCTCGTGCCCGTCTCTGGAGCTCCTTTAGGCAGCACTCTTAATCCCCTCTCCTCGCGCACCAGGAAATAAAGAGGGAAGTAAAAGTCTCTTGCCTCTTTGGCAGGTCCAGACTTTTTCCCGCACTCCCTCCCGGCTAGCCGTGGTGCACTACCCCTACAGACTTTGTTCACACCGTCAACTCCAGTCCTCTCCCTGCGCTCCAACTGAAGCCCGACCCTCAGCTCCCAGCCCCGCCTGCCTTGGTGGTTGAGCAGACAAGCCTCTCGGGCTGCTGAGTGCCGGTCGGCACCAATCCTCTGTGCAGGAATCTCTCCACTTTGCCCTCTGCACCCATGTTGCTGTACTCTCCTCTGCGGCTCCGAAGCTCCCCAGTCTGCCACCTGCAGTCTCTGCATGTGAATGGGCTTCCTAGTGTGTGGAAACCTTTCCTCCTTCAGAGCTCCCTCCCACTGGTGCAGGTCCTGTCCCTATCCTTTGCTCTCTGTTTATTCTTTTTTCTTTTGCCCTACCCAGGCACGTGGGGACTTTCTTGCCTTTTGGGAGGTCTGAAGTCTTCTGCCAGTGTTCAGTAGGTTTTCTGTAGGAGCTGTTCCACGTGTAGATGTATTTCTGGTGTATCTGTGGGGAGGAAGGTGATCTCCGCATCTTACTCTTCCGCCATCTTCCTCTTGCCGGTTCATTTACTTTTAACACCCAAAGAATAGAAGTATCCCGCAAGGTATTTAATATTCAATTATTTTACAAGAAAAAGAAAACTGAACTTGAATAAACCTTTTCTCCTCTGTTCTCCCTAATTTTTTTTTTTTTTTTTTTTTTTTTTTTTTTTTTTGTGGTACGCGGGCCTCTCACTGTTGTGGCCTCTCCCGCTGTGGGGTACAGGCTCTGGACGCGCAGGCTCAGTGGTCATGGCTCACGGGCCCAGCCGCTCCGTGGAATGTGGGATCTTCCCGGACCGGGGCACGAACCCGCGTCCCCTTCATTAGCAGGCAGACTCTCAACCACTGCGCCACCAGGGAAGCCCTCCCTATGTTTTATCTGACTTCTATTCTAACACAAATCTCTAACATAAATGACCATAATCTGACATACACAATGTGAAGAATTTTTAAGGATTAAGTCCCAGATTCTAAAGAAAATGAAATATAGTCACACATATTTATTTACCTCCTAAGATTTAAAGAATGCCAATAAGTTGTTTCTAAATCATTAAAGGCAATCCGAAATGAAATTAAATATCTATAAACTTTGAGAGACATTAACTAAGTATACAAATGTGACCTTATCTGAACATTTAAATAAACATAATAATATAAATTTACTAGACTTAGAAACTTTTTATTATTAGTGACATTGATCTTTTCCTTGAGAAAATCTTCTCAAAACCACTCTACCCTTAGTAGGAGGAGAAATAGATCTAATTTTTCACTCTCTTTTGCTTTTGGTAAACAATCTGAGGCAACTTTTTTCAAAATGACCTATAGATTTGACTGATTTTGTTGTCAACATCTATCTTCCAGTATAAGAACTGCAATGGTACTCAGTAAAAACATAGAACTGTCTTCAGTTAGCAGAATATGAGTATTCAAAGACTGCTTTTGGAAATTACACTCAGATGGAAGAAATGTTATTTATGCAGAATAGGAAAAATATGGAATTGCACAATGTTGAATCTTCTTCAGAACCTAAGTATTGGCATAAATAAAAAGTTAAATTCTTTTGGAATAATCAATTGTAATAACTCAGTTGTAATTATTATAGATTGATTTCACTTCACTAAAGCCAAACTGTCTTCACAAACAGCTTTCTAAAACTCACATTAATAAATCTCATTGCCCATGGTAAATTTCATATCAGTTTCTTGAAACACTGTGTTTTAAAATCCATTATTTTACAGTGCTACATTTGTCACTGAAGAAAAAACCCTAAAAGATAGTTAATTGTGCCATGTTATATTAGCCCGACTCCACTCCATATAAATTGAATAAATATGTGATATGACAGGCAAATCTTGTCTTTATAGAGACTATTGAAGGTGTCATTTTTTCTTTTTGGTCATGGCATGTGGGATCTTAGTTCCCTGACCAGGGATTGAGCCCATGCCCCCTGCATTGGAAGCACAGAGTCTTTACCAGTGGACCAACAGGGAAGTCCCTGTAAGTGCCAATTTGAGTGTCATGATCTCTCTTAAGATTTAATATTTAAACTGAGACCTAAAGGTGAGAAGGAAGGAACAATGAAAAGACTAGAGTCTTAGAGCATCCCTGGTAAAGGAAGCTACAACCATATAGCAACACCCCAAAGGTAGCAAAAACATGATCATCTAAGAAAAAAAGCAGAACTGTGAGGTTCAAATTATGTTGTCAAAATTCTGCCTTTGTCTCTCTGCTCCAGGTCCTGTGAATGTGTGTGTGTGTGTGTGTGTGTGTGTGTGTGTAGTTGACTAGTTGTCATTTCATTGCAGCCCCATAAATCCCCATGCTTACCTCCTTTCACCTTGACCACCCCAGTAGAATAGGTTTTTTGGTTTTTGTTTTCTAATAACTTCAGGAAAAGAACTAACCTGCTTCTCATTGATCAGAATTGATTCATGTAATTGGCTAAACATAAGCTATAAGCTGATGCTTGGAGCAGGTACAAGAATAAACCTAATCTTAATCATATGAGATGAGTGATGAAAAAGTGGTTCCCTAAAGGATAATGAAAGTTTTATTACTACAGAATGGGTGAATGGACATTAATCAATTAGTGTCACTACAAGAGTCTTAAAACACGTTATCGTACACGTTAGTAGGCAATTGTACACGTTAGTAGGCAATCTGGAGCTCTAGTGTCTAGATACATACTGGAGAATTTTTTTTTTAAATGCCATCACACCATATACAAAAATAAACTTAAAATGGACTAAAGACTTAAATGTAAGACTTGAAACTATAGGAAACCTAGAAGAAAACATAGGTAATACACACTTTGACATCGGTCTTGGCAATATTTTTTTGGATATGTCTCCTCAGGCAAGGGAAACAAAAGCAAAAATATACAAATGGGACTACATCAAACTAAAAAGCTTTTTCACCATGAAGGAAACTATCAATAAAATAAAAATGTCACCTACTGAATGGGAGCAGATATTTGTAAACAATATATCCGATAAGAGGTTAATATCCAAAATATACAAAGAACTCATACAACTCAACATCAAAAAACAAACAACTGATTAAAAGATGCGCAGAGGACCTGAATAAATATTTTTGCAAAGGAAACATACAGATGGTCAACAGGCACATGAAAAGATGTTCAACGTCACTAATCATCAGGGAAATGCAAATCAAAACCACGATGAGAAGTTATCTCACAGCTCTCAGAGTGGCTTTTATCAAAAAGACAACCACTAACAAGTGTTGGGGAGGATATGAAGAAAAGGGAATACTCTTGCACTGTTGGTGGGAATGTAAACTGGTGCAGCTACTGTGGAAAACAGTATAGAGGTTCCTCAAAAATTTAAAAATAAAACTGCCATATGATCCAGAAATTCCACTGCTGGGTACTTATCCAAAGAAAACAAAAACATTAATATGAGAAGTCACATGCACCCCAATGTTCACTGTAACTTTATTTACAATAACCAAGATATGGAAATATCCTAAGTGCCCATCAACAACATGGGTGGACCTAGAGAGTATTGTGCTAAGTGAAATAAGTCAGAGAAAGAGAAATACTGTATGACTTTACTTATATGTGGAATCTAAACAAAACAAAATAAATTAACATACATAACAAAACAGAAACAGAGTCACAGACACAGGGAAGAAAAAGATGGTTGCCAGTGGGGAAGGTGGATAGAGGGAAGAGATAAATAGGTGAAGGAGATGAAAAGGTATAAACTTCCAGCTACAAAATAAATGTCATGGGGATGAAATATACAATGTAGGGAATACAGTCAATAGAAATGGCAGTCATTAACAGATAGATGATACTCCAGAAGTGAGAAAAGTTTAAATAAAGTAGGAAATAGTATAGAGCAGAGAAAATATCATATGACCTAACACTAAGGAACTCTAATTTAGAGGTTGCATAGATGGTATGAAGCCTGCAGTGCAGTCTAAGAAGGAGTGGTCTGCTCTTCTGTATAGCTGGGGTCTGGAGAGGTACAATAGGCTGGGCACTTCTGTAGACAGTTCTGCATTTGACTCTCCTTAGCATTGCTTCCCATGCTTTGTGCATGTACACTGAGAGCTTTGAGTTTTTCTAGGATACAGTTGGGAAGGATTTTCTCCTGTGTAGTCATCTTCTTGTGCCTATTTGGGATTACACTTACTTTACTCAGTTGCTCCTCCAATCTAATACCAATGCTACATTCCAGAATCTCCTCCAAGGTAGTGAAATGCATTAATAACATACTTCCTTGCTTTCCAGAACCATGCTTTGCATTTACACGTTTCAAAATAAATGTTCCTTCCTCTCCATAGGATATTGGGAGGGAAGAAGGTAAATGTCTTTCCTCAATCTGCCACCTTCCACTAGTAATCTAAACATCATTTCTAAAACAATTTCCTGAAAGTTTTATATATTAAAAAATGTCCTGCTGTGTAAACTAAGTAATAATTTTCCCCTTCAAACTTAGATTGGGAATAAGTAATTGAGTAAAATTAACATTTAACTAATGTGTTTTCTTTCTAATTTATTATATATTTTAAAGCTTTTGAGGCAAGAGAAGCTGATTTATAATTTTCCAGAACACTTTTATTATAATCAACCTACTTAAAGTAACACTCTGATATTCATGGTTTTACCTCAAAATAGCACTTTTGCCTTTATACCAAAATAGGAATAAATGATTTTTTAAAGTTTTATCTCTTTGAAAAAAAGCACATACACACATCCATCCTCTTACTGACTGAGTAGTTTGCTTTTAAAATTCTGGGTAGGATACATCTCCTTAACTAAGTTTTCCTTTAAAACTATAGGAAAAAATTATTCAGCTCAGCTATAGCAGAAATTAGAATACTTGCTTCAAACAGTGCTATTGTTAATAATTAGTTATAATTCTGTTATAGATGACTTCTCTGTCAAAAGGAGCTCCATTATAAAATCGCTTCACAGGATTGTTGCTAGTTCTAGTGTTATAAAGAAGGAAATATATCACAGCAACAAGCACATAGTAGTTACTTAATCCCTGTTTGATGACTCTTAAATAAAATCAATTTCACAAACAAATTCATGGATTTCTAGTTGGAATGTTTTATTTATTAGGTATTTTTCACACTCTGTGGAAAAACCATTTCAGAATCTGATATGAAACCAGCGTATATGGCTCACATTCATTTTAAAAACATATATTCTGTTCACTTCATTTTTTGTTTCTTTTTTGGCACTGCCTAAAACCAGATGATATTACACCATGAAAAATGAATTAGATACTGAGCTTTTCCAGCTGTGAAAAAAGGGGAAACATATCCCACACTTTTTAGGCACTATGTATAAGAAAAACATTTTTATGGCAGGTAAATATATACCATGGCTCTTAACTACCTCCAGGTGAGGGGGTCTTATTTCAAATTATTCTTAAAATGATTGTGACACCAATGAGAGTTCAGACAGTCAAGCAGGAATACCTTTTGACTTCATGACTGTTTCTATTTTGACCCTTATCCTTAATGTAAAACAGGAAATTTTTCTCTATGATAAGAAATGATGGTATCTGGTATGAACCTGGCACAATAGCCCATAGTCTGAGTAGAAATAGGCTAATTCTCATTTATTCAATACTGTTGTGTCATCGGCAAATTCCTTCACCTCCCTAAACCTCAGTTTTGTCATCTCTAAATGTGAATAGTTACAAGCCCACCTCCTTATCGTGTGAGTGTGTGTGTGTGTGTGTGTGTGTGTGTTAAAGAATTTGACCTAAGACAGAGAATAAGTTCATGGCATATGCTATGCTGTTTTTATTTTTGTTCTCATTCTTGTTCTATAAGAAAGAATCATGATTCAAAACCAAACTGTTTAACTCTTCATGAAAACTGTTTTCCCTTTGAACTTTGTCAGAATTCTACACACCAGTTTTTCAGATATTCTGTTTCCTAACTTATAGTTGCAAACTTTTGGTGAAAAAATATGTTTTTGTACGTCAAAAAATAAGTTGTAAAGTTTTGATGAAGCTGAAGCATGCTGTTGTCTTGAAATAAGCCAAAGAAAATAGTAGCCTACAGAGGGAAGAAATTCATATGCCTTCTGTGTTTTATTTTTGGTTTCTAGGATACAATATCTTCCTCTTTTGGAGTTTCCTCCTTCTGTTTGAAAGACATATCATTCAAGGTCCTCCTGGGAAAGAGTATGTGGAATGAATTTTTGGACTCATTTATGTCTGAAATATCTTTCTTTTGCTTTCATGCTGGATTAATAGTTTGGATGATGTGTTAGTTCTGTATCGCCGTTGTAACAAATTATCACAAATTTAGTGACTTAAAACAATACAAATGTATGTTTATAGACTTGGGGACTATTGCTTTGGAGAATCAACCTCCTCAAGTGTTTTTTGGAAGGTGCCTGTGCTTAAAACTCTTACTGTGACTTCTAGGGAGACTGATAAACCTGAGAGTTTTATTCAAGCTTAAGCTTACATAGATGTTATACATATGTGTGTGTGTGTGTGTGTGTGTGTGTGTGTGTGTGTGTGTGTGTATATATATATATATAAACTGGACACTGAGCCCTGGAATGGCACTCATCAATTTAACCTGCTGCCTGTGTGGTCCAATGTGCACCTTGATGCACCTTTTTTATGAAGGATGAGGGACTCTTCTGGGAAACCAATCTGCTCACTCCTTCCATATATCAAATCCCCCTATTGAATTGCTGAGATTATTTGCTTAAAGTTTACCGTGAAATCCATGTAATAAAGTTTGTTGTGTTGCATTAAATTGCTGATTTCTGTTCCTTCTGTCTTATTTCTCCATCACAGGGCAAGTGGAAGTGTGAAGGAAAAAATGGCTTTGGAGATAAGGGCTAGGTTAGGGAGAAGAAACCATAAACTTAGTGGCTTAAAACAACACAAATTTATTATCATACTATTCTGTAGATCAGATGTCTAAAATAGGTCAGCTGAACTACATTCCTTCTAAAACTTCTAAAGGAAAATCTGTTTTCTTGCTTTTCCTAGCTTCTAGAGTCTTCTATATTTCTTGGCTTCTAACATTATCTTACATTTTCAAAGCCAGCAGCAAACATCTTTTAATTTTTCTCTCTCTCAGCTTTCATCATCCCACTGTCTTTTTCTGACTCTCGTCCTTCTGTTTACCTCTAATTAGGACCCTTAAGGTTATATTGGGCCTATCCAGATAATCCAGAATTTTTCCCATCTCAAGATTTTTTAACCTAACATCTCCAAAATCCCTTTTGCCACGTAAGGTTCCAGGGTTTCAGATGTGGGCATCTTGGAGGGTCATTACTCTGTCTGCTGCAGACCCCCAAAGATTCATGCCCATCCTACATGCCTGAAACACATTCATCCCATTCCCAGATATCCCAGAGTCTCAAGTCATTATAGTATCATCTCAAGTCCAGAATCTCATCTAATTATTATCACAAAGGCACAAATCTCATTATCTAAAATTACATATAGGCAAAACTCACTATATAATCCATCCAAGGGCAAAATTCCTCTCTATTTGTGGATCTGTAAAACTAGAAAATATCTTATCTGCTCCCAAAATACAATGGTGAGACCACAGGAGGATAATAGTTATCAATGTGCCAATTCAGACAGGGAGAAAATGGAAAGAAAAAAAGAGGTCACCAGTCCTAAGCAATTTCAAAATCCAACTGGGCAAGCAATCTTAGGTTCCAAGGCCTGGGGAAAATCCTCAGCGGTACTGGCTCTGCTCTCTGAGCCAAAGGCCCTACCTTCTGGCTCAAGCCTCCACACTTGGAGTCTCTTTCCTTTTTCATGAAGGGTAGTATGTGTTTGAAGCTGAGTAGTTTTACCAGCTTGTTTCTTACTAGCAGAATTTTAGTAGTCCAACAGTCTTTCTTCATTTTGTTCTTTCTGTTTCTTTCAGTCCAAGGTGGCAGTGTGACTGTTGGCATAGTATTCTCAAGAACCTTGTAAATTTCTCTTGAATGTTTCAGGGATTCACTCCATTAGACAAAAGGTTCATCGGCACATCTTTCTTGGATAATCCCATCTCTATTCTTGGCTTTTGCTTAGATGGCTGAGGGGATCTATGAATCACTAGTCTAATGTCTCAAACAGCCACATGTGTAATTGAATACTCTGCTCTTTTTATTCTTCCAGAGCATTAGGAAAAGGTTGTCTAGCCACACCTTTGGCTTCCTCTTCAAAGAAGGCTTTCTTGACAGTGACTCCTAATGTTAGGATAGGCAATCTGAATAGACGGAGAGTTTCTCACATCATAAAGTTCTATTTCCTTTTTCTTTAACACTGTTTCCCTCAATCTCACTCTTTCCTCTCATATGTTACTATAACCTGCAGTAAGGAACTAGGCTCTACTTTGAACATATTGCTTAGAAATCTCCTCACCTAGAGATTCAGTTTCATTGCTTACAAATTCTGCTTTCCACATAACTGTAGGATATTCCACAGTCTTCTGCCACTATATTATAAGGATCCCTCTTCCTCCAGTTTCCAATAATATTTTCCTCATTTCCTTCTGAGCTCTCAACTGCAATACCTTTAATATTCATATTTCTATCAACATTCCACTTACGATGATTTAGGTATTCTCTAAGATGGATGAACATAGATTGGGTGAGAAATATTTTTTCTCAGGGATGTGCAATTAGTGTTTCCTGTGAGAATTACCATACCATTCTGATTTTTTTTCTTTTTTTATATGGCCTGCTTTCCATCTGGAGGTTGTTATAGTGTTTTTTGTTTTGTTTTGTTTTGTTTTTTAATGTCATTTAGATATTAGGCCTCTTTGAACTGGAAACACATGTTCTTAAGTTATAGGATTTTTTCTTATATATGTTCGAAATACCCTTTTCTTCTGAAACTCTTTTATTTCTGAAACTTGCTATTCAGTTATTGAACTTCCTGGGTTAATCCTGTAATTTTAAAATCCATCTGTGTTTATTTGCATTTTTTATTTCTCTATTGTTTCCTTCTACATATTTTTTTTCAGATTTTAAGAACTTTTACTTATCGCTGTTTTTTAACTTAAAAATTACATTCTGTTGTTTCCTTTGGATATATAATCTTCTATTTCTCTCAGGGTATTACTTATATAGTTTTTAAAATTTTAATTTTTCCTACAGTGTCTGTATTTATGTGATTTCTTTTAACCTACTTTTTTGGTTTGTTTTTATACATTTCACTTTAAGTTTTCCAAACATATCAGGTGATCCTTATCTGCCCATTCATAATGTAAAATGTAACACTGAAAATACTCTTTGGACACTATGTGTATACAAATGGGACTTGTTGATTAGTGATCTTTACTAAAGCAATCAGGTAAGTTTAGTCATTTCATCATAGTACCTCCAAAACCTTAATATCAGTTTTCTTTTAATTGGAGACCAATTACTATCCCCAAAGAAGAATGTTCTAATCTGCTGGTGAGGCAAAGGAGATAATGGTGGACTTTTGCTGGAATTCTTGCTTTTCTTTATGCCATCACAGCATCTAAATTACAACCTCCAGCATGTTCCATGTTCCTGAGATGAGAGCTTCAATAGTCCAGTCTCCCCAGAAAGTAACTTTCCATTTTTTTCATGGGGATGAGGTTAGTTATTTGACTGCAAGAGGCTGGAAAAAGATGTGGGACTCAGATTCCCAGCAAATATTGCCACTATAGACTTGATTTCAGTCCTATATCATCCCCTTATGTTCAGAGACATCTGGTATCTCCAACAGCTGATGTTTCCCAGAATCAGTGTCAGTTACTAGTAAATGTGTCATGTTAGATTTTATGAGGTGTACCTTCCAATAGGAAAAAAAAAAGAAATAATATTCATTATTTTCTGCTTAGAAATAGATAATTGTGTTTTCCAATGACACAAAGTACATTTTAGATGATGGCTCAATGACCACTAATTTTGAGAGTTCTTTTAAAATTTTTTATTGGAAATATTGAAATATAGATTGCTTCTACAAGTTAAAAAATTAAATAGTGTTCCTGGATCAAAAGATTCAATGTCGTTAAAATGGTAATACTCCCTAAATTCATCTGTAAATCCCACAATATTCTAATCAAAATCCCCACATTCTTTATTTATATTGACAAGTCAGTTCTAAAATTTATATGGAAAATAAAGAATTGAGAAGAGCCAAAACCATTTTAAATAAGAACAAAGTTGGGGGAACTTGTAGTAAATTCCAGCTTCCCCCAGCATTCAGAAGGTAGATTTCTAGTGAGCACTGTCAATGTGTCACCAAACTTCTTTAGTATCCTGTGAGCTATGACTACTCCATCTCTCATGGGGTTTGGTTCTCAGCCCTAGAAAAGGGTAGCCTCTTCCTTGAGTGTTATATTTCAGTCTTGGTGTCATGGCTTCTCCCTATGACTATACTATATTCTTTAGAGTTCTAGTTGCCTCTTATAAGTCAATCCCTCATTGCTCCAATTCCCACGTTAACAATTTTTATATTAAAATTATCCTGTTCAAGTTATTGTGTGGCTTCTGGTTGATACATTGCCAAAAAAAAAACAAAAAACACCTGGAAATAAATCAATACCATAGAATATTTATCAACAATAAAACAAAATACACTTCTGAAATATGCAATTATATTGGTAAATACCAGAACGTTATTCTAAGAGAAAGACACCAGAAAAAAAAGACTACTTACTGTAGGATTTAATTTACATGATTCTGAAAAATGGAACAGGGCAGAAATCATATCAATGGTTGTAACCTACATGAGGGTAGGTTTGAGGAGAAGGTAAATATTCCATACCTTGTTTGTGGTAGTGGTTCCAGTGCATACATTTGTCAAGTTCACAGACCTATATATCTAAAAAAGTGGGTAAATTTAACATACATAAATTATATCTCAATAAACCAGAGCAAAAAGGAAAAAAATATATATTTTTAGACTGTTAGAGTTAGACAAATACTATTCATTACAGAATTAGAGAGTTTTCTATAAATTTATTTTGTTCTCTATAGTTCCAAATTTACAAGTCTTTTGCCCACTTCACAGGGAATATTCCTAGCATTCTTATACATTCTCCAGTGATTTTTCAAAGTTATGACTCATTTTAATTTACTTCATATTGGCCTCATGTCTTCCTATAATTTCTCTCTAGAATTAGTGATTACCTTTCTTTTTTTCTTAAATTTTGCTATTATTGTATCCTCAATATATTTTAAGATTTTAGTTCTACCCTCCCATGAAATACCTTTTAACAAAGGCTTTGTTTTCCAGCCTTTTTCGTGATCAAATCTGGACTTGTCTTTTTGGGTCCTCCCTTTCTCTGTGTCACTGGATTCATTATCTTCTGCATCTCCTGTTTTACTTTCTATTGTTTGCTTTAATATTTTTGCTATGAATTCACCATTGATTTCCTAAAAAAATGGATGAATGTGAGCTAATATTTCTGAGACATTAAAATATCTTTTTTTTCACTAAAATTTTTATTCATAGTATAAAATTACAGGGTGAGAGTAATTTCCCACAGACACATATGTCTCCATTTTCTTTAAATTTCAGGTATTGCAGATGGAATGACTAGTGCCAAATCACTCTCATTCTTTTGTCAACTAGCTGTTTTTTTTTTTTTTTTTTTTTTTTTCTTGTGTGTTTTAGGTTGGTATCTCAAAGTTATGTCTTAGGTGTCAATCTATGTATCTATTTTTGTTCATTTATCCAGAAGGTTGATTGAGTCCTTTCACTTTGAAGGCTTGTTTTCTGCTCAGAAAAATCTCCTGTAATGAGTTCTTTAACAATTTTTTCTCTTCCATTTCATGAAGGCTCTTTGTAATCCCTTGTTTTCTGGTAGCGTTGCTCCTTTCTAGTAATTATTCTTCTCCCAACACTATCCTGTATTTTATTGAATTACGGTCATATTACGTGACTCAATATGCCCTGAGTGCCGTTGGTAGTTCTAAGGGAGACATGTGAACCAAAAGGAGTCAATAAGTTCCTGGGAATTTTAAACACAGCACTGGAAAGGAGTCTAAAGCTGTTTTTATTTCCAGGAGCTGAATTTTAGTTTGCAAAACTCAGTGCTTACATTTATCACGATGCAGAGAAACTCATGATGAGGCATGGGTTATACCTATACCAACACTTTTATCTGTATCTCCATCTTTGTTTACATCTATCTTCACTTTTATCTATATCAAATCAATACCTATATGAAACATAGATCGATATCTATATCTTTAGCAGTGGTTTTCAACTAGGGGCAACTTTGTTTCCAGGGGACACTTGGCTATCACACTGAAAGAGGTTCTCCTGACATCGAGTGGGTAGAGGTCAGAGATTCTGCTCAGCATCCTACATGCACAGGACAGTCTCCCCTGACAAGAAATTATCCAGCTCACAACGTCAACAGTGAAAGGTTTGAGAAACCCTGATCTAGAAAAATGAGATTCCCTAGTTATTTTCCCCAACTAAGTATTTACTTCTTATTCTTGTTTTCTGAAAATATCCCATTATTGTTAAAGTTCATTCCTCTTTTCTGCTTAAGCTAATTTAAATGATTTTTCAGTTTATTTCAACAAAGAACAACTGAACTGACAGTGACTCTTTCTATACATTTTAGTGTGTATTAAATAGTGTCAGGTATCAATATATTTAAATGATACTGTTTCTTCTTTGGTTGCCTTCTGTGTTTGTACCAGAAACAGTACCAGTTTTTCCTGGAATTGAGAAAATAGAGCTGTAAAAGATTTACCTCTCAAGGCACTGTAGTGTGACTTTAATATTTTGGACATTCCAATACTTTAATTCAGCTATGATGTAAACATAGTGGTGAAATAATATTTTTTAAAAACTAAATTACTAGTATACAAATATAAAAAATAAAGCTCAAACTGAATCACTTTACTGTACACCTGAAACTAACACAACATTGTAAATCAACTATATTTCAAAATAAAATTTAAAAAAAGAAAAAATAAAGCTAAGTGTAAAATTTATAAACGTATAAAACTCCTTTGTTTTCAGAACTCATGACTCTCAGTGTCTGCCAGGCTGGAGATATTGGTGGCTATTAGCAGCCAAAATGTGTTCTGAATCAAAAAATAATGTTTGATTATTTTTCCCTAAGATATTTTTCCATAAGAAGGTATTTCTGAACTTTCTACTTCTCTAGTAAGTAATAAACTTTCCCTGAGGTTAGTGAATACAGGATACCCTCACTGTCTGAACTGGAGAAGGCTACAAGCATGAGAAAATATGAGTGTGAGAAATGGAAAAAAAAGTTATATATTAGTAAGTAGTTCAAAATATTATTCCTCCCAAAATGAAAGAAAAACAAATACTCAAATGTTCTTGCACAGATTACCAGTGCATTAGTGTTATATTTTCTTTAAAATTTTCTACAAAAATTTAGACCCTAATGTCTGCAAATTATCCATATTTTAAGTAAATACTTCAATGACATATCAACTAACATGTGCCTTTAGTTGGAAGGAACAGAATTCGATTTGTCTCTAATAACCAGGAGAACATATTGGCTCACAAAATTAAATGCCCTGAGGTGATGTTACTGAGTTCCTTTTCCTTTCTCACCATTCTAGATTCCAGTGTAAGCGTTATCCTAAGGCAAGGTCCCCAGTGTACTCCCAAGATAACTGCCAATAACCTTCTGGGATATGATATATGCTTCTTTGCACTAATACAGAGAGAAGAGAGAGTTCTAGAAGGTATCGCAAAGAGCAAGATTTCTTCCTGCTCATTAGCTACCAGAAAGAAAAATTTCATTCATATACTTACACATCGACTAGCATAGGACAACCTTCTCAAACTTTTGTGTAAATATGAATGTACATACCAGTCACCTCTGGACCCTTCAAAGTACGATTCTTATTCAGTAGGTCTGGGTTGAGGTAAGATAATTTACGTTTTTAACAGGTTCCTATGCAACATCCATCTATGCTGCTGGTCCTTAAGTATTTCAAATGGCCCCTCATATTTTCTCTCTGTCAGAAATAATAGCTTATGATAAAATCTTCCAGAATAAAAATGGGCATTACCTGTTTCAAAGAAAGAAGTCAGCATTTAATTCTGCTCTGTCTCCTGATAACTTTTTTTTACTTCTCCACTCTGAGGAAGAACCTTACAAAGTTACCATTAGACCAAGTGCTGCTAACCTAGAACATCTTTTATAAGAGTTTTGAGAAAAGAGATCTTAAAAGACAACCCACGCATTATTTCTTACTGTCATTTGTTTGAAAATAATTCTAGAAAAAAAGAAATATTGTGAGAAAATATAGTCCAAGATTTCAGAATAAAGTAATGAAAATGTTACTGTAAAATTTAGTGTTTTGAATAAATTACCTCGTTCTGGTATAACTTTGTAATGTTGGCATTAGGAAGCTATTTTGGAAACAAATGAAAACTATGTCATAGCCTTTTTAGAGTGCTTTATTTCAGTTGTGACCCAAAGAAGGAATTGAAGTCATTCTAACACAAGATTCTTTAAGTTCCTCTTCAAAGAATGTACATATTCTAATTCTACAAGTTCACCTCAAAGTAAAAAAGTACAATGTTCATCAGAGAAGTCAGAGAAAATTTTATGGTAAAGTCTGAGTATCTCTTCTGCTCTAAGTTTTTAGTTAAAACCTACTACTTGCAGTAATTATTCCCTTCTCAAAATGGTTCAATGACTTTTTAGAGCTTAAAACACACATGACCAGATAAATTTCTTAGCTTCCATTCAATATATCGTATGATCTTCCTCTGACTTGTAATGTCATTGACCATTTTCCCCCTCCTCTGCCCCCTAAGAGTCTTCTATAGAAAAACATAATTTCTTGACAACTGATCTCTGTAACTTCCTGTAGTTAATTCATAGATTTCTTTTTTCATTGTCTTTCCAAAACTTACACATTGTCATTCTCTTGGCCATTCTCTCTGCTTTCTGCAATATCATATCCATATTTAAAAACTTACTGAAATCTCTATTACACTCTTACACTTTCCTTCATCTAGATTTGTAATACAGCCTTTTAGAACACGTGAGTCAGTCATGAAATGCATTGTAATTTTTGTTTTGTTTCCTATTGCCTTACCTTATTTAACTCATGCACTGTTCTTTAACATGCATTAATGTTTATGCTGTATGTCTTTCCCTAGCATCCTTCTTTCTATACACCAGTTACTCAAAAAAAATATTGAATTGGTTGATTACAATGCATCTTTAAAAAATTACAAGTTTCACTACTACATTTTGAAAAAAATGGCTGAGACAAGCACTAGCTACAGGATATTTTCTTTACTACACTGTTGAATGCTTATCCTGGAATATGAAATATAGATAATTCTCCATGTTAGGAGAAATAAACTTAACTCTCAGCATGGAATGATCTATTCAAAGCATTCATGTTATTCAGGTGGATTACTTAGTTGTTCTGGAAAATTTAGAACCATAAAGTATTCATTTTTGTCATCCGTAGTATACGTGAACCAAATTACACACAGACTGGTCAAAAAGATTACAATCTGCAAATGTCTTTCAAAATGTTTTCATGAGCCTCTTGATGTTTTAAAAAACTACATCCTTGCACATGTATTTAGGTTTCTTTATTCCCCTCACAGATTTGCACTCTTCATCGAACGTCACTTTTTACAAAGTTTAAAAATGACCAAAAATACCTCTGGCCAAAGACAGAAGTTTGATGAGAGGTTTTTGGTGTGCTAATATTCCACAGTCTGAATTTAGATGAGTTTCATCTTATCAATAGATCATGAGACAGAAGACTTTCTAATTATTCTACCGGAATATTTTTACCCTGGAGGCACACTAGCACTATCTGAGAAGCTTATAATAAAATACTAAGACCCAAGAATTCGTCTACAACAAATCTAAGTATCAGTGGGTCAAAAGGTTCAGGCATAAGTATTTTTAAATACTCTTCAGAAGATTTTAAGTGTGAGGCCATGTTTAAGATTAACTGACATAGGGAATAATTGGTGAGAAAATATATTAAATATTTACATGGTATGAGAACCTCCATTTGCACTATTGCCAAGGTCCCGCAAATGTTAGGGGGAAACCTGCCTTTCCTCTCCTTTGGAGTTCTATTTATGCTTCAAGCCAAAAGAAGTGACTTCAGTGCTTAGTTATTGAACCAACATTTCAATCTCTAGGACTTTTCTTGCTGTGACCAGCAAGGCAAATTTTCTCTTTCCCAACAGGTCATTTGTTGTTTGCAAGTAAAACTTTCCAATTTTTAGTGTTTTCTATCATTAGTCTTTTTGTGGATTGAATTAAATTCTATGTACCCTCAATGATACACGCTAGTAACTACAATCCACCAGCATGAAGTTGAATTCTCAGCCGATTCTAAAGTTTCCTTTCCCTGGGGTTATCTTTCCTTAGTCATGGAAAGATAATGGGGAGGAGAGCCAGAAACTTCACTATTGCTCCAACCAAGAATGAACAGGTACACAGTGTGAGTCTTTTAATAAGAGTTTTGCTCCCCCTTAGTTTTCTCATAGGCAGAGAACGTGCAGACTGCAACAAGAAAATGATACCTGCCTTTCTTCTGCTAGTTATCTCTCATGGCAAATTGTTTTTAATATACATTATGTCTTTTTTTTTTCACATCACCTTATTTAAACCTTTTAGTAAAGGAGGTCCTTTAAGGAAGTGACTTGTTTTTTTAATAATACTCAGGACTAACAGTTCCATAAAGAAAACTGATAATAAGAGAACATTTGGTAAATTTCAATAAAATAAATATTCTTATTGATATTCATTGTATTGATACTAGAATTGTAGATACTCTCTCTTTTCCAGAGCATCATTCCATACATTATCTTCTTGTATTTCTTCATATGTTCCTTAATTACTGTCTCCTTTTCCTGGCACATGTAGATTTTCTCTCATATTAATAGAGAAAACTGCAGTCTCTTACTCCCTGCCCCATTTCCAGCCACCTTTCTGAACCTCTTCTTCCTCTAACAGCCAAGAGTAATAGAGCTACAATCTGTGCTCAGAGTTTCTACCTCCTTCTTTCCCATTGAATCTTCCATGTGCTGTAACTTGGCTTGCACTCTAACAATTCCTCTAAACCTGCCTTAAATATCTGCCCAAGGACCCTCTTTTTGTCAATTCAAGTTCTTATCTAACTTGTCTCTTGGACAATTTTGCAATCCCTTTCTCATTTCCTCTGATTTTAATCACACTTATATTCATTATGTGTCTCTAATAATTTATTTCTCTTTTTTCAACCACTATTATCTCTCCCCAAGGCTTGAAAGTTGTCATTCCATAAAATTTTGTCCTTAGATTTTTCCTCTCCTCAATTGTCACACTTTCCCTAAATAAGTCCTACTATTTTATTTATTTGAGCTACTATCTGCATCACAATGACTTAATATTAAATTGCCTATAAAATTTTCACTTTACAGGATGCTCTAATCACATGGGAAGGAAATCCAAAAAAGTGAGGATATATGTATACGTATAGCTGGTTTACTTTGCTGCACAGTAGAAACTCATACAACATTGTAAAGCAACTATACTCCAATAAAAAATTTAAAAAAAATCCAAAGCCAAATTCATCTCCCTCCTCTTATTTTCATTCTTTTATCCATTCATTCAGTAGTTATTTATTGAAGATCTTCTATACGTCAAATATTATTTTTGTTATAAAAGAGCCATGAGCAAAACAGTCAGAGTCCACGTTCTAATTGGAATGGAGTAGAAGAATGACTTGATTAACTGAGAGAATAGAGTATGATAAGGGGAAGATTATAGGGTGTACAAGTTTGAGAGGGAACATCCATTCAGAGTTTGATTTTGTAGAGGATGAACTTGAGGTATCTATTAGACAACCAAGTACAAGGGTCCCATAGAGAGTTAAATATGGGTTTGAAATTCACAGGAGAGATCCTAGTTGTATGTAATAAATAAAAGAGAAAGAACTTAGATGTTAAGATTCATACAATGTTAAGATTCATGGTATGAAATAAACACTGAGGAGGTGATTATAAATAAAGAATGTCAGATGTCTGTCTGAATTCTGAGACACACCAACACCTGGATGTTAGAAAGATGAGAATGCAGCAGTAAAAGGACAGTGAAATGTAGGAAAATAAAGAAAGAATTGTTACCTGGAAGCCAAGTTAAGGAGGTTTTTCAAGAAAGAGGAAATAGGGGTTAATGTTGGAAATGCAATTCACTTTTTTTTTTTTTTTTTTTTTTTTTTTTTAGCTATCTTGGGGTCCGGATATTTCCACCCCATTCCTTATTTTATTTTATTTTATTTTTTTTAACATCTTTATTGGGGTATAATTGCTTTACAATGGTGTGTTAGTTTCTGCTTCATAACAAAGTGAATCAGTTATACATATACATATGTTCCCATATCTCCTCCCTCTTGCGTCTCCCTCCCTCCCACCCTCCCTATCCCACCCCTCCAGGCAGTCACAAAGCACCGAGCCGATATCCCTGTGCCATGCGGCTGCTTCCCACTAGCTATCTACCTTACGTTTGTTAGTGTGTACATGTCCATGACTCTCTCTCGCCCTGTCACAGCTCACCCTTCCCCCTCCCCATATCCTTAAGTCCGTTCTCCAGTAGGTCTGTGTCTTTATTCCCGTCTTACCCTTAGGT